>NW_019154118.1:3046075-3455991 GCF_002288905.1 Enhydra lutris kenyoni
ACCCACTGAGCCACCCAGGTGCCCCCATAAAAAGAATTTTTAAAAAGCAATAAGAATAAGACAAGCACAATTTAAAAATGTGCAAATGATACATACAGGAAATTCAAAGGAAAGAAAAATCTGTTAGACTAATAAACATATAGAGAAATGCTGTATCTCATCAGTAACCAGTAAAATGCAAGTAAAACAAAACACATGAAATCTGAAACCTGCCCTTATAGGCAGAAGTCAAAACCAGCTCAAAATCTACTTGTCACCTCTTTTCAGTGACCTCCCCCAATACTATTTTCATCTGTCTGGTATAAAAATATATGAACATTTATTATATTTAAGGCTTTTGTGCACAGTTGTCCTTATATAATTTTTTGATTCATCCTCAAACCCATCTTTGCCTGAAAAAAAGAAAATCAAGTACCTGTTTCATGTAAAGAAATTGATACTCATGCAGTGCTAATTAAATTTAAATTATTTTTTGGTATTGTGGAGGGTTGGCAATTTCTTGTAAAATTGAGAAACATTGTGCCTGCTGAGAGGGGAGAGGTATTTACAAGGTCCGGATCCATTACTGCAGAGGAGGCCATGAAGTCTGGATTTGGACATGAGAAGCAAGTATGTGATAACTGGTACAAATGTTATTCATAAAATTAAAGAGTTCACACCTAAACCTAAATTTCTTTAGACTGACTGATAGAATATGGGAACTTGCATGTTCATACATTCAAAGAAACTTTTTACATGATATATAAGAAACTGGTAATAATTTGCTTTAGGGAGGTAACAAGGATAGCTAGTGGATAGGAGAGAAAGGAAGGTTTTATTTATTTTTTTTCTCCTCATATCTTTTTGTACCATTTGAATTCTATACCATGTGATTATCCTGTTAAGAATGATACTTTAAAATGAAAAAAATTCAATATCACTAAATATCAATATGTGATTCAATGACCTTCTAATTAATATCCTCATATAGATGCAAGGAAATATGTACAGGAATCTTTATAGACACATAGTTTTTATTGTTGAAAGCAATACCAAATGTGCATTAATGGAGAATGAAAAAATAAAATCAATATATGAAGGAAATCTGTATATAATTTAATATGCATTAGTCTCATTGAATAAAGAAAACATTCTTACCTAAAGGAAGCATAGACACACGTGCATATATTTTTAATAAGAGTGGAAAAGCTAGGACAGACTAAATAAATACATACCAAATTTATGAGAATAACTGCTAAAAGGAAGTTAGAAGGAGAATGGGCTTGGGGAGAGATCAACTTGGATCTATAACTTTGTCTATATTAAATTATCTGAAAAATATGCAATATTAAAACCTTGGTGTTTTGCCATGGCTGATTGATTCATTAGTTTCTGTATGTATTTTTAATTTTTAGTTTTTTTCACCTAAAATAAACAAAGTCAACTCAAAATGGGGGAGATTCACAACAAATCCTGCCATCTCTAAGTTTATAGACTCTATCAGTTACCTATAGCTGTGTAACAAAGCATCCAAAAGCTGCATGGCTTAAAACAGCCACATATTTAAGTAATGATTCTGGAGATAAGCTGGTGGTTATTTTGGTCTAGGATAACTTAGTCTTGGTTTGTCTCTGCTGGACTTTCCTAAGACTGAGATCAGTGGGTGAGTTGGCCAGGGTCTGGATGATCTAGAGTGGACTCAAGCCCCTCTTGGGCAATTGGCAAGCCAGTTGTTCTAAAGGGACTGGCAGTAGAGTGGCTTATCACTGCTCATTTCTGTGTATGGCTTCTCATTCTTCAGCAGGCCAACCTCTTCTTCAAGGAGAATGTCAAGAGAGGAAAAAACCTCAGGCCCAACACTCCTTAAGCCTCTGCTTGCATCACATTAAGCTAATGGAGTCCCAAGGCTGAGTCGAGACTGAAAGTGGAAGGTCTATGAGTCACACAACTCAAGGGGACATAGGTGCAGGAAGATGAAAAGTTGAGTCACTTTGGATACCTGTCATATAGACCCTAACAACAGTGTACATAATGTAAGGAGAAAAACATTAAAGAACTATAGATATACATATATGTGTATGTTTCAAATAAGAAGACAGAAAAATAGAATTGCTTTGAGTCTGGGAAAGAGTATAGAATAAAGCAATCGTTATAAAGTGAAAAGATAACTAACACCCTATTAAAACTATTGTGTGATGTTTATGACATGGTTATGGGTTGATATTTCTGACATGGATATTTCTGACATGGGTAATGAGGAACCAAGATAGGAAAGAGAAAGATGGTTAGTTTCTTTCTGTTTTCACCTGTGGTATCATCGACATGGGATACCATTCAGATGGCAGATTTTCTTTGGGAATATAAACCTAGATCATACTTCATGTGTTTTAAAATATCAAGAGAGCAAAACAAATTTACTTGCAGTAAGACAACCACATAATAACATAAGGTGGGGAAGGCAAGAGAGATGAAAAGGAAAAGGTCAGGGTAAGCCCCAAGGTTACCATTGCCAAATTCCACCCCAGAGAAGAGAGAAGCCGAGCCAATTTTGTACATTCTTCAGTTTCCAGGCTTTTCAATGTATTCTGAACAAAATTTCTCCTATTCTTAAAATCTGTAGTGATAGAGGGTTTCATATCCTGCTTTGAAAACACATTCCCTGCATCTCATAGTCCTCACAATCAGGAAGTTTTTTCTTTGGTCTAGCCTATATTTGTGTTGCTGCAACTAGCTAATTTCCTGTGAGGCTATGCCCTCTGTGGGGATGGTGAACATAAAGCTCCCTATAATATTCGTTCCTAGATCAGATACAATAGACTGAATCCCATTTACATTTCTGCACATCTCTCTTGAATGGCTAGATTCAGACCAGACATAATACAAGGGTCTGACCAATAGCATACACAGTGAAAGGATAAAAGTATTGCCAGGTTTTGTAGGCAATTCACACACGTATTAGCACAGATGGCTTTTGCCTGGGATTTTTTATAGTGGTGCCATATAACAACCTCACTTGTTGCCTATACTGTCTCCAATGTCAGACATCCTTGCTGTAATCTAGAGGCAGTGCAAAGCAATGGAGGGATCTCTGTACTCGGAACCAGAGATTCCAGCTTAAGTTCAGCCCCTACCACTCATTTATTATATAATCTTGGCCAAATGGCTTAAAATCTTTGTCTTACTTTCTTCATTGTAAGGATAATAACAAGACCTACCTCTCCTTCTCTCCAACTTGATGGAAAGGATTTAATAAAATAATGTACCTGAAATCACCTTGCAGAATGTAAACCAATAAAGCCATGTAAGGTATTAGCCCTGTTCACAAACTCAACACAAGGCAGCTTAATCACGTTCTCTAGAGTAGGCTTAAAAATTGTCAAAGTCACAAAATCTTAAACCTAGGGCTGTGGATTGGCTGCGTTTCTGAAGTTGTCTATAAGGTTATTATCTGCAACTTGCTGCATGTTTTTCATTATATTTTTCTTTATAAATAATTTCATGAACAGTAATCTTCAGGTATCTCACAAGTCGACTCTTTCATTCAGTAAACGCAGAGCACCTACTGTGTGTGCACTGTTAGATAAAGGAGTTATAACAATAGATAAGACAGTTTCCATCCTCATGAATTCATAGTAAAAGGAGAGAGACTGAGAAGCAAATTGTTGTATAATGTGCAAACCACAGTGATCAAGACATGTGCAGGTGCTAAACCATTCACTTACCCTCCATTGTAAAAACAACCAAAAAATGATGCTCTTCAAATATGGCATAGATAGTCCTCCTTGATTTAAATCTCTCTTGTGTTCTCTCACACTTTTATTTCCCCTCCTTGGCCAATCAAAATCACTTTGTTTTCAAAATAGATGAGGCTATTTCTAGTCACTGATAGGCTGTCCATACTGTTCTTTTTTCAGTATGCCCTTCCCTACATGATCTATAGAACAATTATACGTAATTCAAGGTTGTGCTGAGGACTCCATGTCTTTTAAAACTTTCCCTTCTCTTTTGTCCTCTATATCCAATGTGGTTCCTGCTGGCTCAAAGATAACCCAAATACAACAG
Source organism: Enhydra lutris kenyoni (assembly GCF_002288905.1). Classification (NCBI taxonomy): domain Eukaryota; kingdom Metazoa; phylum Chordata; class Mammalia; order Carnivora; family Mustelidae; genus Enhydra; species Enhydra lutris. The sequence goes on from NW_019154118.1 coordinate 3,050,117, forward strand.
CAGGATGTTTGATGAATTGGCCTCAAAGATTCGGATAATGAAGGTAGAGAAGATGATAATGAAGCAAGTGCTCAAACTTTTAATGAATGAGGTGAAATGACCAGTAGGTCAATGAATGAGGGGAACAAAGATGGACAAGGGTAGTAATGGACAAATTCCAAGGCTTGGAGAGATTTTGAGTAAGAAAGAAGTAAGAAAGAAGAAAGGTTTGAAGGCTGCCAGAGAGAGCCAGTAGTATAGATGCAGAGGTATAGGGGAATAGTGAGAGAGACAAAAATCAGCCTCCAGTTGAGAGGAACTGGATAGGTGGTATCCTCTAGAGCATCTAGAATCTGAAAGTCACTTCTAGGGAATGGTTCATGATGAAGGGGGATTTCTACTGACAGACTGTAAGTTCCAGATTAGAATATAGAGAGTGTTGGAGAGAGGTGGAAGATTGGACCAGTCTAATGGCTCCTTAAACAACTTGGAGATTGGGTCTGGCTGATAGATGTAGATTATCTGGGAGGTGTGGACTTTTGTTGGAATCAGGTAAACAGGAATATGACATACCTTGGCCATAGTTGGCCATGGCTGCATGACCCAAATACACCCGGATAAAAATAATGTCTTAGAGATGTCCAAAATAAAACTTGAAACAGAGATCAAGATGTTCTGCTCGCAATATGTGTGACATATGAGGTTTTTGAACTCTCTGTTGCTGAGTTTTCTGCCATGAAGAGGACTGCCCTCCAGTGAGAATGAATCCAACAGGCAGAGAGGAATAGATCTGAAAGGTGGAAGGAGAATGCCTGGGGACATTGGGTTTAGGTCCTGGTTGACACCCAGGTGCACCCCTGCTCCTGCAGTTACTTAGAGCTGGCTTTGAATTCCTCTTCTTACCCAAACAAATTCAATTTGGCTATCTCTCAGTTACAACTAAAGAAGTCTTAATGCATTAATCTAATTTATAAAGAAAGCAATCATTGGCAATATTTGTTACTTTACTATTACCAACAAATTGTTTGTGACGTGTCTCAAAACTGACTGCCACTGCAAATTAGTACAGATAAAGAGCTACTTGCCTCAAACATGGAAGTGGGTACGCCAGCCAACTCCTAAGAGACCTATTGCCCTTATTGTCTTTAGGCCACAGAGATTCCCTGGTGAAAGAGCAGCAATCCTGTTGTCTGTACCACATTTGCATGAACCACATGGGACCCACACCTATGTAGTGGTGATCGATTCAGTTTCAGCCTGAGTCTGATCTACTTGCTAATGAGATGCCATGGCCTGGACTCTCTTGCAGAAATTCTTCTTCACTTCTGCATCTCACCCACAGACACAACCTCATCCCCAAACTTCTACTCCATGGGGAAGTACACTTCTTGAGCCCCAGCCTTAGAGGGATAATATAAAAGTTATCACCGTGATTTTCATATTTTTGTGTTAGGGGCACACTGATGTGGGCTAATGATACACAAACTTCCTTGTGAGATTAGTGAATTACAACTTATGAGCAAGAGTAGCAGCCTACACAAAATCTTTGAGCTCCTAAATTTATTTCGTGGAGAAACCTGCCCCATGGTCTGCTGTAATCAACCTGCTACCAGGACATGAAAAGGAGAGGAGGGGCCCTCCAGAGCATTCATCTGAACCTAAAGTTTGTCTTCCCTCAGTCTCCAACCCTCTGTTCTGAAGAATTTAACTCCAGTGTGCCCGTTGCCCCACTCTGTGTACTCATGACCCATATTCCTTGAATTGCTCTTATATTGAGAGAAAATCAAATGACACGTTCTCTTCTACAGATGGGAAATGAAGGCTCTAAGGGTTAGTATTAATTTCATATTATACATTAGTGATAGTGTCAATTTGAATATCAAGTGATATAGCCTTATGACCTGTGTTATCATTTTTGGTTACAAATACATCCCTGTCTCTTTCATATTTTAAATTAGTTATCCAAGGACCCTCATGCCAACCTTAATAGGATGTAGGGCCTTGCTCTCTAAAAGGTCCAGCCTCCTGAATTATCCAGACCCTAGGAACATACTTTGTCCAACAGAGCAATGAGGGGAGGAAATAGTTCTCTCAAATGCCAGGCAGAGAGAGAGAGAGAGAAAAGGAGTACCCTCCCAGCCTTCTGCCATTCCTCTGCTGCAGTATGTTGTCACTGCTAAGAACAGCTCTTGTCTGTGCTGAGAGGCTTCACCAGATGAAATCCTGCTAGCACTGCAGTGCGGCTGCATGCCTGGTCTCCAAGGTTACTACTTTTCTCATTCATGAGTACACGCTCAGTTGCTTTCCTTCAAAGCATACCGCCATGCCATGTGGCTGGTCCCAAGGAGCTTGCCATCATAGCACACCCTGCCACAACTAGAGCTTCCCTGGATGCTTGGGTTTGAATAAGCATTCCACATCTAGATTTCTTTTCCCCTCAGGATGATGCCCTTTCTTGTCACTGAGCCTCGGGTCACTCAGGTACATCTGTGCTCCCAATTTCAATAACTAAGCAGGTATTACAGAACTTGCTTCTCTGAGGCAAGGTGACTTTATTTCAACAGCACTAAACCATGTACTGTTTTGGGTACAAGATATTTATTAGAGATCAACACCTAATAAGAGAAGGGAGACAAAGCAGAATTGGACAGAAGGAGGGGTCAAGAGAGCCTTGGTCAAGACAGTAGGGAGCTCTGGAGAAAATCCTGTCTTTCAGAGAGTTTCACTGCCATCTAAAGTGGTTCTGGGTTTACATCTCCTTTTACTGTCACTACATATGGACTATTCCAGGCAGGGCATGGCCTTGAGCGGGGTAACTCTTAGCTCTTATGACTGACCCTGAAGGAGCTGATAGCTTTGGGATATCTGCTGGGCACACTCCTGCAGCTGGGCAGCCAGTCCTGTTTTGAAGGGGTTCTTGGCACTGCTTCTCCTTGTCTACCACTCCAGAAACACTGTAAATTACTCTGATCATAAAGCAGAGTTTTGGCTTTCCTAAACAGAGCCACCTACCCAAGGCTCTTCTAGCCCAGCACCGCTGACTTCCTGGAATGAATGCCACAGTCATTGTCCACTAGTCCCTGTGCTGGAGAGGCTGTTTTCAAGCTCTCTTGGCTAGCAGTTTGTTTGTTTGTTTGTTTTGTGTGTGTGTGTGTGTGTGTGTGTGTTTAAGTAAAGAAAGTGAATCTGGAAATTAGTTTTGGCTCAGTGGATGGGTGTGGTTTCCTAGACCCAATTTATGCTCCAGTTTTTTTTTTTTTTTTAATTCACCATTGTGGGTTTTAATGCCAGCATTAATCTATATCCTACATAACTAGAGGAAACCCCTCACCCCAGACTCCCACTTCAGGAGGTTGTTTTGTTTTGTTTTGTTTTGTTTTTAATAATTATCATTATAATGGAAACAATGCAGTACTCTACCAACCCTGTGCTAAATAGAATGCTGAGTTACCACTGAATACCAATATCTGGTATAGGCAGCAATGCATTTCCCTCTGCCCCATGTTGCTGCATTTTTATTACCTCTCTAGGGTCCTGTTCATCCATAAAGAAGAAAGACACTTCTTAAGGAACTGTTTTCTGAACTCCTTTACTTGAAAGTAACATACTGGCTTCCACCTTGGGTCCTTCTGGTTTACCATCATTCTTCCGGGAGGTTATGACTTCAGAATCACCAAGGATCTATGGTCAGCATCCTTCTACTCTGCCTACTGTGCTAGGTTGTATGACATCCCCCACACATCCCCAAAGGTTTCCAAGTCCTAATCAGTAGAACTTGCAAAAATGTTACCTTAGTTGACAAAAAGCACTTTGCTGGTGTGATTAAAGACCTTAATATGAAAAGAACACTCTAGATAATTTGGGGGAGGCTCAGTGTAACCACAGGAGGCCTTAGAAGAAGATGCAGGAAGGTCAGAGTCTGAGAAGGCCATGTGACAAAGGAAGCAGACACCTGAGGGTCAGGGAGAGTCAAAGATGTTACAGTGCTGGCTAGGAAGATGGAGGAAGGGACCACAGTATCCTCAGTATGCAGACATCTTCAGTAAGCTGGAAGAGGCAAAGAGGGGGTTTTTGACTTCAGAGCTTCCAGAGGGAGCCAGCCCACTGACACCTGGACTTTAGCCTAGAAAGACTGATTTTGGACCTCTGACTTGCAAAATGATAAGATAATAAGTTTATACTGTTTCAAGTCACTATGTGTGTGTGAACTTGTTACAGCAGCAACAGGAAACTGAGGAACCTACCTTGCACAAAATAGAAGCATTTGTACTCAGAGTCTTAGGGCACTTTCTGGGAGGCTCCTCTTCAAAGACTGGATGGTACGTCCTATGAACTTGGTTGCCAGAGAGGCAGCTGCAAGGACCTCCTCTGGAAGGTCTGAATCCTCTAAAATGCAATGTTCTTCTTCAAACCTGCCTCCACAGAGACTGGGGTGTTGTGTCTTTGGCTGATTTGCTTACGTTCATGTTCCTTAGCAAAATGGTGGGATTTACACCCAGAAACCCCTACCTGGGCCACAAAATTGGCTGCCCTCCCTCACAAAGCCTTCAGGGTTATGGATCCACCCCAGAATATCCCGACATCCACATCAATTCTTATTCCTGAAGCCAGAGTTGGGCCTTCAGCTGCTGCTTTCCCTGACTTCTCCCCTTACTTGAGAGCCTCTGTCACTGACTGTTTCTCTTTCTCTTCAAGAATTACCCTTACTAACAGCGACCATCCACCCCCAAATGCAGACTTTCATAGCACCATTTCAGGTTAAGGCATGTCTAATGTCAAGAGATCCATTTGAACCCCTTTGTTCAACTCCATCCCATACCCTCTTCTGCATGGCCTCCTGGAGATGATTCTCTAATTTCAACACTCGTGCCGGGTCTTCTTTGCCCATGTTTCATGGACAAGAAAATTGACATGCACGTTCTTCCAGCCTCTACAAGACTAGCTGCTGTTTAAGTGAAGTTAAGCCCCTGGCAACAGGTACTGAGGCATTAGCAGTTTTGAGGTCACAGGTGACCTTTTGTGCAGGAACTTGAAGACTTTTAAAATTATTATCCTGCTTTGCCTCAGGGACCTGCCAGTCTTGTAATATCTAAATGCCTTTGTAGAGTCACAGCTTAAAAATTCCTTTCTAGGCACTGTCATTGCACTTCATAATATCTCCTGTAGTTGTGGGTACTCTTGGGACCTTACTCTGGGCTTCACTGTCCGCCACGTTGCCTACATGGGTGTCCATACACAATAGACACAGCCTGATGTCCTCAGTTCCGTGAAAAAGACGTATATGCAAAACGACCTCCAAAGGCCAAAGGAGCCATAAGACCAAAGAAAAGCACCATGTAGCCCAACTCGATAAGAAATGGTTTATTAAGAGGCCTTACAGACAGAAGCATGTCTTGGGTCACTGCAGGATGAGTAGATCTCTATAACGCCACTTCCCTTAAGACCTATTTTTATAGCCCTAGAGGCTGGGGAGTGTGTGCTGGTAGACCACCTGGCAGGAAATGTTTAAGATAATTGTATCTCCTGAGCAGATCAAGGACATTGTGCCCTTGATGTGTAATTAAGGGTGTGGTTTAAAAAAAGCAAAGAATGGAAGTGGAGGTGGTATCCTGCTCAAAAAGGCAGTCATCAGGGCAGATTTTTCCAAGATGGCATTTGTCTAAGATGGAAGTTCACATCCTCTTGGAACATCTGCCATAGACCTCCTGTATAGGTTGAGCAATATCTTCTAAAGGTTTAGAAACTGGGTGTACATAGAAACTGACATGCACATTACCCTCCAGGGCTTTTCCTTTCTTGATGCTTTTGAGAGATTTTAATATATTTTACCACTTTAGAGACTTCATAAAAAATCACATAGGTCCTGCTCCCTGTTTGATATATCTAGTTCCTAATAGTACATTCCTTAGGGGCACCAATTCCAACATCAAAGTAGTTCCAACAACCTGTCTTTTCCTGTAGTGTGATATGCCAAGATCCAGCTGCTGAAGGTAAATCTATGCTCAATGGAGCCACAGTTTGGCAACTGTGGCAAAAGTGTACCTCTGGCTCTATTCTAAAAATTGTGATTAGTCATGACCCAAAGGGGTGCTGACCCAGAATCCCCCAAATATGACACCTGATCACCAATTACATAACTCTAATGACCCAGGCTTTACCCTATGTCCCAGGGATTCTGTGACATGAGCATGGTTTGCCTATCCTCCTCTCTGAGTAATTGAACAACTTGATGCCCAACTCCCTGAACCGTCTCTGCCACCCAAGATCCCCTGGTTTTCTTTTTTCTTCTACAGTGGCTTCCTTGATGGTGTTGGTGACCAATCTTGCATGGTGAGGCCCCATACCATTTCTACTGCTATTAGTTGCCTTTGTGAGTATGTCCAGTGCTATTTAAAACATTGTCTCTCAGGCTACCAAAAAAATCCCTGAGAGGCCACAACATCATACTATGATATTACACACACACACACACGCGCACACACACACACACACAGAGAGAGAGACAGTGGGGAGACTGCTTCCCGTCATGGGGCTCAGACCAAATTCAAGGGCCAGGGTAGGAGCAACATCATCAGGGCCTGCCAATGACTTGTCTCTCATCTTTTGCCCCGGACTTAGGACGCAAAGGTCCTCTTGAGTCTTATTTTCCTCTCATGCAAATAAAGCTCTGGGGTGCTACAGGTCCTACCTCTTCACATCCAGTGTAGGCTGAGCCAGGACCACTCACTTACAGTTTATACTCATTTTTTCTGTGTTCACAAACCTCAATTTTAGCTGTAGCAGTCTCTCCCTTGTTTTCGTGTGTCTAAAACCAGGTGTATGGCCAACTGCACCAGGATTAGCCTTATAGGACTATTAAGAAAAATGGTCATGAGACTGAACCAAAAATGTTTTTAACATTTCTGTTGGTTTGCTCTGGAAGAGTTTTGGAGAGGTGACCATCAAGGAAGTTGCCTTCACCTGATTTGTGTGTCATCATGAAGCCATCCAGCTGTTCCTGCCACTGACTTACTCCAAAGATTCTGTAATCAGATGAAAACAACTATGGAGCAGGAAGGAACAAGTGGCAGATAAGAATTCAAATGCATATTTCTTTGAACTTTGACACTTTGGTAATGACAACAGGGACACATCATGTCTACGAGCAAAAGAAAAAAAATAAGCATTTCTCTAATTTTGGCTACTTTATTTAAATATGAATTTGCCACTTCTTTCCTCAAATGTCAGTTACTGATAAAATGATCATGATGATTTCGAGAGCAAACATAGAACTGAATCCTCCATGGTCCATGTCGGTTCATCAGAGTTTGGCTGGACCTTATTGAACTAGGTTTGCGTGGGTAAGTTGGCGATGGCATGGTAGGCTGCCAATACAATAAGCAATGCACTTGTGGTTTGGGGTGACTTTCTAGAGTCCCGATTAGATATTTAGATGGCAGCCGTAATAATTTCCACCTGTTACTCCTCAGTTTTCTTTCTAGGATCAGTCACTGAAACAAAGGAGAATTCTGCCCAACTTTTTTTACTGTCTGTTGCAGAAACCAGGACTCACTGATGCCAAGAAGAGGCCTCTTGGGCAGCCTTTGTTGTAGATGGGCCAATGTGACAGTTTCTTCCCAAACAATAACAGATGACATGATAAATGTGTGACTTCCAGGACAAAGTCATTAAGAAACAAGTATACCTTTTCCAGGGCATTCCTAGAAGCCAATGCCAGATGTGGAAAAGCCTGCTTTAGCAAATGTTCACAACTGATTATAGACAGTCCTGATGTTGACAGGAAACACCTGAGTTGGGCTGTTCCTTAAGTAGGGAACGCAAGCTTGCTGTGTTGAGCAGCAGATTTTTTTTCTTTATTCTCAAAAGCAGTTCTGTGTAAAGAGGACTTTTCACTCTGGTGGGCCAGGAACCACTCCCATCCCTGTGGGGTGTGTGGTCCTTTTCTCTGCCTGCTCCATGCTGGCGGCCCTTCCTGGGCCTTGGTCTCACATGCACACACATGGTCACTGGATCAGTTTCCAAGGGAAGACTCCATGGGAACCTGTGTGCATCCCCAGAGCCTTCTTTCTCTGTGTAGCTTCCTTCTCTCTGATACTTTGTCTGTGATTCTAGCGGTGTTGGCCTCCCTGACCTTTGAACTTAGCTCAGGAAATGACTGTTGGGCCCCTGTTCCCCTGCAGGAAAGCCTGGGAACTCTTTTTGAAGAGTAAGCTGGGGTGATCACTAACCTCACCCCTTTATTTTCCTTCTCCTGGGGATGACTGTGCTATGATGCTTTGGCTTTATTATTCAATGACTGAAATCTGGGTTTCTCCATTCAGCTTGTTTCTAGTTCCTCATGGCAAAAGGATAAATCCAACCCTTGCTGTTCCACTAAGGCTGAAAGTGAAAGTTCTAAAACTAATCTTCTTGACCAGGATTGTTCTAAAACCTTTTGCATAGGGTCTGCCATTCAGGTGAAATAGATGAATAGATGTGGATACTTTCCTTCTTTGCTGAGGTAGTGCCAGCTACTTTAAATACTGGTAAATTCAGAAAAGGCTTCTTTGAATCACTGAGTGGCCACCCTTAGACACCAAACAAGTGCTTGGGTGAGTCCTTTAGAAGGAGGTCCCTCTGAGCGGAGCCTGGGTGGCTCAGTGGGTTAAAGCCTCTGCCTTCGGCTCAGGTCATGATCTCAGGGTCCTGGGATCGAGCCCCACATCGGGCTCTCTGCTCAGCAGGGAGCCTGCTTCTCTTCCTCTCTCTCTGCCTGCCTCTCTGCCTACTTGTGATCTCTGTCAAATAAATAAATAAAATCTTTAAAAAAAAATAGAAGGAGGAGGTCCCCCTGGAACCCCTGAGTGCAGCTTCTTTTAGAAAGGCAGGAGTAGGGGAGGCTGTGCTGTCTGTCTTCAGGAAAGGATGAGCAAACTTTTTATGTCCTGTGAGGAAAAAACAAAGTGCTCCTGCTTGGGGCATGTTGAGCATCTGGGTGGAGAGGTGACTTGTCCTGGCTTAAAAGCATATGGGCACTGGAAGCTGGCCTGCTGCTGGTGCCCTCCAGGTGGGACGAATGTCACCTGAAAAGTGATGTCCTAGTGGCACTGACCCCTTGGACACAAGTCTGGCAGGGTCTAAGAGCCCCATTAGCAAGGATGAGAGGGAAGGCAGCATTAACCAGAGCAGAAGACTTGGTCTCCATCTCCTGCTTGTAATCCGAGCTTTGAGAAAGCTTTGCTAGTGTGAGAAAGATTCCACATCCCCAAAACTGTGTCTCCCACCAATTTTAGGGCTGCTTCGGGTCTCTCCCCAGGAAGTTCTCATTAACATTAGGCATTTGAACACTTCTTTCTCTTCAAGCACTGTTTCTGTGCCTCGGGTGCTGGTCCCCACAGTGTTAATCCCTCCAATCTTCATCTGGGAGGTGATAGTCCTTGGATCTTGACTTCAAGGTCTTTCAATTCTCTAGTTGTCTGAGAGTTTCATTCTGCAGGTAATGGAAATAAACAAGTTTTAATAAGTAAGACCCTGGATGATTTGACTGGGGAGCTTGTACTGGGTACAGCATGGCTTTCAGATATGACTTTGCCCCAGGCAGATTCTACTCAGCTTCCAGGGCCCTTCCTGTAAGCATATCAAGAGAAGCCTGAGCCAAAGTGGACCTCAGAATTACAGGATGCCGGATGCACAGGAGGGATTGGAAGTGCTCCAGGGAGACTGATTGGACTCACCCCTGACCCAGCCTGCAGTGTTCTGCACAACCTGCTCCTTGAGGACCTCTCCAGCTTCATCCCTCATGGTTCACTTGTTTTTCTGCAGTCCAACCAACCTTCCTGCCCCATGCTCTTTGTCTCCTGGTGTCTCCACAATGCCAGTTCCTTTGCCTGGAAGGCTCCTTCCTGGTCTTCAACCAACCTTTGCCTGACTAACCCTGGCGCATTCTTTAGATCCCTACTTAAATGTAATTTTTTCCAGGAGAAATTTTCTCATCCCCAAGAACAGGTTATGTCCCTAGTTTTTTCTCTCAGTTCACACCATGCTTTTCATTTGTGATACTCATATTGCTTACCAGAGATCAGGCACTATTCAAAGTGCCTTTTATATATATTAACTCATTTAATCCCAACAAAACCCAATGCTATCAGTACCATAGTATTTGAATAATTATCAGAAAAAGTTGTTGGTTAGCTCTAGTTCGCCTGCTGGTAAGCAAACATCATGCAGGGAGTGACTGGGCTATCTTGTTCAAGCCACTAGAATGTAGTATGTCTTCTTTGATGTATGGAAGGGAATAAACATCAAACTGAGGTACTGTTTTCTAATTGTCATCATTTTTCTAAAGATTTTATTTATTTATTTGACAGAAAGAGAGAGAGAGAGAAAGAGAGAGAAAGAGAGAGAGAGAGTATAAGCAGGAAAAGCAGCAGGCAGAGGGAGAAGCAGGCTTCCCACTGAACAGGGAGCCTGATGCAGGACTCAATCCAAGGACCCTGGGATCATGATCTAAGCCAAAGGCAGACAGGTAACCAACTGAGCCACGCAGGGACCCCTAATTGTCCTTGGTTTTAAAAGGAATGTTCCTTCTGTTCAAGATTTGTTCCTATATCCTTCTCCTCTATCCATACTTCTGTAACTTATTCTGATATTCACATCCATTTCTGCATCCTTAGAGCCTGAGTCAGTGCCTGAAACACAGTGGATGCTCACATTGGTCCCTTTGGTGGGTGAATGCATGACTGCCTCCAAAAGATCTTAAAAATGTACATGCTTTGTGTCTGACTACAGGGGAATGAACCCATTGCCTCTCAGCTCTTCCCCATAATTCTTCACTTGGTTCACTTTCATTTGTGATCAGTTTCCTTCTGCCGGGCCTATAACTGGTGTCTTTCCCCACTGTATTCACACTGTTGCAGCAGGGAGAGTGGTGGAAGGGACTCTCATCCAACAGGGGGAGGAATGTTTGTGTTGCTGAGCAGCCAGAACTGGGGAAGGGCCCTCCAGGGACCTGTGCAGAGGTGTTCATGGGAGACAAGGGTCTGATTGTTACAGTTCAAACCCAGTCCTGGCTGGAGATGAGGAGCTGAGCTTTATGACCTCTGAAAGGCTTCTCAAGAGCTGATCTATGATTTTATATGGAATAAAAGCAATCCCTTATTTTGTGTTATACGTCTGTATATGAAACAGCAAGTGATCACACTGAACGCAGAGCCCCCCATGGATAGGTGCTATTCATAGACATTCATTAAATGCCCAAAACATGTTAGACATTGTAGCAAAACAAAGAATTAGGTAAGGTCTCTGCTATGATATAGGTTCTTCCCAGGGAGCAGAGAAACTAAATTCATTGAGTCAGTGGAAAAAAAAAAATCACAGGTAAAGAACATAAATGCAGTCAGGGTTCTGACCCTTTTGAAAGAATTTCTTACATGTTTCCTTTATATGTCATGGTTTTATATATAGAATGTGGCATTCACCATCCTAAAAAGGAATTGTAAGCTGAGGCCCAAAACCCTTGCAGACAGGAAAATTATAATGGGCCATTTCATTTGACCTTCCTGAGTCTTGGTTTCTTTATCTGAAAAATGAGACAGAAACAGTTAACGGTCTGAATGGGGCTGGTAGGCACCCAGCACCCACCTGTATGTTTACGGTGGCTACTAAAATATGGAAATGCTTCCATACTTGCTGGTATGGAGCCCCTGTCATAAGCTTCCTGAATGTCCCTGTCCTTATTGGATAACCCAGTCACCATCCCCCTAGAGCCTCCTGTACTGCTCCATAATCAACTTATAGGTCATTGAGAGATTTTTGCAAGAGGAGGGGCCATATAAAAACACAGTTGAAAAAAGATTAATGGAAATATCAAGTATAGTGATGTGTTTGGGATTAAGAAAAACTATCAAGGGATGGTGAGACACCCCAGGTCTACTGACAGTGGAAAGTTGCCACTTCTATCCTTGGCCTGAAGGTGCAAGACCAAGGACTGGCTATGGGAATTTGGTTAGATCTATTACTATGGCAAGAGCCAGCTGATGAGCACTGAGGTCTTTATGGTAACCACTGCTGACTTCAGGCCTGGGGGAGGAATCCAGGGAATGAGGGGCTACCACCAGCCAAATTCAGCCTGAATTCAGCCAAATTCACAGGGGATTAGTTGAGGCTGGCAGTCAGGACAAGCCCGCTGGGTGCAGAAATAGGTGGAAGAGGAAGGAGACTGGTTTGGAGAGAAAAAGGAGATACTCAGTGCTAAGCATATGAAGCTTGGCAGAGCAAAGCCAACTCCTCTCAGACTGGAGTCTGTCCTGATCCATTGTTTGGCCTGCTATACCAACAGTAAAGGCTTTGTTTCTACCCTGGCACCGGGCTCTGGTTAAAGTACCAGGTCTTAGACTGTATCTCGTATCCACTTCTGTTAGTTTTTATTATATATATTTTTTATTGCATTAGAATTTACCACTCTAGCAGGGAAAACAGAATCAGGTGTAGCCTAAGGTCTAGAACAGGAGCAACACCTTCAATTCTTTAGCTAATAACTCTTTAAGTAACAGGAATAGGACTGTGCCCCTGGGAGAGCCAACCCAGCTCCAAGGCTACCAGTTCTACTTGGGTGTTTATAGTCAAGGCTTTATAGCAATAAGCTGAGTGCATTTGTCTGTGTGTCCTTTAACTATGATCTGTGCTGATGTGCAGTAGAGACAGGCAACTGAGCAGTGCTCAGCCATCTTTTACAAACTCTGTCCTCTAGAGAATGGTCTCATACCTTGTTCACTTCCACCATGGAGATTGCCTCATGTGGTTTCCCTGCTGGAAACACTTACCTTCTTCTTGTCCCCAACTTGAGTCCTATTCACCGCTTACTTGGCCCTCTAGCCACCCATAACCCCTACACCCATCTCTTTTGACATAGTCTCGCACTCTGATAACTTTTTAAATAAATCTATATTGGGCATCAGTGTTGTTGTAAGTAGGCTGCCTTGAGGGTACGACCAGAAGCAAATCCCCCTGAATCTCCCAACGTACCTAGCACAAGACTGAGCCCATGGGAAGAGCTCCCAAAGGAACAAAGACCTACTGACCAACACTTCTGAGTTCTTCTGCTTCAAAACCACCCACACCTTAGATGTCAGGAGTCTTGTCTTCAGACCAAGCATTTCTGAAGGCCTTTTAGCCAGGAGAAGCCATTTCTCCTCACAGATTCTGTTTGCTGGGTGAGGACAGCAGAGGATGATAAAGGCGCAACAGTTTACTTCTCCACACAGCTCCCTGTCCCCAAGAAAGGACTTGTGGTGCCCAGGCGTTGAAGACATGTGGAGACCCTCTTACACCCCAGTACCCAAATGCACCCTTGTGGTTTGCCGTATTTTTCACTGTGTACCCCCTGCTAGGAAAATGCATGTCTGGAGGGACTGTGATTTTCTATGCTTATTGCCTTTTCAATATTAGGCGGATGGAACTCTAACCCTTACAAAAGCAGCTTAAAGCCTAGAGGAGCTCTCATGTCAATTTCAGTTTAACCAGGTGTTGCTTTTACCCTGTCAGTTGCCTCCATGAGACTTTCTTTGCTTAGCAACAACCTCAGCTTTTCATAACAGCTTCTCCCTAAGCCTCAGCTGTAACTCTGGAGCTGCCAGTAGGGCAAAGGCCTCTTGGATTTAAACGGAATAGAAGGTAAAAACTCCCAGAATCTCGGGGCTCCTGGAGGGCCTTAAGGTCTCTGGCATTACAGCTCTGTTTAATGGCTGGGCTGCTAATCCCGTTTAACGTAAAGGGCTAGTACTCACATTGTATTGAGATGGGTTTTAGCCACCTGCTCTTGCTCAATGGTGCTGGCTTAACCACACAGGAAGTCTTCCAATCTGTCCCACCTGGAAATCTCACCTGGGAGATTCATCTTAGCCAAGGGGAGAGCCTGTGAAGGTCCTTTTGTGTCACTGTGAGACAAGAAGCAGACAGAGTGAGGGTTGTGTGGTATATTCTTATTCTGAAGTTTACTTGTCCAGAGATCAGCAGGTTATTCCTAGAAGTCTTCCAAAGCCCCATGTTTTTCAGAGCCCCTGGGTTGGCATGGAATGTCCAGGGAAGTGGCAATGTCCAGACATGGATAGTGAATTAGTTTTAACATCTACGTTGCAGGGAGATGCAGGGCCCTAGCCTGAAGCCAAGAGGGCGTGCACTTCGCCCACAGCTTCGTGGCACCTTCCTCATGTAGACGGCAGCCAGTAATACCTGCTATCCTGGTGCAGTGAGGCATGGCTGAAGGGACAGGGCCCGGACGGAAGTTTCGATCTGTTAGGAAGTCGGCACACATAGCATACCAGGATAAACGGGCAAAGCCACTCACAGTTCGATGCTACAGGCTCAGGGGTTCTTGCTGCCCAGGCCCTGCCCTGCTGATTTGCTGCGACCCAAACTTTGTATGCCAGGTGCCAGGGAACCCATATTAGTAAACTCTGGTCTTACTAATGTTTGAATAATTGAGTTGCAGGCTCATTACCACTCAGAAAAGCACTTCCAGAATTTGCTGAGACTCTTGACCCAGTATCTCCTTGGCTAAATCATGACTCTGCACTTGTCTAAAGTAGTCATTTCAGAGCCCAGAGAGTATTCAGACAGAGGTACAATTAAGAAGATTCAGAGTGTGAAAGGCCAAGTATCTCCATACATAGTTATGGAGAGATTTAAATAAATTAAAGAACTGGAGTGTATGAAAGTTCTTTGTGAATTGCAAAGAACAGATGAGTATAAATTTTTATTTTTTAGTACCATTACCAAAATACGTTTGTATAGGCAGATATTCCTCACTCACTGATTATAATGCTGCAAACCTCTAGATGTCCAATCCAAGTTATCCACATAAAGCGATGGATAAAATACATGCAAATAAGTAGAAAGGCAAGCATGGTATATCTACCTGGTGGCGATTTTTTCCCCTCTCACACAGGTAAACACTGGCTGTATTTAGAAGTATGTGACTCACCAAGAATAACAATAGTGACTAAAATTAAGACCATTTAGTTCAAACCACCTAGAATGGAGAATGGGGTGGAATTAATGCCTTTAAAAAGTCTCACAAGAGTACTTTGGGAGACATACCTGAATGTCCAAAATTCTTAATAGTCATCAAGGAATGTTAAATGGTGGGTTACTCTAGTGTAATTTTCCCTTAAGTTCTTGTTGTTAAATAAGTTGAAATATAATTAATTGGAGCCATAAATGATTGAGAACAATAATAACAGTTATATAGGTTTCTATTGATTTTTATCCAAAGTATTCAATGTGCTGTGTATGTACTGTTCCTCTGCATGCAAAGACTAAAGCAGAGATGGCCAGGGCATCTCCACTGACTCCCTCTCATCCATTCATTCAACAACTATTGTATTTCACCAACTAAGAGCCATCAGTTCTTAAGATATGCCATTATTTTACGTAACATAAGAAAAAATGATGCCAATTAAACTGTGATATGCCACTGATTGCAAAACACATTTACAATTTCAAATATTTTTAAGTGAAAAAATGTGCATCTTAGAATTGAATAAAAATATATTCATTAAAGGTAGTATAGCTCAGAGACTGAGCATGCAAGTTCCAGAGTCAGAGCACCAGGGTTAAAATCCTGACTTCACTTCCAGTGACCCTGAGCCCTCCCTGTGTCTGAACATAGGGATCAGAAAATCAGAGTGAGAGAAGTATTCCAATGGAGAGTTATTAAGAATTAAGTGAATTAAAATGAGTCAAAAACTTCAATGGGTTGTGAAATGATGGGTTTTGCTTGTGTGTCTGTGTGTGTTTGGGTATCACTCCAGCAACTATGTAAAGAATGTCAGAAACAAGAAGGCCAATGAGGAGCTATTGTGGCATAGTTAGGGAATTAGGATAGAGTAGTTGGAGCAATAATGGCGGCTTGGAGGAGGGTGGTAACAAAGTTGGAGAGAACTGGTCATATGATACCCTGGAAACAATAGAGTCTTCTGGTAGATTGTATGTGGGTGGTGAGGGACGGTAAGTCAAAAATATATCCTAGATTTTTGGTTTGAGCCTAGTTTGATGGTGCGAGTTATGGAGGTAAAGACAATTGGGAGAATAAGATGTTTGATTTAGATTTTCTCATTTTGAGAGCTCACCTGGGAAACTTGCTTAAAATATCCATTCTATGACTCTCTCCCTAGAGATTTCAATTTAATAGGTTAACTCCCCCTGTGATTCAGATGTACTGCATTCAGAATTGAGACTAGTCCAAGTCTTGTTACACACAGAGAACCTGATATTAAAAAAATTCACTGGCATATCATTGTATGTAAATAAATGTGTGTGTAAGATGAATGGCAGGTGTACTGGCTTGCATTCAATTATATGTATGGAGGTTACTGTGCCTGAAAAGAAAACAGTAATCTACTGGAATGATGTACATAAGAAGCATAAAATAGGAGATGAGGGTTTTCTCTGTTACGCTAGTCCTTCCTCCGATGTTAAAGTCTTTGTGTCTGTGGTTATTCTGTCCTTCACCCCTTTCTCCTCCCCCCCACACAGGTAACCCTTCATCCTTCCTTCGTCAAATCAAATCTCATCTCATCAGGAAATCTTACTGGACTCCCACATAGCTCCTCCTGCCACATGTGTTCATGGCACCTTGCACAGAGCACATTTATTATGTGTCAATGTGTGTGTGCAGTGTGTGTGTCTGTAACTATTTCATTATTTCCTCTCTCACCCACTAGACTGGAAATGTCTCAGGAGAAAAAGCCATTTTTTGTTTTGCTCACCATTTTATTCCAGCACCAGTACTGTGTCAAGAATATATTAAGTCCTCAATAAAAAAATGGGGAAAAACGAATATATTTCTTTTCCAGTTTCTTACCCAGCTCCAAGTGCAATTATTTTTCTTCTCATTGGCGGCAGTTCATTGATTTCTAGAAGGGTCCTTGTTTACCCTTAAGACCAGAACGCACCAGAAAGAAGATAATATGATTCAGAAATATAAGGAAATAATTAGACTGAGAAAGTCTTTGCACAAACTTAAATGTCAGCAACAACACCAAAAATCTTCTGACTCACTTTTCCACTCTCTGTGGAGCCCTAAAGCTTCAAGATGGAGTTTTAACGTTTTCATATGTCAGTGTTGAAGTGAGAACTTTCAGTGAACCTGTGGCGAGTACTTCTCATGCCAGAAACCACTAGTCACAGCGAAACTGGAATTTAATATAACCCATGCCTTTCCTTAAGGAATTTTATTTAAAATTTAAAATTAAAAAATTAAAATAAATTAAAATAAAAATTAAAATTTAAAATTCCCAGCTTTACTGAGATATAGCTGACATAATTACATGTATAAATGTAATTGTACAATATGATGATGTGATACACTTATATATAACCCAATGGTTGCCACAGTAGAGTTAGTTAGTACCTCCACCACTTCACACAATTACCATTTATTTTTTGTGGTGAAAACACTTAGGATCTACTTACTCTCTCAGCAACTTCTAAGTATGCAATAGAGTAGAGTTAGTTATCGTTGCCCTGCTACACATTGGGTACCCAGAATTTAGTCATTTTATAACCAGTTGTTTGTCCTCTTTAACTGCCATCCCATTTACCTATCCCTGCAGCCCCAGAGAACCATCATTTTACTATTTCTATGAGTTCAGATTTGTTAGATTCTACATGTGAGTGACATTGTGCAATATTTGTTTTTTCTGTCTGATCATATCATTTAGCATAATGCCCTCAAGGTCCATCCATGATGTCACAAGGGCAAGGTCTCCTTCTTTCTCATGGCTGAATAGTGTACACACACACATGCACGTGCACACATACACATACATAATAAATAAAGAAATTATGAGATTTTTAAAAATATTTTTATTTATTTATTTGACAGGGAGAGAGAGCACAAGCAGAGGGAGAAGCAGGCAGAGTGAGAGGGAGAAGCAGTCTCCCCACTGAGCAAGGGATCCTGATGCGGGCCTTGATCCCAGGACCCTGGGACCATGACTTGAGCCAAAGGCAGATACTTAAAGACTGAGCCACCCAGGCCCCCTAAATTATGATATATTAATTATATATGTATACATTATATATGTATACATTATATATTTATATATATAGAAATTATGAGATAATTATACATATAATTTCTTTATCTACTCATCTATAGATGGACACTTAATTTATTTCCATGTCTTGGCTATTGTAAAAAAAAATCCTTCGGTGAATATAGAAGTTCAGATACTTGACTCAGTTCCTGATTTCATTTCTTTGGATATATACCTAAAAGTGGGATTGCTCGATTATATACTAGTTCTATTTTAGGTTTTTGAGGAATTGACTTTCTGGTTTCCCCAGTGGCTGCACTGATTTACATTCCTGGCCACAGTGCGAAAGTGTTCTCTTTTCCTTATATTCTGGTGAACACTTGTTCTTTCTTTTTGATACTAGCCATTCTAACAGGTGTGATGTGATACCTCATAGTGGTTTTGATTTGCGTTTCCCTGATGATGAGTGATATTAAGCACATTTTTACATACTTCTTGACCATCTGTATATCTTCTTCAGAAAATTTCTATTCAGTCCCTCTGCCTGTTTTTAATTTTTTAATTTTTTTTAAGATTTTATTTATTTATTTGACAGAGAAATCACAAGTAGGCAGAGCAGCCAGCGGAGCGGAGGGGCGGGGAAGCAGGCTCCCCGCTGCGCAGAGAGCCCGATGTGGGGCTCGATCCCAGGACCCGGAGATCATGACCTGAGCCGAAGGCAGAGGCTTAATCCACTGACCCACACAGGTGCCCTGGCCTGTTTTTTTTAAATCCAATTTTTGGTTTTTGTTTGTTTTTGCTATTGAGATGTAGGAATTTCTTATATATTTTGGGTAGTAAGCCCTTACCAGATAAATGGTTTGCAATTTTTTCTCCCATCCTGCAGGTTACCTACCTTTTCATTTTGTTGATTGTTTCTTTTGCTGTGCAAGTTTTAAACTTCTGGATGTAGCCCCACTTGTTTATTTTTGCTTTTCTTGGTTATGCTTTGGTATTGTATCCAAAAAATATATATTGTCAAGACTAATGTGAAGGAGCTTGTCCCCAATGTTTTCTTCTAGGAGTTTTATGGTTTCGGGACTTACATTCAAGCCTTTAATCCATTTTGAGTTAATTTTTGTGAGTGTTGTAAGATACGGGTCCAATTTCATTGTTCTGCATGTGATTACTCAATAATATCATCTGTTGAAGTGACTACCTTTCCCCATTGAATATTTTTTTGCTCACTTTTCAAATATTATTTTACATATACATGAGGGTTTATTTCTGGACTCTCAATTCTGTTCCATGATCTAAGTGTCTATTTTTATTCTAGTACCATATTATTTTGATTGCCACAGCTTTGTATTACAGTTTGAAATCAGAAAGTGTGATGCCTCTAGCTTTGTTCTTTCTCAAGACTGGCTTGTCTGTTTGGGATCTTTTGTGACTCTATAGGAATTTAAGGATTGCATTTCATATTTCTGTGAAAAATGGCTTTGGAATATTTTTCTTTTTTTAATTTAAATTCAGTTAGCCAACTACAATACATCATTAGTTTAAGGTGGAATGCTCGATAAATTATCAGTTGTATATAACACCCAGTGCTCATCACATCACCATCACATACCCTCCTTAATGCCCATCACCCAATTACTCCATCCCCCCACCCACTGCCCCTACAGCACCTCTCAGTTTGTTTCCTATAGTTAAGAGTCTCTCGTGGTTTTTCTCCCCCTCTGATGACTTCCCATTCTGTTTTCCCTACCTTCTTCTACAGCCCTCTGCCCTGTTTTTAATATTCCACATATGAGTGAGACCATATGGTAATTGTCTTTTTCTGATTGACTTATTTTGCTTAGCTCAATACCTTCCCGTTCCACCCACATTTTGATAAGAATTTCATTGAATCTATAGATGGCTTTGGGTAGTCTATTTATTTTAACAATACTAATTCTTCCAATCCATGAACATAAGATATCTTCCCATTTAATTGAATCTTCTTTGAATTCTTTATCAATGACTTTACAGTTTTCTCTGTATAGAATTCTCAACTCCTTCACTAAATTTATTCCTAAGCATTTTATTTTTTATGCTATTGTGAATAGCATCATTTTCTTTATTCCTTTTTCAGATATTCTGTTGTTAGTACATAGAAATTCAACTAATTTCTGTTTGTTGATTTTTTTTTTTATCCTGGCAGTTTACTGCATTTATGGATTAGTGTGATGATTTTTGGTAGGATTTTCTCTATATAAGATGATGTCATCTGCAAACAAAGACAATTTTATCCCTTCCTTTCTGATTTGGATATATTTTATTTCATTTCTTTGCCTGATTGTTTTGGCTAGGCCTTCCAGTACTATGTTGAATAGGAGTGGGCACCCTTGTCTTGTTCCTGACCTTAGCGAACAAACTTTCAAACTTAGACCACTGAATATGAGATCAGCTATTTGCTTTTTATTTATGGTTTTTATTATGTTGAGCTATATTCCTTCTACGCCCAATTGGTGAGAGTTTTTATCATGAAAGGATGCTGTATTTTGCCATTTTTCCATCTATTGAAACAATATAAGATTTTCACCTTTCATTTTACTATGTGGTGTATTGACTTGCATATGTTGAAACATCCTTGCATCTTAGGATAAACCCCACTGAATCACAGTGTGTGATCCTTTTAATTTGCTGTTGAATTTGGTTTGTTAATACTTTATTGAGAGTATTTACGTCTATACTCATCAGGAGTATTGGTCTATAATTTTTTTATTATCCTTATATGTCTTTGGTATCAGGGTAATTTTGGCCTCATAATTCCTCTTTAATTTTTTAGAAGAGTTTGAGAGTAATTGACATTAATTCTTTAAATGTTTGGTGGAATTCACCAAAAAAAACCCAAAAAACAAAAACCAAAAAAACCCCATGAGGTCCTGAGTTTTTCATCGTTGAGAGGTTTTTCTTTACTGATTCAATCTCCCTAGTTATTCACCTGTTTAGATTTTCTATTTCTTCATGATTCAATCTTGGTAGGTGTATGTTTCTAGAAATTTCTCCATTTCTTTTATTATCCAGTTTACTGGTGTATAATTGTTCATGATAATCTTTTATGATCTTTGTATTTCTGTGGCATAAGTTATAATGTCTCATTTTCCATTTTTGCTTTTGTAGTTATTTTTGTCTTCTCTCTTTTTTCCTTAGTTTGGTTATAAGTTTATCAATTTTGGGGCACCTGAGTGGCTCAGTCGGTTAAACATCTGCCTTCAGCTCAGGTTACGATCCCGGGGTCTTCGGACCCAGTCCCACGTTGGTCTCCATGCTCAGCAGGGGGGTCTGCTTTTCCCTCTGCCCCTCCTCCCCACTCATTCTCTCAATCTCTCTCTCTCTCTCTCTTTCTCTCACTCTCTCTCTCTCAAATAAATAAATAACAATCTTTAAGGAGAAGTTTGTCAATAATGTTTACCTTTTCAGATATCTCCAGCTCTTAGTTTCTTTGATCTTTTCTATTGTTTTTCTGTCGTTAATGACTTTATCTCCATCCTCATCTTTATTATTTCCTTCCTTATGCTAACCCTGGGCTTAATTTATTCTTTTTCTAGTTCTTTTTTTTTTTAAGATTTTATTTATTTATTTGACAGAGAGAGAGATCACAAGTTGGCAGAGAGGCAGGTGGGGGGGGTAAGCAGGCTCCCTGCTGCGCAGAGAGCCCGATGTGGGGCTCGATCCCAGGACCCTGAGATCATGACCTGAGCTGAAGGCAGAGGCTTAACCCACTGAGCCACCCAGGTGCCCCTCTTTTTCTAGTTCTTAAAGGTGTAAAATTAAGTTGCTTTTTTTTTAAGGTCTTCTTTTTCTTAATGTAGATATTTATCACTATGAATTTCCTTCTTAAAACTGCTTATGCTGCATCTCACATGTTTTGGTATGTTGTGTTTCCATTTTCATTTGTTTCAAGATATGTTTTTATTTCATATTTGACCCATTGGTTGTTTAGAACAAGTTGTTTATTTTCTATTCTATTTATTTTTGAATTTCCAGCTTTCCTCCTGTAACTGATTTTTAGTTTCATACCATTGTGGTCAGAAGTTACTTGGTATGATTTCAGTCTTCCTAAATTTGATAAAACTTACATTATGACCTATAGTATGACCTATCCTAGAGAATTCCAGGTGTACTTGACAGGAATGTGTTTTCTTCTATTGATAGATAGAACGTTTTGTCTATATCTGTTAGATCCATTTAGTCTAAACTATAGTTCAAGTCTAAGATTTCCTTATTGATTTTCTGTCTGGATGATCTATCCATTGTTGAAAATGGGGTATTGAAGTCCCCTACTATTAGAGGATTGTCTGTCTTTCCCTTCAGATCTGTTAGTATTTGCTTAATATATTTTGAGTGTTTTGATGTTGGATGTATAAGATTGCTATATCTTAATAAATTGACCACTTTATCATTATATAATAATGGCCTTTTTCTCTTATTACAGTTTTTGGCTTAAGTCTATCTTGCTTTATATATGATATACATATACAAAAACTGCTGCTCTCTTTTGGTTTTCACTGACATGGAACATCTTTTCAATTCTTCCACTTCCACTGTGAGTCATTAAAGCTGAAGTGAGTCACCTCTAGGCAGCATATAGTTTGGTCTTGTTTTTTGATACATCTAACCATGCTATGCATTTTGATTTGAAGAACTTAATCCATTTACATTAATTCCAATTATCAACAGATAGGTACTTACTAATGCCATCTTATTAATTGTTTTCTGGCTGTTTTATTGTTTCCTTATTCCTTTCTCCTCTCTCTGCCTTATTTTGTGAATTGATGATTTTCTGTAGAAGTATGATTTTATTCTGCTTTGTGGTTTTAATAAGGCTTACAAAAAACCTCTTATTTATTTACATATTTATGCTGACAGCTTAATGTTGATTACATACAAAACCTCTACTCTTTTACTCCCCACTTATATATATATATATTTTTTAAAGATTTTTATTTATTTATTTGACAGAGAGATCACAAGCAGGCAGAGAGGCAGGCAGAGAGAGAGGAGGAAGCAGGCTCCCCGCTGAGCAGAGAGCCCGATGTGGGGCTTGATCCCAGGACTCTGAGATCATGACCCGAGCCGAAGGCAGCGGCTTAACCCACTGAGCCACCCAGGCGCCCCCCCCCTTATATTTTTGATGTCATAATTTACCTTTTTATATTGTATATTCATTAACATATTATTTTACTAAAGTTATTTTTACTGCTTTTGCCCTTTAACTTTATACTAGCATTAAGTGGTTAACACATCACCATAATATAGTACTAGTGCATTCTGAATTTGATTATATATTTACCTTTACCAGTGTTTTTTATATTTTATATGTTTTCATGTGCCTATTCTTTGATTTTAGCTTGATGAACTCTTTTTTAGCATTTCTTTTAAGATAGGTCTTGTGGTGATGAACTCCCTCAGCTTTTGTTTTATGTTGGGAAGTCTATATATCCTTCAGTTCTAAAGAAGAATTTTGACTTTGGCTTTGAGTGTTATTGGTGGGCAGTTTTGTTGTTGTTGTTTGTTTGTTTGTTTCTTTTATCACTTTTAACTATATCCCTCTTTCTCCTTGCCTGTAAAGTTTCCTCTGAGAAATTCACTTAGAGTCTTGTGGGGGATCCCTTATAAGTTACAACTTATTTTTCTTGTTGCTTTTAAGATTCCCTCTTTATCTTCGATTTTGGTATTTTTAAATTTATGTGTCTTGGAGACTATATCTTGAAGTTGAGTTTGTTTGGTGACCTATGAGATTCATTAACTTGGATATACAAATCTCTCCCCAGATTTGGGAAGGTGTCCATCATTATTTCTTTAAATAAACTTTCTGCTCCCTTCTCCATCTCTTCTTCTTCTCAGACTCCAATTTTTTCAGATTTCTTATTTTAATGGTATTGCATAGATCACATAGTCTTTCTTCATTCTCTTTCATTGTTTTTTCCTTTGTTCTTCTCTGACTGAATAATTTCAAAGGTCTTGTCTGGTAACTCACAGATTCTTCCTTCTGCTTGATTCATTTTGATGTTGATGGTCTCTATTGCATTTTTCATTTTATTCATTATATTTTTTCAGTTCTACAGTTTCCCACTCTTTTGTTAAATGATTTATTGCTCTTTGTTAAACTTCTCATTTTGTTTGTGTATTTTTTCCTGATTTTATTGACTTGTGTTTCTGTGTTTTCCTGAAGTTCATTGAGCTTCCTTAAAAGAGCTGTTTTGAATTCTTTATTGGATAAATTGCAAATCTCCATGTCTTTGGGGTAGGTTACTTAAGCATTACTGTGATCCTTTGGGGGTATCACATTTCCTTGATGTTTCATGTTCCTTAAAGTTGTACTATCTTCACATTATCAGTAGCAATCTCCTCCTCTAGTCTTTACTAACTGACTTTGGGAGAGAAGGACCTTCTTCCCACTCTGCTAGGGATTCTGAGACTTTGTCAGACCTTCTGTGGGTGTGCACTTTCCACCCTCTTTGCTCTCTCCTGTGGCAGAATTCTTAAACTTGTGTGTCCTTTCTCTGTTCTGCAATGCACCAGGCCAAGTGCTGTCACCTCCCTTTTGCTTTCTCAAGGGCAGCGCTAAAGCTCAAGTTTGTGGTTTCTCCTTGGATTGTAGATTTGGGCTGTTTTTCTGCACATGCTCACTCGCCATCTATCAAAACTTACTCTTGCCAATGTTAGGAGTATGTACAGAGGACATGCCATAGGATGTGAGGTTTTGTGGGTGAGCCATGTGGAATGTGGGGGTAGGTGTGGGCCAGCTGCAGGAATCCATGGGTAAGGTATCACAAGCAGTTCATGGGAAGGCCTCCTAATGGAGACTGTGATCAGTTAGCAGGATCTGCATCATTTTTTAAATGCCTTCTTAGAGTTCTATCTGCCACTCTTCCAGCCTCTTCCAGGCTTTCCAGCTCCCCCTCTCTCCCCACCAGTCATGCAGCTCATGACAGTACTCTGGATGGAGTGAGAGAGAAATAGGCTCCTCTGGAGAAGATGAATGTTTAGTTACACAATTTAACTTTCCCCCATGGGAGGAATCATGGACTGATAAGGTCTCATTTGGCACTGAGATGTGCTGCCTTGGAGAAAAGGTTAGTAAGTTAAGTCAAACTTTTCCTCTTACTCTCTCTAAGGCATCCAAACTCATAGTTTTAACTCTAATGTTGTGCTGGAACTTCTCTATCAGAAACCTGGACTTCCATAAAAGTTCTCAAGTTCATGCTTGATCTAAGATCATGTTCTATAGAAGCTCCTGGACTGTGATTGAGAGGGGCTGGAGCTGGTTTATGGGTCACTGCAGGGTCCACAGCCAGAACAAAGGTCGGTAGGTCTGTTACTTGATTCATGATGGGTAAGACTCCTTCTGGTCCTTAGGCATATGGTTCTGGATCCCACAGCTCCCATAAAGACACTTCTGCCTGTGGATGGATACCAAATTGTAGTAGAAAGGGGGATATGGCAAGAACAGCATGTTGTTAATGTCACTCCTCAAGGAAATTTTGAGGTAATGGGATCTTGGAGTTCTTTGGTAATTGTTCTGTTCATGTGGCTCATCTGGGTCAGTCACTAAATGGTTAAAGCTGGATAAATATGTCAGAGTCAAACCAGCTTTTCTGCCTCAAGTTAACCAAGTGGTTAGTATCTACTGATGCAGTTTGTAGTGTAGAACTGTCTTAGCAGTCTACCAAGCCTGTAGGTGTAGTTCAGCATACTATGTATCTAACTCAAGGTAATGTGTATTCCTAGGTATAGCCCAACCAGATCACAGTTCTTTCTTCAAAGTCATGATTACTTTCAGAATGCTTATTGTAAACAGGGGTACTGGAACAACCCTATGGAACTGATTTTTTTTTTCAACTTCTTAGATCTCCAGTTTCTTAGGTTATTAGTACAAATCTAGGCTGTGTTGGAGGAATATAATGAGAGAAAAGAAAAGGAGATAAAGAGAAATGTATAGAAAAAAATGTTACTAAAGAAGACAGGTGAACTAGTCTAGCAAGTTATTTAATCAGAGAGACTTTCTCATTGATAGTTCAGGGATGTGTCTTAACACTGTTATGTTTGTTAATGAAAATAACCTATGCTTCTAATCACAAATTCTAATTTGATGCCCAGTGTTCCAGAGCTCAGATAATCCTATGCCATCGACTCTACCTGACTGATTATTCTTTTATATTTTTGAAGACAAAGAATGATGAGACATTAATATAGATGCTCCTAGTGTGCCAGTGTTTAGAAGAATGATTCTACATGTAGCTGGGGGAAAAGACAGGTATTAATGCAAAAATGGTCAGGAGGCCAGGTGTCTGACGTATTTGTAAAGCAGCAGTGTTGAGGTACATGAGAGAATGGCAACAAACACGTTGTAATGAATTTGCTGCCCTTGGGCTGCTGTGATAGAGGGCGATTACTTCTGACTGGTGAATTACACCATGGAATATTGATTTTCTTGTTCAGAACTAGGGCTGGGCAAATGGTTTGCCTGACCCTTTTACACACATGCTGTGATACTGTTGGCTCAATCAAATGCTCCCTAAATGAAGAAAGCCTTTCACTCTTGGAGGGGGACATCCTGTACCCAGAACATGAGGAAGAGAATGCTAGTGAGAAGGATGAATTATCCATTATTCTGGATCATAGAGTGTCGGTAAATTCGTTTTTATTAAGGAAAATGTCCTGACCACCTTAGGACTAACAGACATGGGGAGAAAACAGTGATGATTCAGTCTCGGCTTTCTGTGAATTGTGAGCTGTTTGGCTGACAGGAAGCGTCAGAATTACTAGCTAGTACAAATAAAAACACCAAGGAGTTTGGTGTTATCCAAACCGGTGTCATTGTCGGAGTAAGGAACACACTGTAAGAAGTCAGTCAACAAAAAGAGTTTGTAGGCAAAGAACTTGAGCAATTACATCATTACTGGTTTGATTCCTACATGATGAGCTCTAATCCATATGGGACTCCCTGGGTGATTCCAGAAGCGGCTGCTTTCCGTTTATTTGATTAAAAATCAAAGCATGTAGGACACAATCCTTATCAAATATATTTGAGAAATTAAAGCAGCCTATAAGAGAAATCCAGAGTGAAACATTACAGTAGGGTTCTTTAACATGGGTTAGAATAGTCCACAAACCATCTATAACCATCTAGAACATTTTATAATCATTTCTGGAGCATGTGTATTTGTTTGGATTTCTTGTCTTAAGAATGTGACTGTAGTTTTTTCTTCAAATTCTCAAAGAATAGCCTAACATCCAAAACTTTGAGATGGTAGCCTTTTAAATCCTTATTTCCATGCCAGAAAAAGGGGGCCTTCCTAGTCGAGTGTGAATAGCAATACATCTTATATATCTCCACAAGACCAATTCAAAAGTGGACTTCTCTTGTTTGGGGAAACAGATGTGAACTATGGAAGAATAAAGAAGGTCCAGAGTGTTTCAGACCTGGGGAGGCCTTTTGAGACTAGCTTGTCCAACATTCATTTTGGCAATTAGGAAATCAAGGCCCTGGAAGGTACAAAGATCCCACCGGAAACCCCAGCCTATGTTGGGCTAGATGCATCCTTTGCCTGCCTGTTTCATATTCTCTCTACTTTATCTATACTGATTCCTCAAAAAATGAGGGGAAGTTGGCATGCAACATCAAGTGCTATCTTTAATGTGCAAAATCTGATTGTATTTTACCAAGAACCTGTCTAGGGATGGTGCTCATAGTGACTGGTGAGGAAGGAGGCAGGGCCTCACTTTTACCCTCTAAGAATTTACTTTTGGCACCACAGGACACATTTGCTGTGTGTATATGTACACCACCTCCAACATACAGGCTCAGGAATAAGTTGTATCCTTTTATTTCTTCTCTATTTTATCATTTTATCTTCATTTTTCTTGCTTATTAAACTCTATGATGGACCCGTGGAGAACCGAATTTTGTTTTTTACCAGACAGAAGCTATTACTCTACATCTTAGTTCCTGTCTGTCTTCCTTTCCAAGTGTCCAATACAAATGAAAGTAATTGTGGACAGAAATGAAAAGAATGACATGGCACTGGCTTGGATTGGTGACATGATAAAGCATTTATTTTGTTTTTCCTTCTCTTTCTACCTCCTCCTTCCAAAGGAAGACAAGGACGCCCTCACCCACGTGTGTGCTCTATGGCTTGTGCTTTTCTTCCCTTTGCAGTTCTCACGAGTGCAGAAGATATGGCTTGAGGGCTCCACCTGATCCTTCCATCAACCTTGCAAATGAACCTTCAGAAGAAACTGAAGCTTTGGAGAGTAGCCAGGAACACACATTTGGAAAAAGGGACCAGAGATCAAGCAGTTTCCAATACCAAACTCAGTCTAATCCTTGCCCACTGCCTCTTATATCCTCATGCTCTTCACAGAGTCTAGGGGCAAGATGAAAGGTGAGGGGCACTCAATGAACTTAGAATTGAACCAACAATACACGAATATGTCAAATGAGACCTGCACAAACATTTCTGGACTCTTGAGCAGAGCACTTATCAGGATGATGTGATATAATTATTAAACATCTTATCTGGAGACCTCTCATCTCATCATTCTATCCCATTATTTTAAAGATGAATCTTGAGAATAACAGGGGCAATCTACTTTGAAGGATTATGTAATTTAATAATTACAGTACATACTTCCCCCATACACGTGCACATAAAAGCATGTGTGCATATGCGTGCACACATATGCTCCTAGTGAGAACTCTGAGTATTTTGTCTAGCCCCCATATCTTTTACTTCCCTAGACTTGAATATGTATCACAATTTATCCTCTTGTTTTACCTGTGTCACATAGAGAGCAAAACTGAACAGCAGCTTGGGGCTAGCATAATTTCCTGTTCTAGAAAAATCCTCTGTCTTTTATTGACAACACTACTTTCCAGGTGCTCCAGTGTCCATCCCTCAAATTCTCCTTCAGGAGTCACTTTAAAAATATGTAGAAATGGCAGCTTTGATCCTGCATGTCCCCTTCTTGTAAGCCATTCTAGGAACAAGGACGATGCATTGGCTCTAGAACTCACCCCAATTCACACCTTCCATTGTCGTTTATCAAAAACACAACTTTCTGAAGTTTTACTTGCAGAAATCTTATAAAGTCTGAAATTACATGGTTGAATTTTAAAGATTAAAAATGATTAGTAATCCTCTATCATAAAGCCTTATACAAAAGATAAAGAGAACTGAACTAGCTAATAATAGACTCTGGACTAGTTCTTAGTTCTGCTGATCAGCAGTTCAGTTTTGTATCCAAAATACTGTGCTGATACTTGGAAATTCTACAATCAGAGTCACTGGGAACCACATAAAGGCTATGGCCATAGCCAACTTACATTTCTAGGAAGTTTTAATCAAATAGATATTTGATGGCAGAGGTACAATTCACTTTCTAAAAATACTAACAATCCCTGAAGTACAGAAATAAATGCATGTACCTTAACAATGTGTCAGAAGCAATGTCTAAGTTACATGGAAGCTTGGATGGGGGTAAGATCAACATTCAGAAAATGAAAGCCAAACTAAGCCTCCTTCATAAAAAATAATGCACCAACACGCTCCAGACATAAATTATAACAAGTGATCATATCTTGAGTTCAGGAATTGAACAGTCTGCTGTAGAAAGCTCTGTTGTTCTAGTCACATAATGTGGATAAGATGGGAGAGATTGGAAGTTGTGAGGGACTGAAAAATTAGAATGAAGATGCAGAGACTCAGAGATCTCATTTACTCACAAATCATGGGCATATTCATTTGCATGTATTGCCTTGGAGAAAGATAGAATTGGACACTCATGGAAATAATGTCTGAATTAAAAGCAGAGAGAGGTAAGGATTGATGCTTTAGAATGACCTGATTGAGCAGTTTGTGAAGATAAAAGAGACGCTAACTATAAAATCAAATCCCAGTGAGCAAGTTGTGAACCAAATTAGATCTGGGATTTAGTTTACCTTTTTTTTTTTTTTTTAAAAATGCTGGAAAGAAGTATTATTTAGTGCCTCTTTCAGATACCACTAATCTTAGCTCTTTTAAGTTGCTTATCTGATAAAGAGTAAATGGCTGGTATGTTCATATACACTTGGCCATAGAAACACAAGGTGTTTCATCATGAGCAGGGACCATATACTATGCCATATCTCTCCTTTTGCATAGATTTTTCTCCTGTCCTGAGAAGTATCTCAAATTTGTACCATTGTAAGCATAAAAAATGGTGGCTGTTTTGCTGATCCTGGATTTTACATTTTTAAAAAAAAATCAAATGCACACATTAAAGGGATGTTTCTGTGATTGAATGGTATGACTGCCCTCCCTTCTAAACCGAGATATACAATAAAGATAGGTCAGTCTAGTGAAATGTGCTTAATCTCAGTCCCATTTTAGTGCTAATTCATTTGCTAACTTATCTCCAGCTTGAAGAACAATAACCGTCATTCATCATCATCATCATTATCACCATCCACAGCAACAAAAACAAACATTTGTGGATCATCAGCTGTGATTATAGTTCCAGATTTGCAAGGTACACTCATCAGAAGGCCGTCCTTGGACAAGTACTCATTATGCTTCAGGTGAGACATCTGAACCCACCATGCAGAAGAATTATGGAGAAAGACTTAACTACAACTTGTGAGCCATTGCACATCTGTTTGGCTAGAAAGGAACAGATAGATATTCTGTTGAAACAAGATGAATGGGGTTCTTTAGGAATTCGCTTAAAGTGGTTAGGGTTAGAACAGGCCCCACCCCCATACCTTCTAATCACAGGAGAGACTATTATGGGATAAAACCTAAATATGGGATAAGACCTAAATCATGGCTCTCCCAAAAGATATCCTAAAGTTGGGGGGGGGGGTGCTGGATGAATCCTAAAGTAGACTTGAATCTCAGAGTCCAGTACACCTGAAATCCAGGCCAGCATGTGGGAATGGTCTTGCATCAGTACCTGTACCAAGAAAGATAACTTCAGACACTATTCAGGATGTTTTTCTTTAGTGAACAAGAACTCTCTAGCCATGCTCCTTTTCCTGAAAAGAGACAGGCCTGAGAATTGTCTCTATAAGCTCCTAAATCATAGCCATGTCTTCCTGGGTTAAACAGGGCATCTGGTTAAATAAAGGTCCTTTCTTGTGAGCACATGCCTACTCCCTTTAAAGAGTGAAATTTAGTAGATTGGGACTCATGTGGCACAAGAAGTCGAAGATGAGAGGAGCTCCCTCCTGTGACAGGATAGGAGGTTCTCCTACCTGCTGAACCCGTTAGTCATGCCCAAAGCTGCTTGTACAAGGCCCGTGCTCTTGAATAACCAGCATTCTAAAGAACCACTAGGCAAGAAGGGCTATTGAATTCTCAAATAGGTAAATTAAAGTCTTCCCCATCAATGCCATTTTATAGAGTTGGTCATCATTGACCAGTCCCTCCTGGGAGGATAGAGGAGGTGTGATCAAAGCATATTCAGTTAAGTATGAAAGAGAAAGCTCTGATTCAAATGGAGATCATGTGTCTCCAGGCTCCCACAGACCAGCAAACTCTAGGAAGTGTCTCTTTGCAGATGCCTTGGTACATTTTTCTCAGAGGTGTCTGGGCTCAAATTTAGCAATACAGGAGCTACCAGTGTCCACGTTAATGTCCTGAACACCATGACCTGCACGCAAATCTTCTCGCCAGTGCCTACAGTAGTTTTAGCCAAGGGAGAACTGGTAAATCTGACCCATCCACTTTCAGTCTAAGGACACTCAAATCCCACGCCTTTAGCAATTCTGGGATACAAGGAAGGGGTGACTCCAAAGCAGCCAAATTTCTGTGAGGTTTGGGCAGATGCTGCAGATCATGCTGCCAGAAGAAGTGGGGAAGCTGGCCCCTGGTGGTGAGGATGGACTATCAAAAGAACACAGAGAGATCTGAAGCCAACAATCATTCCTCAATTTTGCTAGTAACAGCCAGAACCGAAAACTACTCCTTCTTAAACATGGCCTATTCCTCTCGGGTGGAAGTGAGCCCTGAGAACACAGGTACGGTAATTCCTGAGTGTTTCGGCTCTGACCTCATTTCTGCCTCTCAGTGAATCTGCAGCTACTTATTTAATTCCCAGAATCAATCAGAACAGATTAGAATTATTTGAATACTATTTGGTATTAAAATCTATTTTTTTTCTAATTTGTGACTAAAGGCAAGTTTTTTGGGGGGTAGGCATGGTGGGAAGAAAGTCCCTAAAACACCGGTTAATAGAATTTGGGATTATTTAATACTAACCCTCAATGTTTCAGGCTTTTTTTTTTTTTTCCTCCTCATCTTTTCTTTTTGTGTTAGCTGCACTAGGCTGCCTCCCAGAAATAATCACACAAAAAAGCCTTTCCCTAACTGGGCTTGGCATTTTGCTCAGGTTATGAAGTGGGGTGTTTGGACACAAGCAGGATGCTGCAAACCTCAGTCAGCACCGTCTGGAAAGCATTGGAGATGCAGTTCTCATGAGGGCCACCCCTCCTTTGCTTCTGTTAGGAGGATGAAGGTGGTTTCCTGGACCCATCTGTTATCAGAGCACATCCACAGAAGGAAGCCACTCCACCCCAACGAAGGGAGCTAAAGATCAGTGGCCTGAGTCAGATGCACTTTCGCCTCCATATTCTTCCCACCTGAGCCAGACAGGCTCTCTTGCCCCTCACCCCTGCCCCCCGCTTGAGAATGAGGTACCACACCAGGTGAAGAGGGACATGGAACACTTTTTAATGTCAAGTCAGAGACAACCCCTCCCTCCCCTAGCCCCCAATCCCACTTTCCCTCACATCCAGGACCCTTCCCCGAGGCCTCTCCCGTTCCCAGACTTCGGGGGAGGAAAAAAAGGTTATCTAAAAACCGCATTTTCTTCTCTTTCATACACACGCACACAAAGGTGGGGAATTAAATAAAATGAACCAAGAGGATTCAATTCTCCAGTAGTCACAAAGGCATCAGAGATTCCCATAATGGGCTAAAGCAAGTGGTTACTGACTGTTTAGTTGGTTCAGTTACTTGCTGTTTGCTCACGCCCCGAGGCATGATGGAGAAGCCAGGCCTCCGGTCAGGGCCTTCCCCTCCGAGAGCCACACCTGGAAAAGACGCTGCGCCTGGTATTAGTGTTTTGTTTTGTTTTGTTTCTCTTTTCACTTTTTATAAATGTCTCTGACGTGTAAATAACCCAGGAAAATAAAAAGGCAGGAGCTGATTACACAATTACCAGTAAACTCTATCATCTTTTAGGAGATCAACACACAGCTAACGCCATATACAGCATGCAGTAATGTCTGAGAAAGGACCCTGCTGAGAAATAAAATGGCTAGAACTCTAACAAAAAAAATATATGTATATATATACTGTATAATATATGTCATCAAAAGAAGCATAGCCAACAAACTCAAGATACAGTGCGGATCACCCTTCCATTTCTAAACAGCAGGTAGAAGCATAGTATTGTCTGCATTAAATGCCAGAATAAGGAGAAATCTGTAGCGCTGGTGGAGATGTTGGTTAAATCGTATGTGTTTTTTTGGTGGATTTGACATAGCCTCACCAGGTGGTTAATGCCCGGTGTGTGGTCCACCAGTTGTAAACCTAGTTAAGAAGTACACTATTTTTAATGTTGAACAAACATACTTCACTTCACCCCTTTCATTTGTGTATTTTTTAGTCTTGTGTTGTTTTTGCACTAAATTCTAGGCTCATATCAGAAAATATAATTAATAAAATTAATAATGAACCAGAATCCCTTATTATCCATGATGTCCATGTAGTAAAACGAAAACCAAAAAAAAGAAAAAAAAAGTTTAATAATATCTTTCGTGACTGTTGATTGTGGGTTTGTTATAGCTGTCAGACTGTCTTGTTTAGTTTCCTTTTTCTTTTTTTTTTCCTTTAATTTTGCATTTTGTAATACACACAACAGTGGCACAGTCTCTGAAAGGGGCCACAGTGGCACATCTGGGCCTGCACAACTCATTCTGTGTTCGTCTCTACTGAATTTGGGATGGCCGACTCCAGAATTTTCCTTGCCGGGGGCAAGTTAGTGGGCAGAGTGGCTGAGCCCGGCCCACCCTGAGCACAAACAGGTCACAATGCAGCTGCGGGTGGGTCCCAAGTCAGGTGTGCGTTCTTTCCGTTTGGGCAAAGAAAGAAAACTCAGCTGTGCCTACGGATCTGCAAGGCCTGCAAGGCGATTTTCAATTTCCCTTTGAAACATGTTTTCCCAAAGTATTCTTTGTTCCCTCCCTCGAATTTGTGTCCCATGAGGCTCTGTGTCTCGGAATTTCATTTGATTCTAGCTCATAAGAAACAGGGGTGCTCTCGTTGCTGTCGGAGTTGCCATTGCTGTGGTGGGCGGTTGCTGTGGCAGCAGCTTCTCCTCAGTGGGGGAAGTGGCACTCACATCAAAACTTGAGGAGCAGGTGCAGGACCAGAAGAGGTAGCAGCCAGATGCAGCCTGCCCTCCTCGACGTCCCGTTGTTCACTTCGCTGACCGCGCCGGGGCCTGTGGAAAGAACACACTCGTCATGGGCTGCCTGGTCTAAGAGGGACCATCTGTCACGCGATCTGCTGTCATTAGGCCTTGCCTCTGATGAGGCGTCCCTCTAACTGGGACATCTTATGTTCCCGCTCTGTATGTGGGGGAGGGGTGCTCACTAGAAATAACCTTCCACAGCTTGGGTGCCGTGGATACACACTATATAACGGGGAGCTTTCCTTGACACAGAGAGAACAAGAGGCTCAGGTTAATGTGTGCTGGTGGTCACAACTCCTCTACTGTGTTGTAACGTGCTCAGCGTCAAGTTCAAGAAGAAGGTGGCAGCATTAATTCATGTTCTATAAAGAGCTTCGAGGAAGTGAGGCCCTTGTAGTGTCTGCATCATCGTC
This sequence comes from Enhydra lutris kenyoni, assembly GCF_002288905.1. NCBI lineage: Eukaryota > Metazoa > Chordata > Mammalia > Carnivora > Mustelidae > Enhydra > Enhydra lutris. The sequence continues at coordinate 3,085,014 of NW_019154118.1, forward strand.
TGACCACTTCTGAGCAGTGTCTGCCTTGAATGTGCATATAACCCTCCAGCTGCTCACCCTGTTGGGCAGGGAAGGACCTGCTGGACACAACAATCTGTCTCCCTGCTGCTGCTGCCTCGGACTTGGCATCCGTTCTATCACTCTATCTTGGGCCAGGCACTGGGCTTCCACCTGCAGCATTTGGCCTCTTCCCCACCTGGACGAGGTCACGGAGGCCCTAGCTCAAGTATCCTGTCCCTGAAAGGGCAGAACCAGCCTGCTGGACATTGAGGTGGGATCAAGTGAAGAAATAGGTGGTCTTTTGCTGTGCACGTGCAAGTGAGGGAAGGCTTAGCTGGACACTAGGATGGAGAGCCTACCACCGTGAACATCTGCAGGTGCAAGGTGCACCTCAAACCTGGCCTGCAGACAGATACTCTCAGGAGGCAGGGCCAAAGGCAGGAACCACGAGGTGCATGAAATATCCCAGCAGTTTCCCTATTTTTGAAATATAAGTGTCTGACCAAGAATGTCCCTCACAAATGGAGCCATGATTCAAGAAGAGTACACACAGGTTTGGAGGCCCAGATGGGGTGGGTACCTAATGCAGCAGGGCACTTTGTCAGACTTGCTCTGGAGTGCTCTGTTGTGCTGAATTTAATGGAGGTATTAAAGGCTGGTATCCCCCCTAAGCCCATGTCCACACCGGGGTCAAGAAAACAAAGCCAGAGCCTGCTTGTCTGACTTGGAGGCTAACCATCAGAGACGCTTCTGGCTAAGGCAGATCAGCATCAAACCAGGTTTTCTCGATTCCATACGGGATGATTCCATCACGTCCTAGAGCCCCTGGCCTGGAAGCACTGCCCATCTAACTTTAATTCCTAGACCTTTGAGAAAAATCTCTGATTCTGGGGCAGTGGCTATGAGTTCAAAATGGACTGGGTCTTCCAATCTCATGTGTCTGTGCTGTCTGATTCACAGCACTTCCAAGGTCAGGCAGTGCAAGTTCTCATGATAAGAAGCCTGAAACCCATGTATTCTGCTCTACACCAGCTGGGAAATAAACTTCCAGGCAACACAAAACGAAAGGCGTCTGCCATGGAATGTTTCTCTGTAAACCACCATCAGGACTCCTTTTTTGCCAATCTCTGTTGTCCATAGAGCATTCTTTGGAACCCCAGGAGAGAAGCCACTCGCCATGCCTTTTAGGCTGAGATGGTCCGTTCTCTCCCTGGAGAACCCCTGCCACTCTGGGCCACTCCAAGATCTTTCACATCAAGACCTTTGCCCGCTAGTGAGACTAACTCTGAGCCACAAAGGTTGTTTCTGAGGCCTCTGTGCATCTGGGTTCCAGCTTAAATAGCAGGGACAGGCCTAGTGGCTGCACTCCATTTTCCCATGCACAAGGCATGAGGATTGCAAGGGTGTTCTGCGTGCTTAGCGCTGCGTGCTCTGGGCCTGACATGCATCTGTTGGCAGCTGGCTCTTTTTCTCTTGCCTTTCTTTTGCTCTCTTGAGCACCTGCACACAGCTTTGCAGCCCACTCCCCCACTCCCTCCAGCACATTCCCATCCTCACTCCCAGCCCTGGCCATGGCTCAGAAGATGCCCTGTGGTAAAGGAGAAGAGAATAAATGCCAGTTCTCTGCATTTCATGGCTCTGGCATTCCCACCTGCAGTCCCTCCTCTGGGGCTGTCCAGCTCCTGGGAGTCTCCAGGGAGAAACATGGAGATTGCCTCAGGCCAGGCAGACATTCCAGCAGGGACCTGGCTTCGTTACCACGTAAGAAGAGTCAGAAAAGCGTGTTGCAGCCAGAGCCTCTGCAGTGCTGCATGGGAGGCAGCTGTGAGTGTGCAAACAACCCCCAATCTTCCTCACAATGCCTGGACGCCTCTGTAGGGGCGTGCTCTGGGCACCGTGTCTTTGGCTTCTTTGCTAAGCCCCCAGAGTTCCTTTGTGGCTCTGCTGCCTGCTGGGACACACCACAGAAAGCCTGCAGAGAGGGGCTCTGACCTCTTGTGTCAGAAAGCTCTTCCCACAGAAGAAAGGCAAAAGCCACTGAGTGTGCCAGAGCCTCCTCTTGCCTGCATTGTTACCCTGGACAAGCTCACAGAGCCTTTCTGTTTCTCTCCTGTCTGAAGCCCACAGGGGACCATCACCTACTGCATTGGGGCCACGTCTGGCCTCCTCCTCCCCCGCCCCCACGCTCTCTCCCCTCACCCTAACCCATTCTTCTCTCAGGCATGTCCGAGAGCACTGACCTGGACAAAACTGGTCACAAATAGGAGGGAACAGGGGTTGACCCCAGAGAAACATTGAGACAAGTGTACTCCAGGTGTCCTCTCAAAGAGGACAACTGCATCAGCTCTCCTTTCAATTGCCATGAAAGTTCACAGACTGGGTCTTGTCTCCCGTGACCTTGACCCCTTGAAGTTTTTCTTTATGTTAATTCCAGAGCGGTGTTGCTATGAGTCCACGTTCATCATGATACTAACCCATGTGATCCTACAGCCTTTACAAAACTTCCCAGCTCCATGGTAGAACATTCCCTACATTTCCTCATCTTCTTGCCCTCTGCATCATCAGCCACTGTTCCTGCCACTTGTTCTTTGGTTTCTCCCTATCTCCAAAGCCCACGGGCGCCACATACACGTGTGCTTACTCAAGTGTGCGCGTGTAAGCCATATTCCCTTTCCTTCCCATCCTCACACCCTCCGACCTTCTGCCTGAAATTCTCACCCAAATCACTCCCACTCCTTCCAGATTCTGTTCTGGTCCCCAGTTACCACTTCCAGGCAGACTTCCTTGACTTTGCTCCTGTTTTGCTTCCATAGCACCGTATGCGTCCAGCTTTTAAAATACATACTGTCTGTGATATGTTTCTTTTTATTTATCTAACATGTATTTCCTCATCTGTGTTATAAGCTCCTTAAGAGCAGGGCCTATGTCTAACTGGGCCCAGGGCAGGTATTTAACAAACGCTTTGCTCAAAGAAGGAAGAAACCAAATGTTTTGATGCATACTGATATGTTCATGTTTACTTTGTCTGTGTGTTTTATTTTCTCTTAAGATTCTACTCAGAGAAAAAAGCAAAAGACTGACTGAACCAAAACAAAACCCTCTTTCCCTACTTTCTGTTTTATCTCTGTTTCTCTTCTACATATGCTTCACTCTTCTTCTATTTCCAATAAAAGTCCCTGAAAGTTTTTACTTTCAGTAAAAAGTAAAACTTCTGGTGAAAAGTTTTATATTTTAAGGAAAAGTATGCATAAAAGTAAAATCCTATCAATTAGGATTTCGGGAAGAGTTCTTGCAGTTGGAATGATGTCCCAGTCCCTCAAAGACACTCAGGTTCGAGATGAAGATTGTTCTCTTCAGTTCTCATTTGTGGAGACTTAGCCTCAGAAAGCTTAAGTGACTTCCCCAAGCTCCATCGACTTCTGTCTCCAAATATAATTTTCTTTCCACTAACTTGGGGCTGCTACTGTGTATAACTTACACATCTTCCAAGAATGAGGAGAAGAGAAGTGAGGCCATGGGGCCTGTCACACCTGGACACAGAGAAAGGTGGGGCCCACACAGGCTATACCCCACTCGCCAGGCTATGGAAGAATTCCATGAGATGAGGGCCTTTTGTCCAGGCAGGTGTGGATCCCAGCAGCCAGGGGCAGGGCCCTCTCTGAGCCTGCATGCTGGCCAGAGCAGCAGCTTGTCCCTCCCCCTGGTGACACGGGCCACGCAGATGAGGCCACTGTTCACGACGCGGCCACGCCTCCACTCTGCCTTGGATGCCTTTATTCCCTTTACCTCATTAGAGAGCTGTGAAGGCCTAACAAGACTAATTACCAGGACAGTTGGGGTCCCAGAGAACTCTGATGACTGTTAATTTATCCATCAGAAACATCTAGCAGGAATGAAAGCCTCAAATAAGACACTGTTTAATTCGTAGCCAAGTGACTCACCCAAGAACCTCCCCTTTCCTTCCATTTTCCCCTCCCTCCCACCACTTCCCTTCCAGCTCCAAGTTAGAAAGAGAGGAAGAGAGAACAGGGTAAGCAAAAAACAGCATGCAAGGCCAAGGTCTAAGAAGATCATCGCATTAGAGCATCTGCGTGTGAGGAGAGGCCAGCCTGGTATGGAACAGCCAAGATGTGGAGCTATTCTGGGCCCTGGCAGGTGCTCATTAGTGCTGCCAGCAAACAGAAGTTAGACATCTATGGGTGGAAGCTACCCAGGGGGAATGGCAGGTCCTTGGAGACAGGTTAATTGAGATTGTCATAGAGATGGCCCAAGGTCAGGGAAGGATCCCACTGGGCTGCTTCCTAGGGTTAGCTCAGAAGACAAGGCATCCAGGAAAAAGGTGAAGAGTTTGGGATACCCATCCCCACCCAGGCAGAGCTGCCTGGGAATAAATATACCAACCTTTCCAAGGGGTCAGGGCTGTAGTTTTCACTTCTAAAAAAAAAAAAAATTAAAAACAAGCCACTGTTAAGGTAGAAAGCAGTCAGAAGCCCTTGCTTTGCCCTTGGCTCTTGCTGTCTTGACCACAGCCCAGCTCTCATATATGCATCTCTCCACTTTCCTGGGAAGTTGCTATAAGGTGGAGTGGGGGTGGGGGTGCTGGGGCAGAATATGAATGATGATCAGATTGGATCATTGATCCAATGAGAGTCAACGCAATCATCTGATTGTAGCAGGAGACTCAGTACATCTTGGAGCCTGAGGCCCCAAGCCAATAAATACTTCTTTGTACAACAACTTTCTTTGGCCACCGGACTATCCCCTAATTAGTTGAAGTCTGTAAGCCTTAAGCATAAAATTGGCTGGTAACAAATGGGTTATACTATAGCAATCTGAACATAGGTGTCCAAGCTACATTTGAGTATAAAACTTTGGCATTTATCTATGTGCTTTATAAACACTGTGCCAGAGGGTCCAGACCTGTGCCTGACCTCCCTGAAGAACTCAGACTATATCAAGCTGGTCCAGAGGGCAACCTCCGGCAATAAGACCCACACCTATGCTTTTGCACTTGCACTTGCTAAGTAAGACCTGCCTGTGGAAATTTACTGTGATGCCAGCTCTTTTCTGATGATAAGACCACAAAAGACCCACATTTCACCAACTTCAAGCCTCCAGGACAATCCACAGATACTTTTCTGCTAATAGTAGAAGTATGAGTGGCTGAAAGTGGCCCAATCTGGAATATGTTTTTTTAAAGATTTTATTAAATTTATTTGACCCAGAGAGACACAACAAGAGAGGAAACACAAGCAGCAGAGTGGGAGAGGGAGAAGCAGGCTTCCTGCTGACTGGAGAGCCCGATGTGGGGCTAGATCCCAAGACCCTGGGATCATGACCTGAGCTGAAGGCAGCTGCTTAACCGATTGAGCCACCCAGGTGCCCCCAATCTGGAATATTTTACTTCCCTCTTTACCTAGAGGTCTCTGCAGCTGTTCAGCCTGGATATAGAGAGGGTGCAAAATTCTTTCACAATGTGTTTGTGTATCAAATCAACATGATTACACTTTAAACATACTTTTATTTGTCAATTATACCTCAGTAAAATAAAAAACAAAAAAATGCATGAAATTCTTTGCATGAAAGTGATCCCACTCTCTGTGCAAAGGTCCTTGCATACAGAAGGAAAGACAACCTAGACATAATTCAACCTAAACTAAACTAAAACATCTGACCAATTTGAGATGAATACATATGTATGCCTTCAAGATCTTTATTTTTCTTTCAGGGCACCTGAGATAGATATCCCTCTCGACCAAAGTGGACATCAGCAAGGTGGGGAAGCCACTCTGAAAAAGATGAAAAGGGTGATGTATGATCAAAGATCAAAGGCATGATTCACAGAGGATCTGATGTCAGGTCGAGGTGGTAGAGAAAAGCCAGGTGTGCTGGCACCATGTTGTCTATGCATGTAGTGAGGACAGTCCCTTGGAGAGATTGCTGGGGCCTCGAGAACCACCCAGAAGCCAAGGTGGGGCTATTTTCATGAAGTGCCTCACTCATGTACGACTGACTTGAGTCCCTCTGTACCAAGAAGAAGGGTGACTATCAGGAGGAAAGATGAAGAGCAATAAAGTAGTCATAGTCCTTCAACCCCAAACCACAAAGAGTTCAGATGTAGGGAACATCTGGGGGCAGGCAGCCACAGACTGGTAGGGTGCAGTTTAGATTTTGCTGGAGGAAAGATAGACGGGAGGTTTCTACTTGGTAGTTTGGTTTGCTGGAACTATCAGAAGATAAATGAATTGAAAGCATACATTTCCATGGTGATCTAAATACAAGTTGTGATTTTTTGTAGGCAAAGATCTGTAAACAACTTCAGCTGAATTGTCCCTATCCAGCTACCCTTTTCCCTGAATCTCTAACACATGCTACTTGAGTGAAGGTCAGTACTCTTTAGTGTCCACCTTGGCAAAGGACAATTTGACATTGATCCTTAGCTAGAATGTATCCTTGAGCTTTGCCAGGCAGCAATGTTTCAAAACTTCTAGTTAACTGAAATGTCCTACTTCCGCCTTACATCTCACCACAATGAGGGGGGAAATGTAGCCAAGATATTCTTTATATTTACCCTGATGCTACACTCCATCCCATTCCTTTTGACTTGGTACCAAGGAGAGATGCAGAAATGCTAACATGTTTTCTATATCATGCTCGAGATGGCATCACTATTGCCCCTGTTTGCAGAAGTGTGGGCTTTGTTTGAGCCTTCAAGCTGAGTGCTAGCCACCCATAAGCTCATGTTTCTGAGTTCGTTCTTGGCTCTCAAAAAAACAAACAAACAAAAAAACACCAAAAAACAATCCCTGATTGTATTTTCCTTGCCAAGAATTTGACTAAAATTTGTGATATTTTTTTGTTGACATATTAATGAGCAGCCAGATAGAATTGGATAAAATATTCAAAATGAAGAAAGAATGAAAAAGAGAAGGGAAAAAAAAGGCAAAGAAAGAAAGAAAAAAGAAGCACTCCCCTCAAGCCTCTGAGTCAATATCTCTGGTCAATCCATAATGTGCTCTCTTTGCCACCAAAGCCAGTGCTTGCAGCTGAATCTAAGCACCTAGGTAAGCACAAGGCTTCTGTCTGATTCTAATGGGCAGAGGAGAGCTGGTTGCATGCCAGGATAGATATATTCACCATCTAGAAAGAGGATGAGAGAATGTCTTTTTATACCTTCAGTATTTAGACACATGTGTCATAGAAATGCTCACTGCTGGATGGCTGGACCTAATTAACTACCTTTAATCCTCTGCAGGGAAGAACTGATCATCTTTCCTGCTGCAATTTTTTCCTTCTGATACAGAGTTTACTTACTCCCCCATTATTTAATAAGTTGGTTTGACAGTCACTGTGAGGTTCCCAGGCATTAATCAGCCAACATTTCCCAGCCCACTGATACCATCAAATCTGACTTCATGCCTAGGAGATAAAAGACGAAAGACAGTGGATGGGAAATGAACAGCTACCAAGACGCTGAGCTTGCAGTGTGGGTCCCGGCACACTTGCCTGTGAGGGAGCTTGGTGAGGGATGGTGGCGCATCCCTGAGTCCTTATTTATCATGGCAGGAGTCCTGCACCACCGAATATTAATACGAGAGGATGACGTGCAATCTGTTGTGCTTGCAAAAGGGGAGCAAGAGAAATACTTCAAGGGTGGCAGCAAACGCTGAGGAGGAATGAAATTCTCTTATCAGAATCTCTCTAGTCTGTCCAGATATTGAGTAACAAAACAGCTTAGAACTTCTCTTAAAGCCAAGTGTACCCTGTCCGTGGAAATCCATGCATTTGTACAAATCTTGGTTGGTATTTCTGAGATAAGATGAGCATAACGTAGGGGTATTTCCTGAGAAAATAGGTAGCTCTCTATTCTGTGGGAGACTAGCAGAGGAGGAAGTTAAATAAATAAATAAGAAAAGAATGGGGGAAAAAAAAAAGAACACAAGTGAATGGGAGAAATGCCCCAGGTACACGGTCTGTTTTCTCTAAGATATTCTTCCGTTGTACAAAGAGTCTAAAGTTTTAGTGAAGACCACAGAATCCAAATCTTGGAACATTCCCGATGTCTACAATCTACAACTTCTGGCAATGACCCGTTGCCCTGTATTCAACAAGAAGGATGTGAGGTTGAGAGCAGCCTGAGAAGCCGAGTAGAGAGCTGGCATACAGATCCTTTTACCCAAATTCATTGTTGCAGCAGAGAGGAGTGAGGCAGGACAGCTTTGTCTCTGCAGGTGGAGGCTGGTCACGAAGTGTCCTGCTCCCGCTCAGCGGCAGCAGCCAGAAGTGATTGTTTCTGCTCTGTTCTGTTATTGTTGGTTCTGGTGTGGGACAACGCCCCCCTCTGTCAGGTGAGTACACCTTTAGGGAAATACTAACTCCTAAGCAGCCACTGCCTATTTTAAAAGCTCCTATTCCCTCTGGAAATAAAGAGCTAAGTGATCAGAATGAGCTCGATCACTTCTGAAAGCACAGCCTGTAGCATCATCTGTCTTCGCTCCAGTTCCTCATGCCTCCCTTTTACCATTTATGGTTCGCTCCTTTCCTAATGCTCTTGATGCTCTTGATTTTACATCAGTGGATATCCCTGCACCGGGGGTTCAATAAACATAAGTTGAATCATAAATTGGACCTGAATACTTTCACTGACTTCACTTTTACTTTCTATTTCTTTGTTTCATTTTCCTGTTTGCGGTGCGTCGCTATGGCACCCTGTATCACTAAGGTGAAGAATGCAGCCTTGAATCTTTTTGTGATGAAAGTATTTTTCCTCATCTGTCAAACAGCTTCTCATGCAATTTATCTCCTTCCATCTCCTTTCTCACCTTGCAGGTCTACTGCCAGCTTCCAATGAGTGTTGGTGTAGCCAGACAGGAAGGGATGTGGGGGGATGGGTGTGGGGGCAAGTGGGATGAGAAAGGTCAGGGATTGGGGTGGAAGGTGGGCAAAGCCTCATAGCTGCCTTCCTGCTGGGCCACCCTATGGTCCTCCCTGTCCTTTGGAGGAGAACAGCAGCACACGCAGCATGGATTCCTTCCACCACCCAGCTGGACTCACTCCAGCCCAAACGCTCATGCACAGTCTTAGTGAACCTCCTCTGCGAGGTCCGTGGACCCTCGTGAATCACTTATGGCGTGCTAGTGGGCCTTGAGAAAGTTGAAAAGGTGGTGCAAACACAAGCAGGAGAGGTAGGAGCTGTGTATGGGGAAGGGCTTGAAGTGGATTAGGATGTAAAGTGGCCGGGGAGAAGAGCTTTGACGTTAAGAGGTGGCACTGAGGGAAATTCCTGTCTTTCAGTCTGCATCTGGAGATTGGACTGGAATGATTCAAAATGTACCTGGCAGTTTCTAAAGACTTTTTACTATGCAGTTTCTGCTGAATGTTGGAACAACTCTAAGGTAGATAAGGCAGATCAATTCTATTTTATAGAAGAGGAAATTGAGTCCCAATAATGTTTAGTGACTGCTCAAGAGCACAGAACTACTAAATGTTGGGCTCTGAACTGGATCTCAGTGGCATCCCACTCCAGGTCACAGTTTACTAACTGACATGTGTGCTGCACCCTGCCTCCCTGCCTTCCTTAGAGAACCTTGCTTTGAACCAACTGATTCATTGTAGGGAATACTTAAATCTTCAGGCACACAATGTTTGCTTCTGTTGCTCAGGGCCCACTGATAGGATTCTTGTTATGAAAACTGTTTGGTGGGTTGGGCTGTCTTCCCACTGGTTTAGACTCATGTGCTCTACCTTTGGCCTTTACATAGATCTCTAGGCTTTGAGAAGTTAATGGTCCTTTTCTTTCCCCCCACCTGTTACTCCTGAGGAAGTGCGGGCAAGGTGTGAGCAGAGTGAGGAGAGCTACCCTTCAAGCTCCATCAGCTCCAGTGACTTCCATAGTATTCACAAGCATCCTCTAAGCAACTTCACAGATAGGTAATGAAAGGTGGGAAAGGGGGTAGGGGGACTCCAGGAGAAAGGAGAGGGAAGAAAAACCATAAAGCAAGGGGGATACTGACCTTGCAACAAAGTTGAGCTTGTAGGCTCATTTAGTTCTAAATCGGGTGAGGGACATACAGGAGAGAAAAATGAAAACAAACACATATATTATATACAGCCGCTATATATTTGTCATATATAGTTTGTATACTGCCTTTCACATACATTTCTGTGGGAATGGGTAAATAAAGGAAGACACAAAAACCAAAAGTAGTAGGACAAGATTCAGCATGAGAAACACTAACGCGCTTTATGCTTCCATCCTTAGATGTGATGGTTGGAAAGTGAGGGAGCTGGCCACTCATACATTTCCCAGAGCTGTGCTGAGCTGGGGGATTGATGTGGTAACAAAGGACCTAAGTCCCTTTCCAGATGAGGTTTCTGTCACACATCTTATCCCCACTGAACTGGAGACCAAGTTCAGGAATTTCTGATCCCATGGCACCACAGCACAAGCAAGATGGCCCCAAGAACCACCATGATTCTGGGAGCCCGGCAATCTCTGCAGTCTTAGGGAGCAGGTGCTCAGGACACTGTTGGTCCATGGTAGAAAAGATGACCCTGCTCCCTTTGGATCCCGGCCATGATGGGGCCTCCCTGTGCAGCACTTCTCACTTTCCAATGTCCATGTCACATGATGAGGGCAAGCAGTCTGCATGAAAGTCGGCAATAATATAGCTGGCTTTCTGCGATGCTATAGGAGAATGGACTGCATCACACAGTTTACAGATTCGCATAACACAAATGCTGTTTTCTCACTGCCATAGTCTGCTTCATGGGTCTTGGCTGAGGGTCCGCTGATAATGGGAGATGACACATGGAAAACTTTGGTATAAGTTTGTATTTGTGATTGATGGTGGGCCTCCATCATGAATTTTGGGGTTGCCATGTCTGGACTAGACCTCAGCAAGAGCCAGTGGGGTAGAAATACCCACCTTGCTCGCTAATGGCATTTGACTAGTTCCACAGAACTATGTCAGCCACAGGGCATCTCAGTGACAGACTCCTCTCAAATGGTCTCTCATTTGAGACTTCAAAATTGCTTTCTTTTGGATTAAATTTGGAAAATGCTCCATGCTTTTTCTCCCTCTTAGCAATTTCGCGGGTAAAGAAAAGCTAGGAGATCTCCACATTAAAGAACATTCCCATGCGTACCCCATTTATCTTGCTGGACTCAGTCTTTCTAAACTTATCTGAATACATACTATCACTTTTCCATGTATTTTTTTTTAAAGAATCCTGGACTCCAGAGAGCTGACAATTGGAGGAATGTCTATATGACACACAGGGTGAAGACAGATAGACCGACGGGGAGGCAGAGGTTCTAATTGCCACATAGGGGTCTGCTGAGAAGAGCAGATTTATGGCACATGCTTTACTGCATTCCTTGTCACAAACGCCAGCTATTGCACTCTCAAAGCCTGTGCCTTCTCCCCGTTCTCATTTTCAGATGGCTTAAGGGGAAGAGGCCAGGGAATTAGACAGCAGTGATAAAGCCAATTGCAAAACCATGTCATGCATCCAAATCAGAGGAGCAAGGAGGACAGAGGAGGAGGAGGAAGACTGCTTACAGGAATGAGGGCTGCTGTGGGTGGAGGGCAGGCCTGGGGAGGGTGGACGGTACCGCTAGGAGAGCCTGAGATTTGCAAGGCCAGGGAAGGAGGAGTCTGTTCCTTTATAATCCTGGCCCTTCTGTTTCTGGAGACAGACACCTGCCAGAAAGCCAAAAAGGCCTGACAAATGTGAGGGGCAATTATGACTATCCCTGTGTGAGAGATGTCAGACAGATCAATCACTCTAATCACAGCTCTGCCCATTCTCAGCAACCAGCTCTGGGATCAAGGGCAGCCTTCCTCTTCCCAGCCCCCTTGGATAAAGCTGAGCTTTGTTTTATGTGTTGGATAAAAGGGGGGTCAAATGTGATTTGGAAGCGGAGATGGGACCATGGAGCTGTACAGGCGCGTTATTTGAGGCTGGCTGAATACAATGTACCGTGGAGGGATGTGGTAGGGACTGGGGGCGAGGGTGAGGTAATTGAAGCCATAAGATTTTCTGGGAGTTCTCAGAGGAAAAGGAATTTATATTCTTACTAATTATCTGGTAATTCTTTGCTTTCCCTTGCCATCATGTTCAAGGGTGCTTGCTACCATGGGAAACTAGAGGGAAGGATTTGAAAAAATCCAAGCTACCTGAGCTTGTGAGGGTATGGAGGAATTTTCCCTCAAAAACAACCAGAAATTCACTCTGTGGCCTGCAGGGTGAATCTGCATCTACCAAGGGATGCAAGTCATCCTTGGATACCTGGAGTCCTGGCAGATACATAGACCTACACATCAGCTCACTTCCATTGTTTGACACATCTAGGATCTACAAGGGAGCTTGTTTGTTTGCTTTCTTTACTTGCTTCTGGCACCAGTATACTTGCCAGATATGTAGGAAGGCAGAGCAATTTGCTGTACCCACATCAGTCCTCCAATAAACCATTGTTGAATGAATTAATGCATGAATGACTATGTGACTTCTGTCAGGATGGTGGCTTAGCTGGACAAATATATCTTAGTCCAGTCAGACAACACCCATTGACACAAATGAGGAGCTGAGGGGAAAGCCCCATTTCCTTCCTGAATTCTCCCTCCGAAGCTAATTTCAGGATTCCCAAGGCCCATGATTCTACTTTTACAAATAGAATTCAGTATCTCTATGTCCCAACAGCCAGGAAAAGAAATGGTAACATCTTACACCACCCTAGTGAACAAAGTTTTGAAATAGTAAATGTTGCTCTCCGAGTGCTTTGCTATTAAATTGAACTAGAACCCCCCATCCTTAGTCAGTTGAGGAGCTCTTGAAGAGAAAAAATTAAATGTCACTTCATCATCCCAACACCATTTCCTCCTGCCTCAGGGTTTACTCATTATAAATGAAACATGAACATTCTTTCTCATTTTTTCCTACTACCGATGCCCATCCATGCACCAGATTTTTTTCCCTCTCTCTCTCATTCCCCCTCCTCTTCCATCTCACTCACCCATGCCTAGCTTCTCCTGATTCTCTCACACAAGCCACCCCACACTTGCAGCTCTTTCTGACTCTTTCTGTCCCATGAGACCCTTTCCTGTTTTCACTGCCCAGCTCAGGGCTCAGTCTTACCAAATAGTGTAATGCTGGCATTGGTGTGGCCCAGCTTATTGGAGGCCACACAGGTGTAGTTCCCATAGTCATGCTCGGAGACATTGAAGAAGATGAGTTTTGAGAGAAAAGGTCTGTTTTCCACTTTGACCCCCTTCTTTCCTTCAACCAGTCTGAAACCAACAAGAGAGAGACAAAAAAGGAGAAAAAAGGAGATGGTTATATTTTTCTCATAGGAGGAAGACAGACTCTGGAATTAACGATCTTCTTATTGCCCCCATCGACATCATGGTGACTACTTTTCCCCCCACTCAACTAATGCATGTTCACACACAAGGATATGTACTTGTATTTCTCTAGTTTTGTGCATGTGCCTGGAGACAGTCTTGGCACTACACAGATATTCACTAAATTCTTTGAAGGCAGATGCCTTCAACACATCCAGTATACCAGCTGTGTGACATTCAGACAGCAGGTACTCCGAGTGTGGACTTAATTGATGTAGATGATAAGATTAATAAAGATGATGGTGATGGTAACCATAAAGAATAAAACAACAACAACAACAACAACACCTCAATCTTCAAAGAGAAGAACCTGAGGACTTTGAAAGAACAAAGTGTTTTCAAGCACTTTGGTAATAAATGTTCTCTTACGAACTTGAGGCATTCTGCAGATAATACTTTACTTTTTGCTGGTAAATAGAATATAAGAATCAGGGATCACTTTTACAGCAGGGTACCCTGAAGGGCTTGGGAGAGGTGGTCTCCCCAGAATATCATAATAACTCAGTCTGGAAAGGATTATAGATTCCTAAGACTGACGCTATAGAGCCTGGACAATGCCAGTCCGATATGCCACAATGGCTTGCACTGGTGGTAGGGCCACTAAAGAAAGACCACAGAGTGTGAGTGCAGAAAACAGATACACCTGCTAGAGCCATAGTTATCACTACTAGGCAGATGGAGAGGGTCAGGAGAATACCGCTTAGGGGCTGATGGGGTCATATCCTCTATCTCAGGATGCTGTCTGCAAAAATTCTTAGTACCATTACATGTCTACATGGAAATTATGAGACCAACCCTCTTCCTTTTAAAAACTCTGGAATGTCCTATTTCAGAGAATGGGCTTTAAGCCAACCTTTTACTTTCCCTGAAATCATTTGTCTTCCTTGCCCAGAGACTGAGCCTACGCTATGGGAAAGATAAATGTTGGGGGTGGGGAGGGATCCTTCTGAATGGAGGATCTCAGGGAACATGGTTTAGGGCTTGGCTGGGGCAGAATATGTAGGAAATAAACAATGTTAAGGCATAGGGACAGAAATTGGGGCCAATGGCTGTTTCAGAGTCATCAAACTGAGAAAGACAATATTCAAGGCAGAATAGGAAGTGAAGCCCAGCAAGATGATGATGAGAAAATGCTCCATAAACTAAAAATGTTCTTCAATATACTAAATTTCTGTGGAGTCAGACATCAAGACTTCCTGCCTGTCCCTGGGTCCCAACATGCTTCTGGCACAGAGGGCATGTGCTTTGTCATCCTCTGAAGACGTAGTCTCTGCAGAACTACAGAAGAGTTCAATCTGCCACCCCAATCCCGATCCGAAGAGAAAGTCAGGCTCTGGCTTCAGTTCTTGCGCAACATTGGTCTCCTGGGAAGTCAGAAGGTTGGCTGGAGGAAGTTGCTTGCTTTTCATTATGTAGATTTTCCTGTGGGAGCCTTTCTCTCTCATAAGCTAGGGGAAGTGAACTGGCCTGAGTCCATGGACTTCATTAAAATGTGAGCACTGTAGGAACGGAATGAGGCATCCGGCTGTGCTGCCAGACGACGCTTTTATTTCCAGCTTGTTATGTAGATACTGATCCTCTAGGGGGTGCTGTCCAAAGAAGGCTCTGCAAGCCCACCCACCAGGAGGTTTTGGAGAACCCGTCAAGTGTATTGATCCCATTTGCCATTTTGACGCCATTCCTGGGCTGGGGAGGAAGCCTTCACATCAGAACCAAGCTGTGAATTAGATTTCAGCTCTGCAGTGGGGAGAGACACTTACCCGAATCAGGTTCCTGCTTGACAGCTCTGAAATGTCTTTAGCTAAAAGCAGGGTGGGGTGGCGAGCAGCGTTTTGCGGCACTTTGCAGCTTCTGGGACGACAGACTTGCCTCTTCTCTGTGTGGTCACACATTTCCCCATTCCATACCGCTCCCAGGCTCCAGATTTTTAATGAACAGGAGGCTTTTCATTGGCTCATGTGTCCCCGTGGACGGGTGGATCTTAATAAGTATTGCAATCTATTTCCTCTCGCTTTGACTGATGACACACACAGTGGCCGTGGCGTGCAGTTGTGTGGTGCTAGGATGTAGACAAAAGAGGCTTCTACTGCAAATTTTGAGAAAACTGTCTGTCCCCATCATATGGACTCCTTTGATTTGCCTCTGAAGTCCGCTCACGTTACTAGGAATGGAGCTAGGGGAGAGCTGCTCTTTCCTCCAGGGGGGAGCCACCTGGCGGAGGTTGCCTGGCAGCCTCAGTGGCACAGGAAGGACTGGCAGCAACAAGGACCTCAGAGCCAGAGCTGTTCTTGCTGAGCTGGGTGTCAGGAGGACAGACAACTCCACTCAGTGGGAGAACACTGTAAATAAATAAATGAGGAGCACATGGAAAACTGACCAGAATCAATTGAAGGGGAGGGAGGAGCCCCCATGAGAAGAGCTTGGACAGCAGAGGAATCAAGGCTGCCTGAGCCAGGGGGGGATCTGAAACGTGACTGGGCTTTCTTCTTGGAAAATAATACATATACAGCAGTCCCTCCTACGACACAGAGGGTGCAATGCAGGGCTGTGTTTACATTTTTTCTCACCACTGGTCATTTTTGTCGTGGACAGCTCTACATATTTCCTCCACATATTTTAAGATCTTACTTTCCCCTACATTTTTACTTATCTTTTTCTCCCATAAAGAATTAAAAAAAAAATAAGATGCATCTGATTAGGGAAGACCTGGATAATTGAAGGTTCAGGAACTGGGTGTGGAGCTCCATGGTTTTTGTTAGTTTTTTCTGATACTAGACTTCCACAGAGGAGGGCCTTCAGTAGGAAGGCAGAGGGACCAGGGGAGCAGGACTCGCAAGAAAAATGCTTATTTACTGGGAAAATGTTACTCCCTTCAGCATGATTCTGAGTTCATAGAAGAAGGGGGAAAGCTAGCTATTTCTTCTTATCTCTTCATGTGTTTGCTTTTCTTCCTTCGGCCTCCTGTCTTTCATCTCTAAAATGGGCCAGATGAATAGGATACATGTTCTCAAGATGATGCCAGTCTTTTACTTCAGGACTGAAAAGCACTGCTTCTCATTTGGGGGGATTATGATAAGACAGGATGAGTCTGACAATGGAGTCATGTGATTCCAAGACGGGGCGAGCTTTTGGTGTCTGACGGACCTCATAAAGAAAGGCACCCAAGGCATGCTGGAAGAGACGTTCTAAGTAGTGCAGGCGACAGCTGGGTCACAGCTGGCCTGGACCTGCTCCAAGTTCCCTTCTTGCAATCCCCCTTGGGCTGTTTTTCTTCCCAGCTTTTCAGCCCCTAAAACACCTTCCTCCTCCACCCACATGCACCACCCCCTCCCCATTTTTATCAAAGCATTTTGAACATGGACAGCTCTTGCACATTTATTCGTTGTTCACCCACCTTAAAATAGCTCTTTGATCACAGTAATTGTCATGTTGCCTGGCTGTTCTGAGCTGCTGAACCCTGTGCTAACTCGCCATTTGATAACTCCTCGCAATGACAATCTTCCCTGAATCACAACAGATATCCCGATGATGGGTGCAACAATGGGAGGGAAGGGAATAGTCCCCTTTCTTTTCTTTTACCTTGAAAGAACAACCCAGGCACAAAGGGAGGGCTAAATCGGGTCATGGACTCCTTTATCCACCGCCACCGATGGTGTCCGGAACTGAACTGGAGACCTGCTAACTTCTTAGCCACTCCCAGCACCCCGTGAACATTCCCAGTTTCTTAATGCAAGCCTGAGAGTGTGTTAAAAATAGCTTCAGGCAGAACACATTATTTTCTTGCCCTATAAAAAAAAAAATTCACAGGCCTTGCAATGTTTCTGTGGCTTTCTCTGAGATTTTGCTTTCCTAAAAAAAATGTTTTGTTTCAGGCCCGTTGATTAGCGAGGGATAATTCTGTATGGAAATGTTAAAAATAGAGCTGAAAACCATGACTAATCAGAAAATACATCCCCCACCCCCCACCTTGATAACTAGTTGGAACTAGAAGAAGATTGCTCAGAAATTCCTGCGTAACCATCTGGAAACGGGAAGCTAGAAAAACTTTCTTCTCCTTGGAGGCAGGTAAGGTAGGGAGGGAGTCTTTACCTTTTGTCATCCTTGTACCACTGGAATTCTGCAGAGGGAACAGCTGAGGCCTCACACTGCAGTGTTCCCTTCTGTCCCACGGGGACGCCTGTCCCCTTAGCTTCTGAAATGTGCGGCGGGTCTGCAGAGAGAAGATGTGCTGTAGCATTTTAAAATGCATCCTAAAGTGAGGCAGGCTGCCTCATTCACTGGTTTTGGTGTTTACTCCC
Organism: Enhydra lutris kenyoni; assembly: GCF_002288905.1. Lineage (NCBI taxonomy): Eukaryota > Metazoa > Chordata > Mammalia > Carnivora > Mustelidae > Enhydra > Enhydra lutris. The sequence goes on from NW_019154118.1 coordinate 3,102,718, forward strand.
TGCTCTACCTCTGCTTGCTCAAGCTGACAAATTGTACATGAATTGAGCTAGAGTGTGAAACCACTCAACACGGTGCTCAGGAAAAGCTTGTCTTCCTAGCATGTACGGGTGCTGTTCCCCTCTGTGCGGAGGTGGAATGAGCAGGTATTCAGGCATATTTCCTGTTTAAACTTTTTAACTTTCATAGGAGAATGCCAGCCCATCAACCCTACACTCCTTTAATCAGCCTTATAGAATTTCTGCACACCAGGTTCTTGCCAGAGTCTATAACCTCAAACCATTCAATTCCCATCAAAAGCTCAGTTGCAAGAAATAATATTCATGGAGAATTGCCTGAAGCATAGACAGATCAGTTATTCTTTAAAGCATCCTAAAATGGATCCCCAAATCCAGCCAGACCGGACTAGACCTATAAACTTGGCCTGCATTCATTCGAAGTCTTTACCTAACTGCCCTTGGCAATTCCAACAGTTTACATTGAAGTGCATTATGAAAAACAGCCATAATAAACTTGGCATTCTATTTATTGCAGAAGTACCATGTGTGACGTTGTTGACTATCTCAAAGTGATCTATTTGTGGAGACACTAAAGAGAAATTTCTCTTGGGTCTCAGTACCAGGAAAAGCAGTGTTTTCCCCAAGCAACAGGTTTGCTTTCATCTTATGGACATAAACCTTAAAGCAGATGATGTTTCCCCATTTTGATTTCACAACTCAAAGCCAAATTCTGCACCTGCGTCTACCCTCCTTGAAGTATATATTTCTGGTGTTCGTTTATCTCTAGCTTTCACTTACTGTCCTAAATAGGTTCTCCGTTGTTCCCATCCCCTTACTTTCCAGGTTAATTTTTATTAACTGCAAATCATTTCAAACCCCTTTAACAAGTTGGTGGTACACATTCTGGTATAAGAATGGTAGCATTTTTATACCTATCCCCTTGCTTCCTAAAGTGCTGTGCATTAAGTAGGTTCAAATTTTAATAGGAAGCAAAACATTAAAGAATGAATAACCACCAAGACACAATATTCTTCCCACACTTCCACCCCAAAGTTTTGAAAAGGAAATGCTCCTTGTCTGCTGGGTTAGTTCTTGGGTTCTATCCTGTTGTAAGACTTCCTGAAATGAGCACAGCAGAGAAAACTTTCAAAAAGTCCTATGGAACTACTCAATTTATACTACAAGGAGTCAAGAGGAGAGAGCATGAGACACAGGTGGGGAAGTGGAGGAGGGTCAATGTCAGAGAGAATCTGATTGGTTGATAAGAGAGAATGAGGGGTCTAGAGCAGTGGTCTCCAAACTTTTCAGATTCTGTACCTCTGTTAGTCAAAATCAGGTTCTGAGATGCATCCTTTAATATGTGTATGTTTATTTATATTTAAATTATGAATGTACACTTTGTACATCAACATATGTAATCACAGAAGTATGAGATCACAGAAATACACCATAAACATGTACAATAAATTTCCATAAATGTATCATAAATTTCCTTTATACACATGGTATTTTTGCCCCCTACTATGGACATGACTGGCCTAAAGAGGGAAGAGTTAGGAAACACTATGAGCAAAGTATGGGAAAAGTTGGGATTCAAAGATGCATTTCTATAAATTGTACATTGAAAGCCATTTTATGATCTTCCAGGAATATAAGTCAAGTTCGGGATTATATTAAATTACTTTCAGCTGCAACTTTTTTTAAAACTAGAATTTGGAATTACTCCTCTTGAAAGCAGAGAATGGACAATGATATGGCACTAGTTTCCATCCTGAGTCAGCCTCTGGCTCTGTGATCCAGCTCTTTACTGTGGCCATGATAGCAGCCAGCCTCACACGCACAGGGTGGGGGTTCCTGAGACCACTTACAGTTCACGGTGACCTTTACTCTCCGGACCACTGGTGCGGCCACATCATTGGAGGCACTGCACTCATAGTCCCCCGACTGCTCCCGTGTGATGCCCTGGATTTCCAGGTACTCGTCTTCACTCACAAAGCCCACAGCTGCAGGAGAAGGTACGGTGAGAAAACAAAACACCAAAGGTATAAACTTAGAAAACAAAGTATAAAACGGTTATGTCTTCAGAGAATTGTGCCATTTCCAAGTTTCGATTCTTAAGAACGATGCCCATTCTCCTTCCCCCACCCCCTGCCCTTCTACTGCTTCCATCATCAACTTTCCTTTAGTTTCCCAGTAGAGCAGCTGAAATGTTTGTGCTCCTACCTAGACTGAACACAGAGCCTGGAGAGTTACAGGTCCTCAATAAGTGATTAATAATTTTGACATTTACATGGCCGAATCTTACCAAGCGGTGGGACTCTGGGATCTAAGTTAGGCACCATACGTGAATATTAACTCTTTCTGATTCCAAGGTATCACTAAGGCTGAACCTTGAAGTCTGGAGCTGATCACTGCATCCCAGACCATAAGTCAATTAAAAATACCACACTAACAGTTATACACACACAAGCCACAGAAGGCAGTGGCAACACTGACAAAATAAACTTAAACTCCAGCTTTTAGATTTAGACAATAAAATAAGCAAAGATCAGTTTTCTAAATTTTGATCTGCTAGAACTCTCATATAGAAGATCCTGAAGACAAACCAACAAAAAGGACACCAGACTTTAATCACAAGTACAGAAGAAAGTCAAGAGCGAGGAGACATGGTGGCAAATCTTAACATGTCATGTCTTAACCGTGACATGTTTCATGACATGTCTTCAACGTGAGACACGTTTTCTCTGTTGAAAAATTATGAATAAAAGACAACTCTCAACCTACTGGCTTCCTACTTGAGCACTAACCATGCGCATTGTCTTATGGAAACAGCAAGTTTAAAGCCTGGAAGACTGATTTCACAGTTCTCTCCCTTAGTCACTGTGAACTTCAGCCTACTTACGAAAAGGCAAGGGAGAACAAAAGGAACTGCTTACATCCCAGCATTACTCTGCCTTCTCTGTTAAGTAAAGATAGTTTGATGATATATTTTATTATGTAAACAGGGATACTTTTAAAGGTAAAAGGGGAACTATTAATAGTTACTCTGGGACAATAAAAGCATGCGTTGAAACTGTCCCAGGCAACTGAGAGACATTTCACAGGCATGTTGTACATACAGTTCTAGAACCTCACAGGGTTGTTTGGGGGTAACAAATAAAAACATACATATACACAAAAGCAATCTGAAAACTCTCACAGATTGCAAACCTGTTGCTTTAGGAAGTAAGCCTGTAATCTGCTGGGAAGCCAGACTCAGGTGGAGTGAAACTATTTTAACATGAGTGGTCCACATGAGTGAAGGAAAGAAAGGAGCATTTTTCTCTGGATGATAAGACACCCCATAATGCCACATGGATCTGCAGATCCAAAGCATGAAAATGACAATAGTAAGATACTAATATAATACAAAGAAAAACAGATATGGTATGTAAAGTTCCCATTGTATTTGTTCCATGACATCACTAAGGTCACCAGCCTTGTCAAGATAACAGTAGAAATAACAATAACAACAATTAGAAAATGACTATCTTGTCAATTACGGGCACTACCTTCCCATCCCTGTCACCACTTCTTGGTCATGAGAAGTCTGTGCCACCATCCAGTAACAAGCCCAACCTAAGCATTTCCTCATACTTCATCATGCCACATGGAACCCACACTAAACATGGGTAGACACTCTCTTGCCAATACTATCTACACGAAAGCAAAATAACAGCCTGTATCTATTACGGTAAGCAACCAAAATTCACAACAAGAACCAGGAACACATTAATAAGTGGAAAACAGGGCCCAGAAGTCCAGGCTATGGAGAGGGCAATCAACATTAAGACTCACAGTCCCAACAAGTAAGAAACTGCTAATGAGCAATAGCTTTCTTGTTACTGTTTTGTAAGCATCTTTAGGGAAAGAAGACTAACCTTGATTTGAGGAAGAGTGCAGGGAATAAAAAGAGAAGGTTGACATGAAGAAGGTGTGTTTCCTTCTATGTTGTCATTGTTTATTTTCTCCAACCTCAAGCCTACATTCGTCAGATCTTTCCCAGCTAGAATGCTATAATTACTGTGCAAAGTATCTCAGAGACCAGTGTCACACTTAATATTCCCATTAATTTTAAATGGTAGTCCTTGGTACATATGTATGGCAATTGGTGTCATATTTTAATTAGGCTTGCCCTACACCATCTGAAATTAATAATAGCTCAAATTACCAATGTAATTTATAAATTAACAGTGCCGTAGCATTAGGAAATAAATTAGCTCTGGACAGCTGTTTCCAGACTAAGCTCCAGTGTCAGAGCAGTGATTGGTAGGAACTCACATATCCTGGGAGGCTGTGTACTATACCACCAAAGCATATCCAAACATGGTAACAGTATTGATTTATCCACACAGTGTAGCTCCTGAGGGCCTGGAGTTATACGGAAGAGCTGATCATGGTTGTCAGCACCACTGAGCTGACTGCACCACGGGAAGGGGGCAGTTCCCGAACCCTCAGTGGGCCCCAGAGGACCGATGGCTGATAATTCCCTTCTTGGTGCTTCAGATTCCTTCTCTGTCAAATGGGGTACATGATGCTACTTTATAGGGTTACTGTGAGTATTAAATAAGCAAATATGTGTAAAGTCGTTAGAACAAAGCAAGTTCTCAATAGACGGCAGCTACCACTGATAGCACAACTCTGTTTGAGCACATTTTCATGTACAAGATCCTCGATACAGGAAAATCTCAAGGTAGAGATGAAAGAATAATCAGATCTCTGCTTTTCTAGTAGGAATTTAATAATAATAAACTTTACAAAGGATTCACCACAGATCCTTTAACGAGAAAGTTCTACTCCCTTCACTTAAAATAGGATTTGATTTACAAGGGATACAAATTCATGGGATCATTTCTTCTAGGAAAGCTGGTGTAGCTGCACAGCCCATGTGAGACCTGATGAGGATTTGAGAAATGTCTCTAATTTCACAATTAAGAATAAAAGGAGACATGGATACAAATACATAACCTATCTATATTCTATCTATAGATGCCAACTGTAAACTGTATGTCTATAGTCTATCTAATCTTTTTATGTTATCTATATGTGTATAAATATGGAGATATATATTTATATTTATATTCAGCCTTTCCCCTCGATACAGAGGCTACAGCTGACAGAAAAGAGAGTCTGAGGATCTCTCCAAGAATAAGTGAATTTATAAGATCTCTTTCAGAAAAAAGTTCTAGAGGGCCCAACAGGCTTAGACTAGCCCTGAGGTACGGCCTCAAATATTCACTATGAAAGTTATTCTTGGTAGCAATATAGGGACCACATTTGGGGGACAGGACAGACTGACTAGTTCTAAACACCTGGCTTCCACCGTGGAAGAGGGCTCTTCCCAAAACATGGTAGTATTTGTTGCTAGAGAGCCAGGAGCTAAGACTGCTGAGTGTACAACCCATGGCAATGTCCCCATGTCATTACTGCCCTGACACTGTCAGATCTGTACTGATGTCATATGGCCTCTTCTTATAGCTGGGAAACTTATCATTCCCCTCAGTTTTCTGTTAGATACCTAAGAGTGAGTTGTTCAGAGCAACATCAACTGGTCACAGCACCTCTTGTACCATGCCCTACACACAGAAGATACCATCCCCCAGGCAGCGTCTATGCTCATTATCTTCTCTGCTTAAGATCCAAATGCAAGTTGAGAGTTGAAAAATTAATCTATTAACCTGAATCCATCATAAACCGATAGCGATCCAATAAAGTATTACATAAACTGATGCCAATTATAAATTGCATTTCTATCTATTATCTATCTATTATCTATCTATCTATCTATTATCTATCTATTATCTATTATCTATCTATTATCTATTATCTATCTATTATCTATCAAGATAAAAGCGAGACACTTAGCATAGATCCTGGCATATAGCAAGAAGTTAGTTGAGGGGTGTCTGGGTGGCTCAATCGGTTAAGTGTCTGTAAATTGTTAAACCTCTTGAGTTTGGCTCAGGTCATGATCTCAAGGTCATGAAAGTGAGTCCCCCATTGAGCCCAACATGGAGCCTGCTCAAGATTCTCTTTCTGCCCCTCCCTTCCCTGCATGTACATTTTTTCTCTTCCTCTAGAAAACAAAGAAACAAACAAATAAAACCTCATTTGATAGTGGAAACTGAGTGTGTGTGTGTGTGTGTGTGTGTGTGTGTGTGTGTATGATTTTGTTTATTTTTATTTGTCATAGAGAAAGAGAACTAAAGAGTGAACACAAGCAGGAGGAGTGGCAGGCAGAAAGAGAAGCAGGCTCCCTGCTGAATAAGGAGCCAGATTTGGAACTTGATCCCAGGATCCCGGGATCATGACATGAGTAGAAGACAGATGCTTAACCAACTGAGCCACCCAGGTGTCCCAGTATGTGTGTGTGTGTGTGTGCGTGCATGTGCGTGCACACACACACACACACACACACACACACACACGTATGCATTTATCATATATATGTATGATTCATATGTTATTTGAATATGTGTGAATATGCATGTATAAAATGTAATCGATAATTATACTGATATATAGAAGGGCAAAAGAAAGAATTTCTTTGATATTTGAATTTTGAAACTTTCTGGGATTAATCATTAGTGATATATTAAGGAGGAGCTGAATCTCAAAATGTAATTATATGAAAACGAGCCCTGGGACTCCACAGAGCCAAGCCCTGTGTTTCTCTGTGGCCTGTCCCTTCCTGTCATGACATGACACTAGTACTCTAAGCAGATGCTGCTTCAGAAGCTGGCTGGGCCCTGGGAATAGTGTGCTCTTCTGTGTGCGTTTTCACGAAGGCTGTCAGCTCGGTTTTGCATGCAGACCCTCTATTATGGGTGATGATATCAGAGTCAGAAAGCACACAGCTGGATGTTTGGAGTTTGCAGCTTGATGTCTGGAACCTGGGTATTTGCAGCAGTGCAGCTGATGGCTGCTAAAAAAAAATAAATAAAGAAATCAGCTTTTGATTTGTAAACTCAGCCAATTTGATCTGAAAGACATTGATAGGGGATAAATATAGAACTCCGCAGTGTCATATTACCTCAGTATCTTGGCTGTTTGCTTTCTCTTTTTCTAAATCTCTAGAGATGTAAGTCTGTACTAAGTGCTGAGAAACGTGAAGGATTTAATTGGTTTGAAATTTCCTGCTCAGGTTAATTTGAGGAAATTATTTTTACTTGGGAGGCTCCTGTTGGGTTAAGTCTCTCCTGAAACCAGCAGGCACAGCCTCGGGTCAGAAGTCCACTCACAGAGAGTCCCCTTCATCACCTGGTTCTGAATTGTCTTAGAAACACAGAACAGTCTCTACACTCAGCCTGTAATTTACTCATGAATATACTTTCTAGATTAAGAACGGGAGTTCTTAATCTGTGGAACTCTAACCCCAGGAGGTTTTGAACCTTAAGAAATGACCTATGTGTGTGTGTGTTTTCCCTTCATTAAGATTCTATACTTTTTTGAAAAAGGTTAATATCTACACTTCCATATTTCTTATGTTCATCCCCCAGTGATGATACAGACTCAAATCTCTACAACTCCCAGCCCAACAAAGAAAAAACAGAAAAGCTCCTCAAAATGTAGCTGATGATGGGAAAGACATAACTCTAGAAGAAAAAGCACAGCCTTGTGCATTTTTCATTAACTATTTTGTGGAGGATGGGTAGAGAAGTAGTTTCTAAAAAATCCTTTTGAGGAATAGTTATGCAGATCTGAAGAGTTCTTTTTTCACTAAAAAAGGGGTGTGCTTACCAAGACTTGGGGTGGGAGGAGCAAAGTGTGCAGGGTTCTGTCCATTCCCACAGAGCTCCATGACCAACAGTGATTAACCAGGCACCTGCTGTACATGGAGGGAGCAAGGACAAGGTCTTCCCTTGGCATGAAGCATCCTCAGATGGAGAACAGAATGAGGGCTTTCCTGAGGAGTTCCATTTATTGGTGATCACATCAAACAAACACTCAATGACCATTTGTTTAATTACATCAAACAAACACTCATCTCCCTGGGGGATGGGAGAGAGCAGAAAAGGTGAGGTAGGGTCATATTTATAGTTAAGGTAATCTAATATGTATATTCAGATTAGATCATGATGGGAAACTGCAAAGTACCATCCATACTAGAAATGTAAACATTATCCATGAATTTCCAAGTGGCATGGAGTAAAAGAATGTGTGTAAGAAAATGTTTTGAGAAAATCCCATAGAAATACCCATAGACTAGCAGGAAGTTTATTGGTGTAGGATGATCTGGGCTCAGAGAAAAAGGGAGATGTGGCTGAAAACCTGTGTATTTACCATATTTGTTTGTAGCCTTTGAATATATATGTGTGCGTGTGTGTGTGTGTGTGTGTGTGTGTGTGTGTGGAGAGAGAGAGAGAAAGAGAGAGAGAGAGAGAGATACATACATAAACTTTGCAAATAATTCTCAAAATCTACCCACCACTAAAGCTACTTGCTACCAAATCACACTGCCTGCAATGCCGCAAGGCCTTGCCCACCTGTTTGTTCTTAATGTTCCGCTATACAGAGGTGGAATTTTCAAGCACACAAAACCTATGAAAAAAAAGAATGTATGGAAAAGAAAAGAAAAGTTGACTTACTCTTTCGTTAGTGACAATACTAATATTTCCTTCTACCTCTCTTCATTTCACATCACATCTAAAAATAAGCATGCACACATGGGTCCCAGATGAAATGTACTGTATGTAAACAAGACAACCATGATCTACTGGAATAAACATGGTGTTTCTGAATCCTGATTATGGTTATTTCTCTCAGCAATTAGGTAACTTTGAGTAAATTACTGAGCCCCAGTTCCCTCATTAGTAAAATGTGAAGACTTTTCTTATTACACTTTGGTTGGGTCTGAGAATTATACGAGAGGCTTTGTGCAGAGGCACAGAAGGGGGATTGACACATGGAAGATGGTCAGGAAATGTTAGAAGGAACAAAATATTGGAAAGAAGGGTCACTCTGCTACATCTAACCCCTCTCCCAGGCCAATCTATACTTTGAAACCTCCTTCCTACATTGTAAATTACCAGCTATGCTCATAATTTCCACATGTACATCCCCGACCCCAGAAGGCTCTGCTGAGGTCTCAGCCCACCAACACGTCACCTGTAAGTCTCACAGACACCATGGGCTGAATTCATGGTCTTGCCCTTCAAATCTGCTCTCATCCCATACCCACTCATCTCTGTTGCTAGCATAGCTACCCCCCCACTCTTCTAAGATAGAGAGAGAGAGAGAGAGAGAGAGTCATATGTGATTCTTCTCTTTCTCTCACTCCTCACCTTCAGTTAACAAATCCTGTTGCCTTTGCCTTCTTTAGAGATTTCAAATCTATTTCCTTCTTTTTCTTGTCATTGTTAACTATCTTAATTCAGGTGCCCATTGTCTACTGGGGATTATTTTAATACCCTCTTTATTGATCTCCTTGCTTCCAGCTCATTGTTTTTATTTTCGTCCAATAATTGCCAAAAATAAAAATCAATGCCACCCCAGCTTAAATCCCTTCAATGCTCTGCATTCCTCTTTGATGTGGCAGATACAGGCTTCTTATCAGCGGACTGTTGTCTATAACTCCAGATTATTCTCTTACCTACTCCTTTCTCCCCACATCCAGTGGACACACTGGCAAAGTTCCTAAAACGCTAGGTTATTGATCTGTTCCTCTGTACCTTCTTCTTCTCTGCCTGACATCTAATACCTCTTTGTCCATTTTAAAATGTGCATCCTTCAAAACCATCTTACATGTCATTCCTCTGGGAACCCTTTGTTGACATTCAAAGATCCTTGTTTCCTTTCTACCCAGCTTATTTTTTGGGTTTGTTTCATGTGTTGTACTAATCACACTACATTGTTATATGTTTACATATGTTTACCCATCTGGACTCAAATTCTCAGGAAGAAAGGAACTCTTACTTATTTCTATGTTTCTAATATCTATAGCAGTGTTTAACACAGAGAGGGCACCAGATGATCATATGGTCAGAGACTGAATGAATGAACTGACTGACTATAATTTTGGTGGCTGTGCTGGCTATCATAATGAACTATTTATTTTTCAAAAAGATTTTATTTATTTATTTATTTGGCAGAGAGAAAGTGAGCAACTGCATAAGCAAGGGGGAGCAACAGGCAGAGAGAGAAGCAGGCTCCCCGCAGAGCAGAAGGCCTGACATGGGGCTCAATCCCAAGACCCTGGGATCATAAACTGAGCTGAAGATAGACGCTTAACTGACTGAGCCACCCAGGTGCCCCCATAATGAACTATTTAAAACCTTCTTTGGTGGCTTTTGAAGAAACAACAGAGGTCTATTTTTTAAGGTTGATTTTTCTTCCTTCTGATAAAGAGCTGGACCTACCTCTCAAACCTCCTTAAGTTAAAGAAATTTCTCCCCCACATTTCCTTAGAGGAACTAAAAAAGCCTTCATCAAGCTCGGGCTGGAGTGAATAAGAGCTTGGTTTGGCGATCTTCACAAATATCCTTAGTTAAAAGCTCTTGTAACTAATGTCCCTGCTTCCTCTGAATGAGTGAGGATCCAGCGTGCCCTAATCAGAAGTGTCTCAGAGAGCTTTCTTATGTCATCGTCAATTTGGATGAATTTTTTCCAACTGGAATCAGCTTGGTGATTCAGCTCTGTCTATATGTAATTAGTGGTGGAATGATTGCAGGCAATGTGATTAGGCTCTTTACCTTCCTGGGAAAGGCAGGAAAAAATGTGCTGTCATCAACACAAAGTGGGCCTCAACAGGAGAAGGGGGAGCCTCTGCAGTAGAAACACCCCCGCCAGCCAGCACTACATACAATAAGCAGCACCACCCCAGAGACGGAAGCTGGCACTCCGGGATGTGGTTTCAAGCAACGGCTGTGTCTATTGAGAAAATCCTGAATTCCACTCCATAGAGCAATGCCGTTCTGTAGTTTTAGAACTAGCCTGAGCTCTCCCTATTACCTACTGCATGAAGTCTGAAACCAAAATGCACAGAGACTGAATGAACCCCTATTCTCAAGCATGTGCTCATGCAACTTCCCTGCCCTCCTTCCTTCTCAGGGTCCAGGGACTCGGCCTGCCACTGATGGTATCACGTGCTTCTCACTTCCATCTGTCCTCATCTGCTTCAATTAAACTGCATTAGCTCCCACTTCTCTGGCCTTTTTCAAACCTAGCAACCCTCTTCCTATGCCACAGTTCCAAGAGATGGGATAAAGGAGCATTTACTTTATCATCAACCAAAATGTCACTGGTTCTTGAATTGAAAAAACTAACCACCTGAACTGATGGACCATAAGTTTTTCTTTCTTTCTGTTCTAATTCTCTCCTTCAAGAGCTTCACCACCACGTATAAGACTTGACAGCACCTTCCATGGTGTAGTAGGCAAGTGGACAGGCACTCCTGAAGCAAGCCATAGAGTCAGCGTCTGCTGAAGGTAGGGTTGAGAGAAAGGTAGAGACAGAGATAGAGAGATAAAGAGGGAAGAGGAGGAGAGAAGAGTGTGGACAGCCAGATGCATAAGCAGATAATAAAATTACACATCAAACAAGAAAGAGAGCAAGCAGACTGCAAGTGTTTGGCTAAGGGCTATTATCAGAATCTCTCTCCCATGACTACTGTGTTCTCATCAAAGCTCAAAGCCTCTGTCACCACTCTGGATAAAGTTAGATGCAACGGCTCTTTTGTATGAAGCCTGTGGAAGCAGCTATCCTGAACAGTACTGGAGCATCCTATGACCCGGCATTGATTAGAATACTCACTCTTTCCAAGAGACCCTCCTACCCAAGCCTCTAGAAGACAGTCAGTGTACTTTTTCTATATAGATCAAATAGCAAGTATTTTTGACCTCGCAGACCATACAGCCTCTGTAGCAGCTACTGAGCTCTGCTGTTGTAGGGCAAAAGCCACAGCAGAGTATACATAAGTGAGAGTGGCTGCCTTCTACTGAAGCTTTGTTTATGAACAATGAAATTTCCATTTCATATCATCTTAATGTCTCATGAAATACAATTCTTCCTTTGATTAATATTCAACTAGTTAAAAATGTAAAAGCCATTCTTAGCTTATAGACATGCAAAAAAAAACAAACAAACAAAAAACAGGTGGCTGGTTGGATCTGACCTGTGGACTGTGGTTTGCTGACCTTTGATGTAGAAGTATGAATCTGTCCAGTTGCCTACTATTTCCCACAGTCCTGTCTCACACTGTTTCATAGGACCTTTCATCTGGCTCAACTACACACTCTTCCTCTCTTTTCGAGACTCTTCTATTCTGCTATCTGCACCTCTACTGATGACCAGACACTCCCTTATCCCCCTTCTACTCTTCTTGGGTAGATACCTCCCCCTCACTGTCACTGAGTCTAAGAGTATGGATTCCACTCTAGACCTGTCCTGTCAAGTAGAGGCTACCAATTCATTATATTGTTGGTTAGTATGTTTGTTCTCTAGTGAAATTTCTAGACTTCATCTTTATAAAACCTATGCCTGCACACTCCTCTGCCTCCCCCCCCCCATTTCTGTTCTCCTGACCTCCTGGTCATTCCTTCCCCTTCAATGAACACCTTCGCTCCTGGCTTAGAGCCTTCATCTCCATGCCAACTCTTACTCAGCATCCTCAGTGACTTTGTTGACCAGAAATATAAACTATCAAAAACTTGATTCTCATGATCATGATCCCTTATCCCCAAAGACTTTCTCCTGTGCTCACTTCAGTGACCTACTTCACACAAGTACCTGGAACTTGCAAGAAACTGAACCACCTTTGAAGTCGTGAATCTGAACACTTCAACTGTGTCCATGACTTCCTATCTTTGTTAATACATTTGCTCAGTGACTTTATGGAGACAGCGATTTTACTTCACATAGGCTTCAAATCCATTGACACAACATTTATTACCTTTTCCCCTTTGACATCCCTTTTGATAAAACTTGGGTTTTTATGACCCATCACCGTAATCTCTCACAGAAATACCCACCACTATTTCATTTCCCCCCCCTTGTGTATTTCACTAGCGTGAGGAAGCCCCACTCTACATGGATCCAGATATCTGTCCTCCCTGTGTCAGCTCTGAGAGTATCACACAAATAGCAGCCTGGCTTCACTGGACATTCTCCACAAATAATCGCTCACCACTGACTTGGGATTTTGCAGTGTTTCTCTGATAACCAGACTCTCTCACTCTGAAGGTGTCTTTTCCTTCTTTGCTTTCTCCAAACATCTCACTGCCTGGTTATCTTCTCCCTCCACTGATGCTACCTTTTGATGATGATCTGCTAATGAGGGGGGACCCAGAAGCCATCAGAGAGCATCACTCCTCTTCTCACAATCAGATCTATAGACCTCTACATATGTGCCTGTCATCTCATTGTCTCCTGAGTTTTGGAAAATGATCCATCATTGCAATTTCTCACTGGAAAGTACTCTCAACTTCTTCACCTTTACTCTTGCTCTCTAACAGAAAAGCTGTGTGTCTCCTCTCAAAAAAAAAAAAAAAAAAAACCAAAACAAACAAACAAACAAAAAAACCAAAAAAAAAAAAAAAACCCTCCTTTTGATTTGTTATTTCTTCCCTTCTCACTTTCTTAAAGAATTCATTCTGTCTGTTTTATTTATTTATGTCTCAAAGATTTTTCATTTCTGTTATTTTTAAAGACATTATTCCTGACAGTCACACCAGTTGACTTTGCTCAACTGATAGAAATCCATTTGTTAGTCCAGTCTTAGTTCCTAATTGTAATCTACCCAGACTTTTTTTTTTCACCTTTTAAATGTCTGTCTTAACAACACTCCTCACTGCTGACCCCATGTTTCACAGCCCCACTCAATAGCCAACTGTCTTGAAACTATTGTCCAAATGTGCCATCTAGAATTCTTTACCTCAGATTCATACTTCAATCAGTTCAATCAAGCTTCTGTCCACATCTCTTCACAAAACCTAATCATACTAAGGTCACCAAGTGACTGCCAAGTTTCCAAATTCATTGCACACATTTTAGTGCTTTCTTAAGAGACTTCTTGGCGGCAGTCTACATGATTGACAACCAGCTCTTTTAAATGGTCTTCTCCTGGCTGCTAGGATGCCAAAGTCTACTAATTGTTCATCCACACTCTCTAGATATTCTTTCTAAATCTCCCTCACTGTTTTTCCCTGTGTTATCCAACTTCCCTGTATCGGGATTCCCTAGAGTCAGGTCCTAGGCATCCCTTTGTTTCCTCACTGTACAGTCATTTTTCAGGGAATATCATCTGCTCTGTGACTCTGAACCTCCAGTTATATGGCAACAATTCACAAATTTATACCTCTTCCCTAATTTCTCTTTCATGAGTCCTGGACCCATTTATGCAATGGCATACCTAAAACAATCACTTGGAAGTCTCATAAACTTCCAAATTTTTCCAGCATGGAATTCTTCATTTCTCCCTCAAATTTTACTCCTTTCAATTTTTATCTTGTTAATGAATGACACCTTTATTGATCTAATTGCTCGAGTGAAAATTCTGGGAGTCATGCTTAGCCCTTACTCACCCTGATGACAAAACTGAATCCATTATTAAGTCTTGCTGACTCTACTTCCAAAATAAGCCTTGAGTCTATTCTCCTCTTTCTATTTTTACCTCTATCACCTTACTCTTCAGGGACTACTGAAATAGCCTCTGGACTTTCTAATTTACAAAACTTGTTTATAGATATTTCTATTTAATCTTTTCCAATAACACTACCAGGCAGGTAACATATGATTCAGTCAACCCCAAATCAGCATATCATATGTCCTACCATGATTTAACCCCTCTTTATTTCTTTGCCACTTTTCCCTTAATATATTTCTGTACTTGGCTCAGGCCTCACTGAAAAAAATGTTATAATTCCAGAAGAATGTCATCTCCTATTTCAGCCCTGGTTTTACTCATGCAATCACCTAAAACACCCTCTCTCTCAGGCTATATTCCTTTTCCTTCAGGTCACAACTTAGATTTCATCTCTTATGAGAATCCTTCCTTAACCTTTCTGGTGCCCCTAGAATAATACCTTGTTCCTCTCTTCATTTTATATCATGAGTCTGCAGTGTTTTTTTTCCCCTACAATAACAATTATTATAGCATATTAAATTGGTATGGTTATTTATCTGTTTCTCCCTTCAGACTAAGAGTCCATTAAGGACAGATAATAGTTCTGTATCTGTAGCATATAGTGTTCATGATATATAGTTGCTAAATGAATGAAGGAATAGATTAATACATTAACTAATTATGTTTTTTGTTGTCAATGAATTTACAGTTAACTAGGTCAACACTAATACTCCATCTATATTGAATGGAGAGAGTTTGTTAAAGTAACCCTCTTTATAATCAAATGCATATTCAGGGACCCCAAATGAAGAAACCTGCCCTTATTAAATTACTTAATAACCCATGACATGTAGTTCCATTTTCTATTACTTCCAGCTTCCATCTTTCCCACATCAGTAGTTTACCAAAGGCAGGAGAGTAGGCGATGGGTGTTCACTGACACTGTCCAAAATTACATGTATGACATGTCAGAAATCACACATTCATGGTGATGATTTTAAAAATTGGACCAATTTTAGTCAATTATTATTAATTTTCTGCAGTTTTAGTTAAGATGGAGTAAGCACACCTTACTCTAAGCACACCTAGGATCTTCCACTCATTACAAATAGAAAGAATACATCTAAAAATGATCTGATTACTCTGAAACATAAACAATGGCAGGCAGATTGGGGAGGGAAATGAAAACTTGAGGAAAGACCACTACAGTGGTAAGTTTCCAGTTGTGTTTTGTTTGCTTATCTTTCTCAGCATAAACTCAGAACAGCCAGAATCCTGAAATGGTGTGGTATGTGCAAACTGAAAAACGATTCAAGATAATCCTCTCTTTTGGGTCTGAGGATGGAGAAAGAGGAAATTTGCAAGATGGGGAGCATGAAGGATTCCCAGTTTTTTGTTTTGTTTTGTTGTTTTTGCTATTTCCCTTCTTGGCTCTGCCCTGAGGTAAGCCTCAATCCTGCAGCAGCAAGACTAGTAGCAACAGTGACCACATAAACATCTAAAAGTTGGAAAAAAAAATCTTCTTTATGACTCAAAGAACTGAGGAAAAGGACCCTTGTGTCCTGAAAAATGTGAAGGAATTTCCATTATATATTTTTTCTTCTCTTTCTTCTCTTTCTCTTTTTGCCCCAGAGTTTGACTCAGTCACAGGAAATGAGAAACATTAAAAGAAGGCTAATACTTTTGTTTTACTAGGCAGAGGGCAAGGAAAGAGGACCCTAGAGAGGGTCCACTAGAGAGGAGGAGAAAATCACAGAGAAGGAGCTCAAAAAAGGGGTCACATAAAGCCCTGTGTAAAACCTCAGGTTCACCTCTGAACATGTGTCGAACTCACCCCAAACAGCGTGCCAGTAGCATCAAGATCTGAAGTCTTGTTTAATGCAGTGTCCTAGTTAGCCTGTCGAGGATACATCTTAATAACACTGTGGAGAATGCGGAGTATAACTAGCACTGGAATCACAGACAGCAAAAGGAGGATCAATATTTGTGGAACAAACCTAACTGAACTAATTGGCTGTTAAAACAGCCTATTCCATCTCTGGATATATACTCAAGGGATTTTTATAAGATCTAGATAACCCAATATAAAAATCTACTAACCTAATAGTCAAAGTGTGAAGGATATGATCCCAAACCACTAATCATACAAAGAACAAAGAAAAGCTCAACACTACGGGAAAACACAACAGAAACCAACCCTCAGAAGATCCGTATGTTGCAAATATCAAAGATTTTTCAGCAACTAGTAAGGACCCATGAAATAAAAGTAGACACCTTTTTTTAGACATATTTATTTATTTTTATTTTTTAAAGATTTTATTTATTCATTTGAGAGAGAGAGAGAGAGAGAGAGAGAGAGAGAATGAGAGAGAGAGCATGAGAGGAGAGAGGTCAGTGGGAGAAGCAGACTCCCTGCCGAGCAGGGAGCCTGATGCGGGACTCGATCCCGAGGCTTCAGGATCATGACCTGAGCCGAAGGCCGTTGCTTAACCAACTTAGACAACCAGGTGCCCTACTTTTTTATTTTAGAGAGAGAGAGAGTGAGCAAATGGGATGAGGACCAGAGGAAGAGGGAGAAAGAGAATCCTCAAATAGACTCTCCACTGAGAGCAAAGCCCCATGTGAGGCAGATCCCAGCACCCTGAGATCATGACCTGAGTGGAAATCAAAAGCCAGTTGCTTAATTGACTGAGCCAAACAGGTGTTCCAAAAGCAGATGCTTTTGAGATGAATATGAAAATATAAATTTTCAACAGAAAACTAGAAGCCATAAACAAGAAACAAGTAAAACAAAAATGGAACTGAACTTTAGATATTCATTGGATGGGCTCAATAACAGAACAGAGGTAACAGAGTAAGTAGTTAATGAAGTTGAAGAAGATGAATAGAAGTTATCCAATCTGAACAACATAGATTGAGAGAGGGCAAGAGCCTGATTACAAAAAGTCAGCATAACAAATGTCTTGAGGTGATGGGTCTGTTGTGTATTCTGTTCAGTTCCAGCAGTGGGGAATACATGAATCTATATTCTCATACAAATGCATACTTTAAAAAAAGGTAGCTAACTTTAGTAGTTGATACAGTGCATGGTACAACATAGGTGCCAAACAAATTGTATTTCATATGTCAGAATCTTGGATGTTCTCAAGTTTTACAGCTTCTCTAAAATTTACTTGTCCTTTAAATTTAAGTAAATCTGGATTCTCTGTGCACTGAGAAACTCAATGTTCCTTCAAATAGTTCAGGGATATTTGGGAAGCTCGTAACTCTCTTGGCTTCTGTGGCTCTTGGTTCCTGATTCCACTGAGAAACACATTCTCCACTCCGTGCTTTGTGTCCTGTCCAGGCTGTCTCCCCTCTGCACTGTTTGGTAGACTTGCCTGCTTAATTTCCCTCAGAAACACTGACTCTAGGCTCTGCATATAACACACGATACTAAAGGTTTTTGACAAGAAAGGAGACTGTATCACAAAGCATATAAAGAACTAAAATTTCACTTTTAAACAGTCTTGCCTCCAGGGATAAAATACATTGTCCCTGTCAACCACATAAATGTATACTGAATGACTGGCCTTAATTGTTCCTCAGTGTTCTTCAAAATAGACACATATACACCCAGCGCACCCCAAGAAAATTATGTTTTTTTTTCTTTTATTCCCATACACCATATCCTCTCTTTGGACATGCACAGAGACCCCAAATTGTAAGCTAATTGTGAGCCTATTTGGGACACATTCACACGCATGCTCACACATACACATATGTTAGCACATTTTCTTATTTCTCTATTTAACAGAGTGCTCACATTTGCCATTTATTTCCCTTAAAGTCTATTTTTCAGATGTTCTATATTGGGAAACATTCATGGAATCTAAGTCCTTGATTCATTTGCACTTGACTTCCTATAATCATATTCTCCAGCGGTTGTTCGGTCTCTCAAATCCCTTTCTCAGTTCTTTTTAGTGCATTATTTTTTTCCTTATAAACCAGATTTTTTTTTTTTTTATTCCTAGAAAATCACATAACTTCTCATACACGCTCACAGCTTGACACATACAGAGCTCAAGGGCCCTCTGCTCAGTCACATGCCCACTGGGCCTGACATGCAGGCCCAGTGCTGGATAAAAGAAGCTTCCCCAAAGGGACGGAGAACAGGAGAGTGGGGAGACCAGAGGGAGGAAAATACCAGAAAAGGAGTGGGAGGAGGAGGTGGACATGGAGGCTGCGTGGTGACAATAGAACAGGGGCTTGCCATGGGAGCTGGGCAAGAGCAGAGCTTTTCATTGGCAGCCACCATTATTGGCAGGAAAATTTCCACTTTCCCTCATAAGCCCCTCATTTAACAGGAAAGGCCTATTTTAGTCATGCCCATCTTGGCCTCTCTTCCAGCCCTCTTAGCTAAAAGCACTCTCAGTCCCCAAGACCAACTTACAACAGGGTGTGGTGAGGAATAGCCTGGAGAAGAGATTTAAGCAACTGTAAGGCATATTGGATGTTTCTTTTTCCTTCTTTTTTAATCCTCCAGGAATATACACATGATGCAAATATTTTTAAAAGTGCCAAATTTCCCATTCAAATTCATGCTCAAACATTAATAGGTATCGTATTTTATCTCCCAAGCTGTTTGATCTCTGATCAGGATGTTGTCATAGTTGCCTTTCTCTACAAAGACATCGGGCATCAAACCCTGCACTAGGACATTCAGTCTGTGCTTCTCCAAAAGGCGGGGCTCATTACCTTGAAACACTCACCCTCTTCTGTTGTGCTGGCCAAAGTAGGTTATGACCTTACCCACTTGGAAATAACTGAGAATAAAGAATTAGCTAGAAGTTTAATTTATACACTGTTTGGTAGGAATTGCCTTGTTTCTTCATATATGTTAGGAAATGCGGTGTTTTTTCCAAGTCTATATAATAATACGGAAGGCATGTTGACCAAGGTGTATAACCCTGTATCTATCCAAACAGTTAAAAATCACATAGACCATGTAAACACACACACACACACACACACACACACACACCCCACACACACACACACTTGTATTCAAGAAGTTACTGGTAAACACAGGCATTCACAGGTATAAGTGTAAGATTGTGTGCAGATTTTCGAATAAGTATTCAATTTGTCATTTCACCTGCCCTAATTTGTTTTAAACCATCTTTTTTCCACTGTAAATACAAAGGAGAAATTCATCCAATTCAAGTGCAATTATCCCAAGTTATGAATTAGTCTAGTTGGAATTAATGATGTTTCCCTGTATTGGGGATCAGATATTCTTTGGAAAGCATGAGATTTTCAAGCTATAAGCTGATCATGGAGAATATTTGTGCTCAGGGAGCTGTTTTAGACAAAATCCTCCTTTTGGGGGTGGAGTTCTTGGTTTGTCACCCGAAAGCTCCTAATAATCACCATTATCCATCACCATAAAAAATGTGTCTTTGTGTAAACTTGGAAACCAGAACAATTTATAGCTATTTCAAGTTACCCACTCGCTTCCAGACACAAGCTATTCCCCAAACAGCTCTAGCTCAACTCCTCTGATGACAAGAGAATTTCTGAAGAATATTTCATGGAGATTTTTTAAATGTTTACAACAATGCAAATATTGATGTCTCAGCCAGTCAATATCAAAATTTATAGTCCTTCAATATAAACAGTGAACCAGGCTCCCTATTGGTCAATATTTGCACTCAGGTAAATAAATCTTTATACTGACTCCAGCAGATGTCAATAGCTACTTATTCCAGATAAGTAAAAGTAAAAACAGGAAGCATTATTTATTTTTTTGAGGTAAAATAGCAACTAGTTACATAAAGGCCCTGCGGCTTTTCTGAAATATCAATATGTAGTTACTTTTGGCAAGAAAATATAACAGTATTATAAGATGTGGGCTTAAAGCATGCTGGTTGAAATTTTAAAAGTAGGAGTTAATAAAAATAAATTTCATCTATGTTATTAATATCACAGTGCTGTTTTTTAAGACTTGAAATAATTCTCAGCTTTCTTGTGCTTTTCATCATGGGTGAGGTTAATTTTTGATATTATTCATAACTATGAAAATTCACGAAGAGATATTCCTGAACGCTTTCTAGATTATGTGACTAACCCTTAATTCTAAGCCTGAAAGAAAAAATATGCACACGCTTGACCTATATATGAATGACGACATACTGTCTAGCTGTCCTTTGGGCTTCTATGTTTCATTGTTTGGATTAGGCTTCACAGAGGATTTCTGGGCATCAGGTTTCTATACCTCTACACGTCTAATAAGAATAAATCGGGTTTCCAATTACAAAAGAAGGTTCTCCTGTAGTCCCTGTCCACGGAGTAAGCAAGGACCTTAATCATCATATAGGACACAGTAAACAGCACCCAACTGAGAGTGAACCAATGTTTCTGTCTTATTCGCATAAGTGGAATTGTCTATGTATGTATATATATATATATATATATATATATATATATATCTACATATATAAGTAGAATTGTCTATATATAGAGAGAATTGTCTCTCTATATATAGACAATTCTACTTACGCGAATCAGACAGAAACATATATATACATATACATATATATATATATATATATATATATTTCAATTTTTTTTCTTTTTGGAGGGCACACTGTGATTTTTGTATGCACAGAATTTATTTACCTGGACGCTGTCAGATATTTACTTAATAATATACTGTGAAAAGTAGCAATGTTACTTCACTGTAGGAATAGTCCTTTCACCCTTCAGGCTTTAATTATGCTTTAGTAATTGTTATGTGGACTAACAAAATTTAACCATTCAAAATGTTGCCATGCTCTAAATTACCCTGCCCATACTCAGAGTTGCTCCATTATAGCTGGTAGCAGAATTCAGTGACTAAATGAGGGATACTCTGTGGTGGTGTGGCACTGTTAAAGCAGCATATGTCAAATGAAATTAAATGAAGATTTATGCCCATTATAAAAATGTATACAATTCAATGGAGACAGAGAGAGAGAGAGAGAGAGAGAGAGAGAGAGAATAAAGCTGCTAAAAGTGAAATGTCATTTGTCTTAGCCTGGTTTTCCTGCAGAGTCTTTGTAGCCTGTGGGCAGTGATAGCCAACTCTGTAGAGTGGTGAAGAACTCCTATTAGTTGCTTTGAAATCTGGGTGAGATCTTTACAACCCAAAGCAAATGGAGGCAAATTCAAGAGACTGAACCAAAGGAAAAGTATTAGAACAGCATGAAGCATGGGAGACTCTCCAGGTATCCTCTAGGGGTGTTCAAGATTTTGTAGCCTGAAACACAAAAGAGTGGGGCTCCAAGGTAGTATGGATGGCACACATCTGTTGGAGAGGCCTGGAATTTCATGATACTACATTACTATTTTTTCATTAGGATATGGATGTCAACAACCTTTAAGGTAAATCAAGATAGTTTTAACAGCAAACTTCAAATTTACTTACTCACATTATGTAAATCACAATTCTGGACCTACATTGCCAGAAGACTTTCTCTAATGACGCCAGCTGAGATCCATGCAATGAGGGCCCATTTCTTCTCAACAACTTCTTAACACACTAGTGAGCACCTACAATAGCTCATTGTTCCTTTTTACTTGAAAACTCAACACAGATTTTCTGAGTACCGAGAACTAGAGATAGACTTTGAATGAAGTCCTGTTTACCTGACAACACTGAATGGCATGTAGCAGGAGACACTAGGCTCTATTTGTTAATAGACTGAATAATTAAGAAATCACTGAAGCAGAATTCTCACATTAAGAGACTTACAGCCTCGGGAGAGTTCTGTAATACAGCCATTAAAAGACACTAGGATATTTTAAAGTGGAGGTATGTAGAGGAAACAATAGAATCAGAGTATTATATCTAGAAGTCTCAGAGTTCTTGCAGCTGCAAATTTTGGTGGGTTTGTGTATATGTGTGAGTAAAGGGAATTGTTTATCAGGGAAATATTCATGGAAGAGGTAATACTTATATTGAGATTTGATTGATTGATTGATTGATTTTTGAGATTTTAAAAGGCCACATATGAATAAAGAGCCTAGAAGACAAGGAGTCAGGGAAAGGATTACATGAAACTGGAATAGCATGTGCAAAGGCTCAGAAACATAAAAGAACATAGTATTTTTTTAAAGCATTTTATTTATTCATTTGAGAGAGGGAGAAAGCATGAATAGGAGGAGGGGCAGAGGAAGAGGGAGATGAAGAAGTAGACTCCCCACTGAACGTAGAGCCCAACACAGGGCTGCATCCTAGGATCTTGAGATTATGACCTGAGCTGAAGTTAGAGGCTTAATTGACAGAATCACCCAGGTGCCCCGAGAGAACATAGTATTTTAAGATATGTTTATAAGTAACTTGTTGATCCCAAGGCTTAATGTGAAATAGTGGAAAGAATGGTGAGCATTTAGTGTGGAAATTTGTGCAGGAATCTACATATGACAAACACAACTTTTAGGATATTCCTGAGGAACATGGGAAACCATTTGCAAAGTCTGAGAAAGGGAAGAACTGAGTCAGATATAGTAATATAGACAGAGCCCTCTACCAGCAAACTGGAAAATGAAATAGAGAAGCACATATCTAAAAGACAAAAAGATTTGTAAGAGAAATAGTGAATGATCCTGGTAAGAGATAACATGTGCCACAACCAGGTATTGGTGGTGGTCATGGGGAGAAATTAATGTATTGAAATTAATGAATTAATGTATTGGCTAAATTAATTTAGCAGGATTGGAAGTGCTTCTATGTAACTTGGAGTTGGAAACTGAAAGGATAAAAAGAAGGAATCTAAGTTAACTTACAATTTTCTGTCTGAGGTAATAGGACAGCGCCGTTTTCTGTAGTAAAGAATGCAGGAAACAAATGATGGATTCCACTAGGGAAGTATAAGTTTAAAGTAAATTTAAAGTGGTTGTAAGACATTAAAATGAGAATGCTTTTTATGTGAATAGATATTTGGATTTGGAGTTCGGGAGGGAAGCCCGAGCTCTACAGACCTGCTTGTTTGTGTACTGCAGCTACACATTGGTGGTAGTTATAGCTGGGCTCTGGAATGAGATAAAAGGAGAAAATGTGGAATGAAATGAGGGAAGGCTCCATGTCAGTCTCACCCTGGAGAGCACTGTCATTTCAGTAGTAAGTGGAGAAAGAGTCCACACTAAGTTTAAGAAAGAAATTTCGGTGAGGGGAGAGAATCCTCAGAGTGTTACAAAGCTAAGGCAGAAGAGTTTTCCAGAAATCTCTGGACAATGACTCCAGGTCACATTGACTTTGGCAGTCCACTCGGTGAGGGGCGGAGTCAATGGTGCCTTCTTATAGCTGGGTGGGATTGTGTTACAGCCTCATTTGTTCCATGGGAACCAGTCGCCCTACTGTGAGGGAGCCCCAACAAGGCCATGCAGAGAGACCATGTGTAGCTGTCTGGCCAACATCCTTGCAGAAGTCTTAGCCAACAGTCAGCATAAACAATTACACAGGTAAGTGAGGATACCTTGAGGTGATTCCAACCCCATGTCTAGTCAACCCTGATTTCAGGTCTTCCCAGTCACGGAGCTGAGGCAAGCTGTCCCCGTGGGACTCTGTCTGTACCCCTGACTCAAGATGTCTGTGAGTATAATAAAATGGTTGGTTTACACCACCAAGCTTAGGGATGGTTTCTTGGCTAAGCAGAACAGAGGCAAAGCAAAGGAACAGAAATCCAAAAGAAATAGTGAGCAGTCTATAAACACTACAAAGGGAGGCAGACAGTGGAAGTAAGGTGAGGAGATGTCTATTAGACTTGGCAAGTAGATGACCCATAGTGGTCTGAGTTTCTCCCAGTGCAGTGATGAGTTCAGAAGTCAAACCCTTGAGGTAAGTGTGAACGTGGCCCAAGGAAGATGAGGCAATGAAAACAGACTATTCTTTCTACAAGCATCTCTCTTATTCAGTGAATGATGGTTTGTCAGTACCAATAATATTTTATAGTTCTCAATAAGCTGTCATGGAAAATTAATTGTCAAATATGTTATTCATTTCTTGGAACTCAGAAAATAAAAATCCCCCAACCAGAATTTACCTATTTGTTTTAAAATTTTAGGGTGAGTGACTGATATTTCTAAAACTTAAAAAATAAACATAAATAAATTCATTAAAAATAAAAATAAATGAAACAGACTTTTAAATGGTATACCTAGCACCAAGCTTTTATAGTGATCAATATCCTGAGAACCTCACTTTAGTTACTGTTATTTGCTGAAATATTTTTAAAGTAATCCCTAGACATTACATCATTTTCCCCAGAAATGCTTCAGAATATATCTTTAAAAAGTAATGCTTTGATATTACATTACCAAATACAACTGTGCATTTGACAAGATTAATAATAACCTCTTACAATGATTGAGTTTCAATTCAAGAAATCTAAGAATTTTTTTTTTTTTTTTTGAGACCCTACCAGGTTAGGCATTGGGCAAGGCGCTAAGAGATTTGAGTGAAGAAGAAGAAGAAAGGTAGGTTAGAGGAAAAGCTGCAAAAGATGTCAAGTCATTCTTTAGACCACAATATCATCATTCACTTCTTTTTTCATCATAAATAAAGGCCTTCTCTTTCAATCCCTGGTCATATCATCCTTACCCAGAATGTGCTATGGTCTTATCTCCTGTTCGAGAGAAACACAGTCTTAGAAAAATATCAAGCAATGGTAAAGTCATTAAGTCATAAGTCAGTTGGAAATTCATAATGAGAGAATGAACGTCTTCCACCTTCAACAAGAAACAAGGCATGACTAATATGTCAGGGGTCCCTAAGACCACTCTCCACTCAGGGGTTCACTAGGACTCAAAGGACTCAGCATATAGCTGTGCTCATGGCTGAGATTTATTACAGAGACATCGTAAGGTATACAGCTGAGTCATAAGAGACAAAGACATAGGCAGAGTCTGGAGGAATCCATCTGAGGCCATGCTCTTTCCATTCCATGAGGGGTCTCACAGAACACAGTCATTCCCCAAGCAATGAATATACAGCAAATGTGTGTGATGTTTCTGCCTAAGGAAGCCTGTTAGAGGCTCAGTGCCAAGGTTTTAATTACAGGCTGGGCATGCAGGCACCCTCTGCCTAGTATGTACCAAAATCCCAGACTCCCTAAAGGAAAACAGGTGTGCAGCACAAAACTCATTGTACAGTCTAGGCACAGTGAACCTCCCTTTTTAGTTAGGGAAAGTTTTATTTAGTACAGGAACTATTTACCCATCAAGAAGAAGGGTAAACTAAATTGAAAGCAAGTACAAGGGAGAAAATAATATAGAATCTAGCAGATATTAATGAAATAGGGGATAGAAATCAAGAAAGTCAACAAAACTAAACATTAGTTCTTTGATAAGCCTTTAGAAAGTGACCAAGAAAACAGAGAAAAAGGACTCAAATTATTAAAATTGGAATGACAGAGGAGCCTACCTCAGGATGGGGGGAAAGACTAAAGGAACGGCTATGCAAAGAAAATAAGTAACATGTGAAGTGAACAAATCCACAGAAAGGTACAAACTATTAAAACTGACTCACAAAGAACTAAAATATCCGAATAGACCTACAACAATAAAAATATTAAACTAGTAACTAAAATTTTACTCACAAAGGCTAGGCCCATAGGTCTTTACCAGTGAATATATCAAACATTCAAAGAATTCATATAAATTCTTCACAAATTCTTCAAAAAAGAAAAGAAAAAAAAAAAAAAGAACACGTTCCCACTAATTGTATGAGGCCAATATTACCCTGATTCCAAAGCCAGACAAGCATATCACAAAAAAGAAAGCTATAGACCAATACTGCTCACAAGTATAGATGTGAAAATCCTCAACAAGAAATGCCAACAAACAAAATCCAGACCATGCAAAAATGATTATACAGTATGACCAAATAAGATTTATAATGGGAATGCAAGATTGGTTCAATATCTGAAAATCAATTAATGTAATATACCAAATGAACAGAATAAAGTACAAAAAAATGCATGATCATCTCAATAGATTGGAAATAGTGTTTGACAAAATCCAATACTCCTTCCTGGTAAAACCACTCAACAGGGGGCTTCCTCAACCTGATAAAGTGGATCTATGAAAGACCCACAGCTTGCATTAAACTTAATGGTGAAAGACTGAATGCTTTCCCCTTCTTTTCACACCATTAGCCATGAAGAAAATGCAAATCATAACCACAGTGAGATAATACTTCACACCCACTGAGATGGCTATCATCAAAAAGATGGATAACAGCAAGTGTTGTTGTGGATATTGAAAAATGGAACCCTCGTGCACTGGGGTAAGAATGGAAAATGATGCAGTGACCTTGGAAAACAGTCTGGTAGAGTCTCAAAAAGTGAAACAAAGGACTGCTATATGAACTAGCAATTCAACTCCTAGGTATATACCCCAAGAGGAATTAATATATTCACACAAAAACTCACATACAAAAAAAAAAAAAAACAGAGCTGCATTATTTACAACAGCCCCAAATGCAAACAACCCAAATGCCCATAACCATGAAAGGATAAACAACACAGGGTATCCCCATACTACGGTACGTTGTTCCATCATGAAGAGGAATGAACTACTGCTAAATGTGAAAACATGGATGAACTTTGAGACCATTTTGCTAAGTCAGTGAAGGCAACAACAACAACAACAACAAATCATTTATATGATTTTTTATATAAGTAAAATCATTTAATTGAGATACACCAAATAAGGCATTCTATAAGGACAGAAAGTAGATTACTGGTTGCCTACGGTTGAAGGCAGGTAAGGGACCAGGCTGATATGAAGATGAATTTCTAAATTCGTTCTTTTAATAGTTTCTTTTGAAGGGTAATAGAAATTTTCTGAACTTATGTTGCATTAGAAAAAATGGATACTTGTACAATCTTGTGAATACATCAAAAACCACTATCTTGTACACATTTAAGTGGGTGAACTGTAAGCTGTTAATTACATTTTATATTGCTGACAATTATATTTAATTTATTATATTTTATATTATATTTTAATCAAATAATTAATTGTGACACCAAAAATCTATGGCATGCGTCCAAATACCTAAGATGTGGATCAAATGGAAGGCTCATATATTTTTGGTAGTAAAATGACTAAGCTACTTTGAAAAACTGTATTGATATGTCTTGTAAAGTTTAACATACGTATAACATGTGACACAGGCTTCCAGTCCTTGGCATTTATCTGAGGGAAATTAAAAATATATATTTGTGGACATTGCTGCTATAAACATTCAGGTGAATGTGCCCCTTTGAATCCCTACATCTGTCTTTATGGTAAATATCCAGTAGTGCTTTGGCCTGGGTCATAAGCTCTGGTTTATGGTACAGCTCTAGGACCCAGCATGTTACATGCCCTAGGAACATACCCTATTTTACGCAAAAGATGCAGCTCTCAGGGGTCCACTGATTCTCTTCATAGGGTTACTTACTTCCAGTATTTAAAAAAATGGGGTGCCTGGGTGGCTCAGTGGGTTAAAGCCTCTGCCTTCGGCTCAGGTTATGATCCCAGGGTCCTGGGGATTGAGCCCTGCGTTGGGCTCTCTGCTCAGCAGGGAGCCTGCTTCCCCCTCTCACTCTACCTGCCTCTCTGCCAACTTGTGATCTCTCTCTCTGTCAAATAAATAAATAAAATCTTTAAAAATCTAAATGGGTAAAATATTGCAGTATAATAATGCAAATACACACACACACACATATATGCTATATATATAACGGTATAATAATGCAAAAAAAATGGAATGCTACAAGCAAAAACACGGGTATATCTTCCAAACATCAAGCCAAGTGAAGGAAACTTTATTCAAATGAATACAGCCTGCATGACTTCATGTACATGCACTTCTTTCTTTACTTACAGAAATCACATCGGTGGTTGCCTGGGGCTAAGCACCAGGGAGAGAGTGGCTGTCTAGAGCCATGACGAACCTTCTTGGTAGATGCAAAGGTTTTACATCTTGATTAAGGTTGTGGTTACATGACTACATACAATTTGCCAAAAGCCATCAACCTTAAAATGTTTGAATTTCACTGTATGTAGATTATAGGTCAATAAAGTTGATGTTAGGAAAACAAATCCCTTGATGAAGTAAATCGCACATCTCTCAGATGTGTTCTCGGGACTTGCTCCCAATTGATGTGATTTCAGTACGATTTTTAAAGTGTTGGCTTGCCAGGACACCAGATCACAGAATGGCCATGCTTTCTCACCTTCCTTGCTCAGTGGCACTAGGCTGGTAATTTCAGTATGGCATTATGTGATGCAGAGAGGACTCTTGATTAAATTCTCCCTATATCATTTATGAGCTGTGCAATTTTTGGTATACATCCTGGTCTGTAAAACACCTATTCTACAGGGTCGTTGCACAGATTGGACTATATAAGGCCTGTATAACTATCTGCCATGTCGTATGGGATTACTACAGCTGAGGGTTTTATTAACACAAGTCTACACAGAGAAGTACCACACTCTACTGAAATATTTGCCCTTTTTAGTGGGGGTAGATGTTACAATGTTCTCCTGGCCCAGGAGGCATGCTAGCCTGCAGGTTAGAGCTTGCCCCATCCTGTTTCCATCCAGACTCAACGTGAAGATTTAATTCCCTCTGGTTACTAATTTAAAAAACAAAACAACAAAAAAATAAATCACTAGTATTTCTCTCTCTCTTTCACTCCAGATCTTCAGATCCACAGTGAACTTAAGTCTAAATGGAAGACAAATTCTCAAGCACATAAAACAGTTGGTAGCTTTTCTTTATTTTATTTCTTGTGCTATTGTATGTCCTCAGCTTCTGTGTTTCAGAGCAGTATCTTATCCTTCCTCCTGAGTTTTCCCTCTTGGCTTCACACAGCAGCCACCCTTACATTTAATTCAACAGGACACGTGGATTCAGCCTGCAGATTCAATTTTACCCCTGCCACCGTCTCCCCCACCCCCCACATTGCTTTTGCTCTGGAATACAGGGGATAAAAGCATCAGAAGAATGGAAATTGAGATGATCCTCTGACTATGTCTGAGGTTGAGCCATCACAACTGACCAAGTCTGGATGACCACTTCAGGTCACTTAGAAATATAGACAGTTTTCCCTGACCTTTGCCAGAGCCCTGACCCAGATTCAACATTATTTATTTTTTGCTAGAGATGTTATTAACAATCTCACTATCCTTTCAGCAAACTGGACCCTTCTTTCTTTCTCCTTTTTCCCTCCCTCCCTTCCTTCCTTCCTACATTATTTCCTTCCTTCCTTCCTCCCTCGCTCCTTCCATCCATCTCTCTCTCTCTCTATTTTTCCTTTCGTTCTTTCTTTCTTTCTAACTACAAAATTAGCATTAGCTTAGGCTGGCTTTAAAAACAGTGTAGGATTAGGGCACCTGGGTGACTCAGTCAGTTAAGCATCTGCTTCCAGTTCAAATAATGATCCCAAGGTCCTGGAGCCTGCTTCTCCCTCTCCCCCTTCCCATCCCCTCAGATAGTGCTCTCTCTCATTCTTCTCTCTCTCTCTCTCTCAAATAAAATCTTTAAAAAATATTTAAATAAAAAAGTACACATTTATCCTAAATTCATTTCTCCAAGCCAAAGTCACATGCGTGCAGACACACACACACACACACACACACACACACACTCTTGAGTTAGTAATCACCACCATTAACCAAACCTAAACATATGGGCAGCCTCCTCTCTCACCAAACAAGATCCTATGCCAATCTTCTAAAACAAAAATAAAACATGATGCAGGAGGTGTTTGATTATTATATGTGTACTGCTAAATTTTTACTCAACTGTTCATAGAGTCTGAATTCCTCATTTGAAAAATGAGGATAATATCTATTTTGCATGTTTGTGATATAGATTAAAAGAACATAATAATATAGGGGCGCCTGGGTGGCTCAGTGGGTTAAAGCCTCTGCCTTCGGCTCAGATCATGATTCCAGGGTCCTGGAATCGAGCCCCACATTGGGCTCTCTGCTCAGCAGGGAGTCTGCTTCCCCCTTCTCTCTCTGCCTGCCTCTCTGCCTACCTATGATCTCTTGTCTGTCAAATAAATAAACAAAATCTTTAAAAAAAAAAAAAGAACATAATAATATACATTTAACCTGCACAGTGCCTGACACAAAGGGATAGTTGATACATTTTCCTTTGCTTTTTAGTGACACAGATCTACTTTAGGTTTGTAATCATTAAGAAGACGTCGGCTCCAAAAATTTACCTTATAAGACACATGTTCTTGGGATGAGGTCCTTTGTACTTGTATATCTCCTATGTCACATTGGCACAGAACTTTGAACACTGTAATCACTTGATAAATATTTATTAAATTCATGATTTGGTAATAATGGAAGTATGAATCCTTGGGTTAAGATCCTAAGATCAAACATAGGACTTTTAAGAGCTTTGTGTCTAAATGAGCCAAGGGAATGGGATGTTCTTGGTGATGTGTTTGATCATCTTTCCCATATATTAGTTTCTTTCTTGAATGTTGATGAAAACACCCACTTGGACTCCATGGGGGAGGCTTCATAGATAAGGTATGATTTCCCTTGTGTTTTTAAATGAAGAAAAAAATAGCCACGTGGGAAAAGTTAGGATGAAAATTTGTTTCAAGAAAATGCCTAAGAAGAGGGCTTGGGCATGTGTTTAAAGCCGATGGAATGTGGGTAAAGACAGTGTGAGTGAATGAGATTATGTAAATTCTAGTAGATTTAAGGACAGTGGTATAACCAAAGGGTGAGAAATGTGTATATCTAAATGATAACTTGTCTTCCAATGATCTTTACAATATTTTAGCAGCAGCATCTAAGTAACCAGCTGTAATATATTACACTGTGTTTTTCAAATTAATTGATTTTGTGCTCCCAGACTGTACAACCAGCCTTTCATCTACTGGATCTTTGCTATGAGACTAAACGAGATTTCATATAGAGAACTACTTTGATCTAACTACTCCAGGGAAAGCAAATACCGTATATATATATATAAGATACTGCCTGTCCTTATTATAAGGTGCAAGCACATGAAAATGTGTGATAAATGGTGAGTGCCCCTCATCTTGCCTTTTATGTTACCTGAGCATGATGTGGGATGTTTTCATCACAGTTTCATAATTCGACAATCCCTGATGAGGACTAACAACCCCTCATGTTTGTACTCTCTAAAAAGATCATTCAGTTTCAAATGAGACATTTACAGTCAAACTGTATTAACATACTTGGCTGGTTCAGATTTTGAATAAGTCATTCAGCTATTACATATGCTTATTCCGAAACAGGTGACCATAATCCATCTGCACAGACACCCACAGCTTTCCTCTCTGTACCTTTCCCACCCAACCCCAAACTGTCATGAGCATATTAGATCTATATTACTGACAAAAATCAGGAATCTGGAAGTCTTCACAGAAGGGTTTAGGGCACATGGATTGTCTTTCCATGGCCATGTCTAAATAGCTATAAAACCTCGTTCAAATCACATAATCCTTCTAGCCTTCGAGTTCTCTATCTTTAACACTTAGATCATGCTGCCATCTCAGAGGAAGAGATTAAAGGCCTCTCTCCTCATTACATGTGGCTTCCGTTTGGCCCTGATAGAGTGATCTTCATGTGAAATAATATTTGGAGGGTTCTCCAAATGGCGGATGGAGGATGGGACTTTCTACTCACCCCATGTTGCTTTGGCTAAATGTTTCACTTTTAGCAGCAGTGAACTTAGCCTGGGCAACACTGTTCTGTGTCCATGGGGGCCCTGCTACGACAGGACCAGGTGCCCACGCAGTGCGGGAATGGCAAAAGGGATGGCAGCTGTGCCTGCATCCTGGCCAGACCACCTCTAGGGAGTTGCTGGCTTCCTGGGAGACTGGGGAACACAGCCAGAGACGTGGGGAGTTAATGTCCCTTGGGGTGGGCTTCAGCCAGTGAAGACTGGCTATGTGAAGGGGCCAGTTGATAAATCATTGTCCCAGTTCTGGTGTTTCACAGGATTCTCCTGAGTTGTCCCAGTGACCAGGTCCCGGGTGCGGCACTATGCAAACTGCTATCACAAGGCAACCCCTTGCACTTGCTTCTCCTCCTTTTCGGCTTTGCTTCACGTTTGCCCCAGTTCTTCCTTCCTTCTGATTGTTCCCCTGAATAAGGAAGTGGCAGCTAAGATTTTGACGTAAGGCTCTGTTTCCTGTGAACACTGTGCCAAGATAGATGGAGAATCCTGACAAGGTTCTCAGGTTAGAACGATCTGCATCTGAAGCCCATCACCTAAATTTGAGATCCACATCTGCCACTTTCTCAAGTATTTCTTAAAATACTTATCCCCACCTCAGGTTTCTTATCTGCAAAATGGGGATACTAAAAACACATACATCATCCCCGTTGTTACCAAAGGAGTTACTACGTGTATACTGATATAGTGAGCCCCTATGTCAGTAGCTGTTCTCACTGCCATCATTGTCAGAATCATCACTATTACTCATGTGTTTCATTTGATCCTCTTCTGTCATGTTCCCTGCTTCTTGTCAGGCTCTCAGTAGAATCTGTGGGCCTCTAGGTACTTGACACTCTACTCTCTTTGGCTTATGTTATTCAGAATCACTGTAGGGTTTTTCTTTGTTTGTTTGTTTTGTTTTGTTCCCCCCCCCCTTTTTTTTTTCAAATGAAGAATCCTAGCTGGTACATCTCAACTTACTAGTTAGGGTTCAGGAAGCCATGGAGAGTTCAGGTGGTTTCTGGGCAAAGTCAGAGCAGATCTGATGCTCCCTTTGAGCTGGAAAACCATTAGCTTGTCAGAGAAGTAAGATAATTTACCTAAAATCACACAGCTGAAAAATGGCAGAACCAGGAGTAAAAACTAGGTTTGCCTATAGAAGCTGCCTTTCAGGCACACTGGATGTTTTTGACATTTATAACTTTAAAAAATATCAAAATTTTCTTAAGAAATAGTTATGGTTCACAGGCTTCAGATGTATAATTTTATTTAATTGTCAGAATGATCATAGGAGGTAAGAGTAGATTCTAGTTTCACAGTAATGGAAAGACAAATATGACCAGGGAAGTTAACTTGCCCCATCCCCACAGCTAGTCTGCAGTGGAGCTGATATGTGACCCTTAGCCTCTGGACTTTGATGCTCAGGCTTGCCTACTTCCCTCTGTGTGGCCTCATTTTAACATTTTAAGATTTTTTTTTTTTTTTTTTTTTTTTTTTGGACTGTCAGCATGTAATCAGTTAAGTGTAGGGCTGCCTGGACTGAAGTGTGGAAGAGAAGTTTTTCCCTCTGTCTGCTACCTGCTCTCTCCACTCTGCTTCTTAGTAGCCCATGCAGAGCAATGTTTGTAACTCCTGCCATCTCACAATGACTGCCTTCCTAGGGAAGAGATAGTTGGGGATTAGAAACATCAAGGCAAATAAATGATGTCACAAAGGGTCCATGACCACTCCTCAATTGATGGGACCTCCTGAAATACCTAGCACATGGCCCTGTCCTCCATGCCTGTTATCGACTTACTAATGACTTCCTGGGGGGACTCTCAGTGGAGGGGCATTCTGGGACTGTGGGCAAGGCTGTGGCCCCAGTTACAAACCGAAAGGGGCCTGCACACCCCTCCAGGGGTGAAACAGAAGGAATGGTGGTAAACACAAGGAGCAGCTGCTTGAGGGAGCCTTCGGCACTTCTGTCTATCGGATAAATTGCAGACCTGAGTAATGAGATAATAAAGTTGAAAGCATTTGGGAAGTAAAAGTGCTATGTAAATATAAGGTACCTCTGTCTTCCATGGGACGTGCCTGGGAGGAACTCTTCTTATTTTAATTCATTCATTTCTTTATGTCTTGCCTTTTTTTCTTAAAGGGATTTAAGAGGGTTTACCAAGTACACAATACTGTATACATGCGTATGAAAGCCTCCCTAAGCAAATCATGGCATGTGATGAAGTCATAAAGAAAAGATTGACAGGTTTTATTGCCTACAAATCTAAAACTGTTGTATGAAAAATGACACAAGAAAATAAAGTAAAATTCACAAGATAGATCAGGAACAATATTGGCATATTGGCAACCTTTATAACAAAGGATTAATATCTATTTTATATATACCTATTTTTTTCAATATATATACAAATTGATTTTAAAAATGATAAAAAATCCAATGGAAAAATGGATGAAGAACATGGACAAGCAATGCACAGAAGAAATACAAATACCCAATAAACATATGAAATATGAAAAAAATATGCGCTGTAACTTCCTTCATAACGGTGATATGCAAATTTGAGTGAGGTGCAATTTCCTGCTGATCACCTTGGCAGAAATGGAAACCACTGAGAGTATCTCTTCCGAGCCAAGGGATGGGAAAATGGGCACTTCCACATGTTGGCAAGATTTGTCATTGACATAACCCTTTTGGGGGTCATTCTAGTTGGAAATATATACAATTTTCAAATAAATATGTCCTGTGTTGAAGCAAGTCCATTTTAGCAATTCAGTCTTTGAAAATACTCATATATATACATATATATATAATACTCATATATATATGAGTATTTCATATATACTCATATAAACTCAATACTCATATATGTATATTACATGAGGTGATTCAGAGAAGTACTCTTGGAAAGAGTAAAACACTAGAAATGGCTATCACAAAGTTCAATAAATTACTAATGACCATCTGGTCATATTATGGATTATGCAGTGCTACACTGAATATCATCTAGCTATGTAGATACAAATAAAAAATCATATTATTTATCGTTATGTTTGCAACATGTAGTTATAGAGGTCTGAGTATAGTAGAATCCAAATTATGTGTGATTTGTGCACATATGTATCAATGAACAGAAAATTTTCTGGAAGGATAGTCACTAAACAGTAAAGAAAGACAAATGAAGGTTTTTATTAATTAAACAAAGATCAATTGAGTACTCATTACATGCCAAACACTATACTGAGCATTAGTGATAGATTACTGAACAAAATAGACAAAAGTCTTGCCCTCAGGGAGCTTACATCCTAAAGTGTGGTGAGAGATAAATAAATGAATACATAAATATACAGTACAGAAATAGTGATACGTGCTGAGAGGCAGGGAAAGACAGTAGGATAGCAGTTCTGTGATGGAATGATTAATTGATATAGGAAGCTCAGAAAAGATCTACAGAGGTGACATTTGAGACAAACACTAGAGAAAATGAGGAAGTGAGCCATGTAGCTATCTGGGAAAGGGCTATTCCATGAAGTAACAGCAAGTGCAAAGGCCCTGGGACAGGATCTACATGTACATTTGAAGAACAGACAGGGAGGTGATATGGATGGAACAGAATGTTCAGAGAGAAGAGATGGAGGAAATAAAGCCAGGGATATCTTGCAGGCTTGTTCTCTAAATGAGATGGGAGATGACTGTAGGATTTGACACTATAGAGTGACAAGTTACAACTTTAGTAAGATCACTCTGGGTGCTGTGTCACTAACAGGATGAATCAGGGCTGAGGGGTGGCAGACTGTTATTAGGCTATTGTGAAAAAATCCAGGCAGGAGAAGAGAATTCCTTGGACCAGGTAGGCATTAAGGAAGTATTAATTTCCTGTCCCTTAACAAGAGAATACCACATTCTCTAATTTGAATTCTATGAGATTCCTAGTGGTCCATGATGTTATGCTTCCACCACAGAATAAAAGATAAACTTCTTGGGATAAACTCTATCCTTTCAGTACTGGTGCCTACAAAGGGCAGAGATAGACTGAATTAGGAGGAGGCTTGAGTGCAACATGCTGGGGATGGGAGGGGATGGAGCTGGGGAGAAGGAGCTGGGAAAAGTGACAGACAAGTCCAGGGCAGAAAGGGGAAGGAATCTGCAACCACAGGTTAAGTCCAAGAGGAGGGGTGGCAACCCAGGAGACACCCAGACAGAAGCAGAGCGAGAATGGCAGGAGCGGGGATTTCGAGAGGAAAGAGCAGTCATGTTCAAGGTGAGGAGCAGTCTGGGCATCAGGCCACCTGGGCACTGGCCAGAGGCAAGACAGAGTCAGGGAAGGAGGCAGAGGCAATTCTTCAGCACAGTGTCCAGCAGGTCCTGCTTCCCCTGGGACTTCAGACCAAAGGGTGCAGAGAACTCCCAGGGACCTGGCACACGGAGGAGAAGGAGGGCCAGGGGTCAGGACAGGTGGCAGGTTTGGATATGTGGGACACATCAGGATGCCGATAAGGAAGAAATCCATTGGGCTATGGTGGTGGGGGCTACTGCTCTGAACACACACCCCTATCCCCCTTGGTCAGTGAGGTGTCAGCTACAGACACTCTGCAGGCAGGGCTCCCTGGATGTAGTGCAGGGAGGCAGTGGGTGGAGGACAAAGGGACAGAATGCTGAGTGCTCATGCACATGCCTGGGTGGGTGAAGGCCCACCAATTTGGACGCTTCTCCATCCAGTCTCTGCCTCATTAATGGATACCCACGGAGCAAAGTCTGGACTCTCAGCTGCTGGTAGGTTCAACTCAGTCAATTGCTTTCATGCTAAGAGTTTCCAGTTTAGAATTCCTGAAAAGTCTCCACACTGTGACCAGTCAAACACAGTCTCCCTGCTTTTTCCCTTCTTCCACTCAAAATATTTATACTCCTTTCTTTCCTTATAATCTACCTGCTCCTGTCCTATTAAAACTGCTCGGATGGCAGCTCCTGCCCTACCAGAGCCCCAAACCTATCTATTCTCTATCAAGGCCTGTGCTCCTGTGGCCTTCCAGACTCCAATCTACAGTCTTAGAGATACTGCCTTCTAAATGAGGCCTACGGATGTGAGTAGTTTGAACCCCCACAGAACATTTAACAAGTTCTGACCAAACACAGAAAATGATCCCAGGTTTTCCCTCTTCCTGGGCGCTTCCCTCTTGCCCGGCTGTTCCACCAGACCCTCCAAAGTATTATAAGCCCCACAATAGGGAGGAGTGGGTGCCCCCCGCCCCACACACACACTCCAGTGCCGGGAGTGAGTATTGAGGGGCACCAGGCAGACTCATACCTATTATCATTACTATCCTGACTCTAGGGTGAGGAGATGAGTGTCTGAAGGCTCTTGAATACTTGTTTGGAAGTTCCAGCAGGTAAATGAAGCTATGTGCACTTCTTTGGTTAAAGAATAGTTGTCTCAGTGGAAAGCCCACCTGTTTCTACAGATAAAACAGTGGTAACAGCTTAGTGTACCAGGCCAACTAATGAAATGAGCAAATTATCTTCCCTCCTTGTCCAGTTAACAGGTATGCACATGACCATGAAGCTAAAATGAGAGTCAGGAAGTGAACCGGAATCCTCAGGCTCCTAAGTATAAACTCTATCCATGACACCATTCCCATATAAGTTGCAATGACCCTTGCCTTCCTTTCCTAAAGAAGGTGCACCTACAAGTGGTGTTCAGGAGGAAATGAGGACAAGATTCCTATAAACTACTTTCCAAACCAGGCTGAGGATTATGACTTATTGAGTCTGGAGCACATTTGAACAGAAGGTTCCCTGGTGTTCTATTGCCAACACCTAAAAAATCAGCTGTATGTCAGGCCATGCTCTGGAGACAAAGGGCTTTCCCATCTGGTGACCTTCTTTTGCTTCAGGTCTTCAGCCAAAACCAGTCAGTTTGGCCAGATTGTGAATAAAACTATTTTTTGAAATATCTTGTACTCTAGTTGTTCCAACTATAGACAAGTCTAATCTGAGGATACAGATTTGTACCAGATTTTTTGCTCAACACTATTGAGTACCATAGCAAAGATTTGTATGACCATCTTTTATTCATCTTCTGGTTTCTGTAGCTTTAAATTATATCATTCACATTTTGAAGACACTTTATCTACAATAAAACTGTAAATTTTTCCTAAAGATGAACATACAAAATTAAACACCTACATGGTGATACAAAAGGACAGCCGGATGTTTAAAGAAGGATATTATCATAAGAGTCAAACTCCAAGATTCTTATTTTTGCTTCTGCTACTAATTAGCTGTGTGACTTTGAGAAATTCCCTTAACCTCTCTGAACTTATATTCTCTCATCTTTAAAAAAAAAAAAAAAAAGAAGAAGAAGACGAAGAGTGGAGGATTAGGCTGTGTGACATTTTAAATTCCTTCCAGATAAAACATGTAATTTATCTCTGGCCCTCACTGATCATGGAGGAAAGGACCATCAACTTAACCCAGTTTTTAGTTTGAGTTTAGGGTCAAGATGAGTTCTAGACAAAGCAGAGAGTCACTGACTCTCCCAGATGGAATACCTTTCCCTCCCTAGTAAAGTAGTCACAAAACACCCCCATATTTTCTCAGAACACATCTTCCTTGTCCCCCCTGACAAATTCTTTCATCAACTAATTCTACACAAAACTCTCAAAACTACTGATTTATTATTTATTGTTGACTTATTAGTGAACAACCGAAGGACTTTTTTATGGTTGTTCCTCAGTGACAACTTTCTAATCCCTGGTTCCCATGTCTTCTTTATTTTTATTTAAGCCTCTCGCTGAGCAGTCATCCTGCCCTGTGGTCTTCTCTCCTTCAAGTTTATGCTATGGAATTTAACTCTTTATAATATTAATCCCATCAAAACTTACATTCACACTTACAATGGTTAACTGTTCTAAATGCATGACTGTACTAGGAAATCATGTATCTGAGGGGTGAGATTATAGATATAATATTCTTACATATCATCTGCCCCTTCCCACACCAGCTGCCATATAGAACAGTGATTTCCCAAAGGGTTGAGAAACAGGGAAGGTGGTCAATGCTTACATCATATTCACAAAGTGATGGTCAATATTTCTACCAGTTAAATCACCGGGAGTCTATAAACAGGAGTCTTACGACATTAAGCATAGAAGATGCTTCCAAACAGAACTGTTTTGAATTTTTACTGATTGGACTGTTTTGACTACCTTCAGCCAAACATCTGTTTGACTGTCACATGTATGTATGAAGGGTGCCTGTCACTGTCTTACAGGAGAACACTTGCTCACTATCATAATGTGCTTATGGATTTTTGATAAAGCCATAGCATTATTCTGCCCACATGGGGTCCGCTGGTGCTTGTGCTGAGTGGAGCGGTTAGGTCCAATAAAAGGCTCATTTTAGATCAGTGGTCTGTTTACACTGTGGCCCTGTGTGCCTTTCTTACTATGGTCAAGGATCGTTGAAAGACAGCCAAAGTTATCTAAGCACAAACACTAGGAATATGCAGACAAAGCCCGAGTTAGCAGAGTGCACCGGCAGAGTACAAACCTGGGTCTTGGTGTTACCCACTTATGGAAGGGCAGAAAACAAGCACTGCCTAGGGCAGCACATTCTGTTTGAAATGTACAGACAGTTCAACAACTGCCCAAAGATTTCGTGACATTCAGGAATCTTTCAGAAAAAAATTGGAAAATTTAGCAGACACCTAACCCAGTGCCTGATATATTTTATCCAAGACCAACTCTGGACTTGAGGAAAGTGCACAATCACAGAGTGTAATAACGCACAGATGGATACACAGGGATAGAAGAGAGGAGGTCAGAGCAGAGAAAATCCACCCCACAGTCCTAGGTCCTTCCGACCAGACCAGCAAAGAGCCTGGTGTGCATTTCCAGCTCCTGCAGCTGAAGGCTGAGTTGTCTAGCCTGGGATCTAATTAGAGGGGTCCGTGGGCTCCTCCTCTTCTGGAAGGTGGAGTCATGCTATCTGCAGTCAGGAGCTCTGCCTGGGAAGGGTTGCATTAGAAATGCCTGAGCAGCTGTCCACATGTTCCGTGCTGTCACCAAGTACAAATGTGTCTGCTGGGTAAGACGCTGCAGCTAAATCCACAGTGAATGCCAGCTCCATTAGTATGGCAGGTGAGCAATCTATTAGGAAATCGAAAGCCCCTCCCACATTATAGGAAAAGAAATGAGCTGTGTCTCACGGGAAGCTGGGAGACGGAGGAGAAATTCTTTTATAAAGGGAAGCAACGGGCTTTGAAATCGGACAGATGTAGATTTGAATCCTGGCCATGCTGCACACAAATTGGATGGCTGTGAGGAATTGCTTTAAACTTTTTTGAGGTTTCTCATCTGTAAAATGGGCAAAAATAATTCTTATCTCATAGGAATGTGGGGCTTAAGAGACATCAAGTGGGGAGAAGGGTCAGCTCTGTGAGTGACTTACAGGGAGGGTTTAGAAATGGTAATGGCCAGTTCTCTAGCGACCTGAGGTCTGAACTGATCAGGAGGTGGAAGACAAGTCCTGACGTCCTCCCCTGGTCCCACTGCTGCCCCAGCACATCTCTCCTCTGCAGGGTGCTGCTCCTTGTCAGCTGCACTTGTTCACGTTCTCGTCCTCTGGGAGCACCATGCAACTTGGGCTGTTCCCAGGACTCAGAAAAATCCTTTTCTCCCCTACTCCTCACTTCCTTTCTACAGCCAGGAGTGCTTGAGGATACAGTCAAAGCTTGGAGAGACTTAGACCCACCACAAGTTCTTCTTTTATTATTTCCTTCTTGCAAGGTGAGAGAGGACAACGTCTCAGAATGAAAGATTCTCCTCCATGCCCTCTCTCAGCAGAGGCCCTAATTCATTTTTCATGGCCCCGTGCAGTGACAAAAGCCGCTGCTCTCTCTCTTGTAAGTGTGCTCCGTGCAATAAGTCAAAGCTGATGTGCATTTTCCCCCTGGGTGCCAGAGCACGCTTTGATTTAATTTGCCCTGTTGTTTGGCACAGAGCCTTTGCCAGCGAGTTTCTTCACAGACCTGGGGAGGCAGGGCCCTGACAGCGATGGGGCGCAGTGACAGATGGGGTTCAGTGGGTAGTGTTTAAATACTTTGCTGCAATGATAAAGGAAACGTTGGAGAGTGACAGATGCTCCTGCAGAAAGTCAGCCAGACAAACACACACAGCCCGTTTGTGGGAGCTGGGGGCTGTGACGATAACAACATGGGTCCGTGGGAGGCTGGCCCACTTTCATTCAGCTGGAGTCAGCAGGTGTCACAGGTGAGCTGTGGGCTTCAGAGACTTTGGTTGATGAACCCATCTTGGCCTCTCCTGTAGTCACAGAGGCCCATCTGGAAGGGCTTTGTACAGACAGAGACATGCTACATTTATACCACTTTCACACTCCCCACCTGAGAACATGCCATGCCTGGTAGTACAGGCCCAGGAGAAAAACCAGCACAGTAGGAGTCAAGCTGAATTCAGAAAGCAACCCTACTTAAGAATGACCTGGAGTAAAAATGATGTGGTGAGCCATGAATGCACAGGAAGGCAAAAGAAGTCAGAAAAGCAAGTAGAGTTATGTAATATTAAGGTAGAAACCAATGGATTGGCTCTGCCAGATGGGCAAGCACACAGGTGACAGAAGCCCAATACTGCAGTGTCCTGGAGCACTGATGACTTTAAGATCTGGTCAACTCACTTTGTCTCCTCATTCTGTGATCACTAGCAGCCAGAGGGAAATGTTGGACAACTGGCCCTATGGATTCCTAGTGCTGTAGTAGTAATCGTTCCTGGGAGTCAGTAGGGCTGTCTTCCTCAATGAACAGCTGTCCATGGGGGGAACCACACTGTGATGTGGAAAAGAATACAAGGCAACCATCATATTTGGACCTTTGTGTGTGTGCAAGAAAACATCACAGGAGATGATTATTGGGAACCCACCATACCCATTGCCTTGATCGAATTTTCCACCTTGTCTTCTAGGATGGAGTGAGTGCAAATGTGGTCCAGGGGAGAGAACAGAAGGTGGGGGTGGTTTTTTTTTTTTTTTTTTTTTCATTTTATTTTATTTTATCTTATTTTTTTTCAGTGTTCCAAAATTCACTGTTTATGTACCACACCCAGTGCTCCATGGGGTGTTTTATTTTACATAGGGAAGGTTTCGTTTCTTTTATTCTTTGCTTTTAATTTTTCTGGTAGAATTGACGGTGAGATGGATTTTCTAGAGAAGCATGGTAGAGATGCACACTGGACACCAGTTTGTTGGTGGTGGGGGTTAGCTTAGAACAAAAGTAACAAGATGGCATCAGACCAGGGAAGGCGGAGGCTGCCTGGAATGGAGAGGGGGCATCCAGCTGGGGACGGACAGCTGAGCAGAGAGGGCAGCAGATAGCACTGAGCTGTCTCTAGTCAGGGGTCAGCAGCTGAAAGTTGAAGGGGACTCAGGTGCTACAGGAGACAGGAGGAGTCGCATCAGAAAGGAATCCGTTTACTTGCTTACCTGTTGCAAATGTAACAGCTGTGAAACTCACCACCCCCTCTGTCTCCTCTCCCCTGACAGGGCAGAGAGCTTCACTCTGAAAGGTGAATTGAGATTTGCCTCTGGGCATTTTCCGGATTTTGTTTTACTGCTAATCATACAGGCATTAACCACCTGGGAGCCAAGAAGCTGAGTTCCCTCAAGCAGCTGAGTTACACCTTGACCTTCTGAGGGTACAGATGGAACACTGGCGAACCTCTTGTGGAGGAATCATTGAAAAGGTTTAATCAGGGCCACTTTTAGCAGCCAGGGGCTCAAGCCTGTCATGTCGTCGTATGAACAAGAAGTTTGGGTTGTAGTGAAGGCTGGCTAAAGAGAACGTGGATAAAAAAATAAAAGAATTAGTAAAAAAAGGTCAGAGCAGAGCCAAAAGGACTAACAAAAAAGCAAGCTCCAGTTCATCCTGACAAATTCCTATTACTTTGTGTCCTCAACTCCACATCAGGTCCTGAAATGAGGCTGCAGGCTGTGGGCCGTGGTAGCGGTTCTCAGTGCGGTCATCACAACTGGGAGGTGGGAGCTAGCGCCATGTGGTGAATAGAATGCAGGGATGCTGCTAAACATAATACATGGGGCAGTGTCCCCACAACAAAGGGCCACCTGGCCCCAAATGTCAATAGTGCCGAGGCCGAGAGTCCCCAGGCGGAATAGATCCAGGCGGAAGCCAGATGATGCTCACCAACCTGGAAACCCCTCTGATTGCACTGGAGGAGGAAGCCCTGGTTCCCTTCAACCCACCAGCCACTGGTATTTCTATGGACTGGAGCTGCTCTGTCCTCCAGTAACAAGGAAAGCAGTAACAGAGGTCAGAAAAGACAAAGGGGCTCCCACAGAAATGGCTGAAGGATGGGGAAGCATCTTGAGATGAGAAATGGGTGTTCTTTGGTTTTTATTATTTTCAAAAATTTTTTAAGTTTTCATTTGTTTATTCGAGAGAGAGTGAGAGGGAGAGAGCATGAATTGGGGGTAGGAGCAGAAGGAGAGAGAGAAGCAGACTCCAGGCTAAGCAGGGAGACTAACTTGGGTCTCAATCCCAGAATCCTGAGATTATGACCTGAGCCAAAGGCAGATGCTTAACAGACTGAGCTACACAGGTGCCCTGTGGAAAAGGTGTTCTTTAAAGGAAAAGTCAAAACAGAAGAGGAATAAACAAAAGAAAAAGCAAATGAAGGAGGATGAGGAAAGAGTAGCTAAGGGAAAGGGAAGGGTGGCAGTGACTCAGGGAGGACACCATGGGCAGACATGGGAAGCAACACTATGAAGACGTCTGATCAACTGAAGAGAGAAAGTGTACTTACAGGGAATGTGTCAGAGACAGGTTGAGAAGAATGAGACTGGTGTTCTCAGAAATATGGGGGGAGATGAGAAAAAATACAAAACAACAGCTCTAGACAAAGACAGGAGGAGACGAGAAGTCATACAAATAATAGGTAAAGCAAGTAAGAGACAAAATGAGGAGAGTTAAGAAAGGAAGGGTAAAGGCAGAGGGAAAAATGCTTCCATGGGAAGACACTAGGGAGAGAGGAACATGA
This sequence comes from Enhydra lutris kenyoni, assembly GCF_002288905.1. Lineage (NCBI taxonomy): Eukaryota > Metazoa > Chordata > Mammalia > Carnivora > Mustelidae > Enhydra > Enhydra lutris. The sequence continues at coordinate 3,147,105 of NW_019154118.1, forward strand.
GTCTACAGCCAGGAGATGAACTGAACAACGTCCAACAGTGGCCCACTGTCAGCTTTATTTAGAAGCTCAAATCTAGAAGTTGTTCATGGGCTGGAGGCAGGGGGACAGGAAAGAAAGGACACACTGTGACAATGAGGCTTTGGGCAGAATCTGGAGCTGCGTTCCAGGCCCTCTTTGGGTTCATGGCTAGACCTGCAAAGACTGTCTCATTTCTTCAGACTCTATGTTTGAGGAAAATTCAGGAGAATCCTAGACAATAAGTAACCCAGCGCCTACTCTGGTCTGCACCAGGCTCTGTGCTAGGCCATCAGCAGGCACCAATGAATAAGAGAGTCTTTGTTCTTGATGCCCTCTGATACATGGGATGAGCTAGGTTGGTGTCTGTGACATGGTGGGGACAGATTCTCATCTTCATTTTCCAAGTTGAACACTTTGGTAAATCTTAGCCTGATAAAAAGGTTTTGCTCCTCTCAATGAGAGATGGGGGAGAAAGAGCTGCCATGAGTAAAAAGAACTCTAGACCAGGAGCTAGGGTAATTGGTGATGATCCTACTGACACTGACACCAGCTGGCTATGAGATCTTGGGCTAGGCATTGCACTTTCTCCAGACTCAACTTCCTTGTTTGCAAATAGAAATGAAAACCAGGGGTGGAAAATTTTTGGTTTTCTTTTCTTTTTTCTTTTCTTTTCTTTTCTTTTCTTGCCCCCCCCACCCCGGAGCTAACATTAAATGGTGCTTGTGTATAACTTTAGAAAGGTTGTTAAATGTATTTGCTTTTTGGAAAATTGCTTTTCTTTGTAAATGTGCCCCATTTTCAGACTACCCAATTGATGTAGTGTGGTAGGAAAACATTGCATTAGAATCAGTCAGACCTTAGAGCAAATCCTGACTTCACCACTGGCTTTGGTTGGGCACATTATTTAACAAGTCTGATTCTCAGTTTTCTTGTCCATGAAATGGGGATAATGCTATCTATCCTGTGGGGTCATTGTGAGGAATATAGGCTATGCATGGATAAAAATGTAGGACAAGAGTAGACCCTCCATGAATGGGGATATTTATCATTGTCAGACAGTAAGCTCTTAGGACATGGGGATGTGTTTCAGGAAAAGAATTTTACTCACAGGTACCATTCCAGAAACATGTGGCTTGACGGAAAATCCCCCAATAGCAGAAGCAAAACAGAGATGGCTATTGCTTCAGGATTAATGTCCCCCCCACCCCCAAATTCTAAGTGCCCCGCAAGATGTGACTATAGCCAGCATTCTGAAAAGAATGACTTCTTTACTGAATAAGTTTGGGGAAACTTAGGGTTAAATAGATTAAAGGCAGGGCTTTTCAGAATCTTTGATGGGTTCTTATACACCATGGATCTCCAAATGGGGAATAGAGTGCACACAGTTTTTTAAACTTATTTGACCAAGGTACATTTTTCCTTCCTACAGAAGTATCTATTAACCTCTAAGAGAACATCAATGTTACTCTGAACACAATTTCAGAAATAGGGGTGTACACAGATGCATCCCTTGCTTACCCAGCTTAATGTCAGTCATGAACAGACCCAAACATTCATGGACCCAAGCCCAGGTTTCTTATCCATCACTATCCAACAGTATCCCAAAACTGCAACAGTCCTTCTGTTTTTCAACCAGCAATGAACTTCTTGTTCACAATGACCTACCCACGCACATCTGTGGGGTGGGTGTTTCCACGTAGCTCCCTTTCTCCAGGCTTCCTCACAGAAAACTGTTGGTCTTTGCTGGGGCCTCCTTTTCCTGTAATCCTACACCCTTCCCGGTATTACTCCTTGCCCACCCCAGGAACACGGCTCTCAGAAGCGGACAGATAGATGTTCCGGGACATCCAGGATGACCAACTGGACCCTGAGGTTAGCCCTGACTTCAATTCAATGTTTTGTCCCTGGGCTGTATCTAGCTCACCAAATTAATAATTTGGTTAGATGATGTCTGTCAGAAATAAATGAAGAGAAGTGCTGAGGGGGGAAGCTAATAGGGAGGCAAGTTGAAAAGATGATTACAGATAGATATCTAATTTTTCAGGAGACAGGGAGCAAATGTTAAAATAAAGATGAGGGAGGAAGGTTTGCTAAGTAGAATTGCCGCTAGAGACCAGCCCGGGGTGAAAGAGGGGGATGGGGCCAGTGAGAGGGGGGAATCTGGGGGCTTTGCAGGACAAGTGAGGGTTTCTTGAGAGACCATCTTTCTAGACATGCCACTGGGAAGGTCACACCTCCTCAATGCCCCATAGTCTCCATCTGCAAGGCAGAAGGGCGGGGTGAGGCACCACCCTCAGGCTCGTGTCCCCTTGGTGCTTTCATGATGCTGGGCTTTGCCACTTTTCACTTGAAGTCTTCTCTTGGGTAGGGCCAGAGGCAGCTGGAGGTCCTGCCTCTCCTCCTTTGTCTACTTTTGTCATGCGACTCTGTCCTTTTTGAGAAGAAAGCAAATTACAAGCTAGTAAATATGTAGTAGGCTTGGCATCTTACAAAACACTTTCATAGACACCAAGAAATCAGTAAAAAAACATAAAAATTTATGATCTTCTTTAAGCTTTGCAATAACCCTGTGAGGTAGGCAGTTCAGGTTATTGTCTCTCCATTTCACTTGTGAGGAAATTGAAGCTCAGAAAGATAAAAACAGCCAGTGGATATTGGAATGTAATCCACATGCTTTCCTCTCTCCCTGAGAGTAAACTCATCCTCACATAAATAAGTTTTAGCATGTGGATAGAAAGTTGATATGGGTGTAGGTTAAGAAAATACTGATCATCTTATTTCTGGAAAGGACAGATTAGGTTATCAGCCAGCTCTTCTATTGAAAACAATTGAAATACGTATTTACAGCCTTCTTGAAAGCACCACAGAGTTTCCTTCCTTTTGTGGATTTACCAAATCCTAAATTAAAGGGAAAACAAAACTCAAGGGGCAGCTGTCCCCTACTTAAGCGCCTTTGCTGAGTCAGGCAGATTTGAACCTTTGTTTGACAAAAGTTCAGGGGATAGGAAACCAAAGCCCAAGACCCTTTTGAAGTGGGAGGGTCCACAAGGACAACCTCTCCACAATAAGTTGAGACTTCAGAAGGTTGCATTCCCAAGATAAGAATGAGATGAACACTGAGCATCCCTCCTAAGAGACTTTTGTATGGTTTAAATTACCTGGGCTATCTGGGGGACCAGAAGAACCTTAATTCAGTTTAAAGTGGTTCTGAACAGAGAGTTTCCTAGCCATCTTGCAGACACTAACCCAAATCATCTCTGAAGGAAGGTACTATAATTGTAGGTCTCAAATTATTTCAAGTTATCTTTAACACAATGGACATCACACAACAAACCATAAACAGGCACCCAAGAAAACAAGATACTAAGAGGGAGCAGCATAAGACAGACAACAAAAAAAGAAACACACTAAAAAAATATGTTAGTTAATGGAATTATTAAACACAGACTATAAGACAGCCATGCTAATTTTGTATAAATAAATAAATCACAGACTTGAAATATCTTTGTGGGAAAATAAAACAAAGAAATAGCATATCTGAGGGGAACAATAAAATAGGACTTTTTCAAACAAAAAATATGATAACTGAGACTAAAAATACCAATGGAAAGGCTTAAAAGAAAAGACACAGCTGAAGAAACAATACGTTAACTGTAAATAAGTAAGAAAAAATATCTATTAAGTAAAAAGACAGAGAATTTTAAAGAATGAAGAAGGAACAGAGATAGAAGGAGGAGGTCTAGCGTACATTCATAAGGAATCTGAGAAGGAGAGAGAAATGAGAATGGGACATGAAGCAGTGTTTGAAGACCTTTGGCTGAGAATTTCCCAGAACTAATGAAAACATCAATCCATAAATTCAAGAATACCAACAAATCCCAAGCAAAATTAAAAAGAAAAAAGAAAAGACATCTATATCAAGACATAGCATAGTGAAATGGCAAACAAAAACAAAGTCTTAGAAGTAATAAAGATTGTTGGAGGTAGGAAGAAAAAATAAATTTCATGGAAGCAAAAACGAGAGTGACAACTGACTCCCTAATAATAGTGTTGAAAGTTAAAGGACCCTTGGTAGCTAGGGGGAAAAAACAATAACAACAAGCTTCCAACTCAAAATTCTCTACTCAAAAAATGTACCTTTCAGAAATCAAGGAAAAATAAGTCATTTTCACTACTCAAAAACTGGGAAAATATATCAGAAGACCTAAATTTGTAAGAAGTTTCTAAGAAACTTGAAAGAAGCTGGAAAAAATCCTAGACAGAGGTGCAGCAAGTACTTAAAAGCAAAAGATATGATAAAGGGAAACAGTGTAAAACAATATTTTAAAATATGTTCTTAATTAAACTGCATCACAGCAATGGCAATGAAGTCAGAAGGGGGACAGATGAATTTAAAATATCCTGATGTCCTTGGACTCTCAGAAAAGAAGGTAAATAAACCAATTAAAATTAGCCTTTGAGAAAAAAGACAAAGGAAGGGTGCATGGCTGTGGCCTTAACCTCTCCCACCACTTTAGGGCTGAGTATCACAATCATGAATAAGTCGGGATCCTGACTTCTTAGCCTCTCTCTTAATATTTCTATGTCGTTTTATTTATTTATTTATTAAAAGATTTTATGTATTTACTTGACAGACAGAGATCACAAGTAGGCAGAGAGAGAAGAAGAGAGAGAGGAGAAAGGAGGCTCCCTGCAGAGCAGAGAGCCTGATGCAGGGCTTGATCCCAGGACCCTGGGATCATCACCTGAGCTGAAGACAGAGGCTTTAACACACTGAGCCACCCAGGCGCCCCTTCTACATCGTTTTAAAGGTTAATTCCACTGTTGAAGAGAAGGGAAAGCAGTGACACCTGAGACCTAATCCAACAACTTGAACCCTGAGACTGGATCTCCAAGCACTTTCTCGTGCCACCAGTCCTTTGGGGTACCACGGCCAAGGAGTCCAGGCACTCCAGCTAGGATACAGCCTCCATTTCCAGGGGGCCTGTGGTCTCCCCAGCAGACCGGCTGGGACAGCAGGCCCTGTCGTCCCCAGAGAGTTCCTTCTCCAGCTGGCAGAATGGCTGCCTATTCCAAAGGATGGGATAATCATCTCCGCAAGGCCTGGGATGCACCTTCCCACTCACAACACACACACTTACACACATTTTTCTAGCCTTCAGCCTTGTTCTGTCCCCGGTGTTTTATTGCAATGGCATCTTCCTTCATGAAGATCATTTACAATATGATTGCCTTGCCACTGCCAGTTCAGAGGGGGCTCTGGAGAGAGTTCGGGCAGAAAAGACAAGGCCAAAATCGCTTTCGGAGGTACAGGTGCATACACGGAAATGAACTGACACAGGGACAGGCAGCGTGCAGTGAATTTTCCAGCACAGTGATAACTAGCCAGAGATCCAAACCGGAAGCACGGGGTCCTGTGATATAGGTATGAGAAACACCGGGGTCAGGCACCCTCCTTCCTGATATCTAAAATAGATGACGTTTCCCCGGGGGGGAAGCAGCCCCTGGCCATTGCCTTCCATGGACTTCACCCATCCAGCTGAGGCAGAGATGCATAAGGATGGGTGTGATTGGCACAGCAGCTGAGGAAAAGCTCGCATAGCAACAGCTGAACGCCTCTGTGCTTGGCGGCTGACAAATGTCCCCCTCCTGGCATCCATGGGCACAATGAACTTCCTGCGTTCAGCTGATACTGCTTTGTTTGGATCTGATGCCTGGTGGCCACTGAGAGTCACCAGCTTAATATCACGGCCATTTCAGGGGTAGGGGCATTTCTTGGACTTGGCTTCCAAAGTCTTCTTTAAAAATGCCCTGGGGGAAATCTAAACAAATCTCTAACACCTGTGATTTTCATGGCAGTGCTAGAGGAAACCATGTCCTGGGCTAGACCAGGGGCCAAACTGGCCCTACCCTTCCTCTATAAATGCACAAGGCAGTTTCCCTGCCCAGGCAGCTTCCCTGGTGCTCAGATGAAAGGCCATTTTAAATAACAGTCATGTATTAAAGCAAGGGAGAAGAAAGAAAAAAAAAAAAAAAACCACTCAAGGGCTAGAGCACTGCCACAGTTTTAAATTATAGTGTAGGAGGATAAAAATAAAAGAGAGAGAGAGGAAGACAGAGCAAGGGAAAAAAATTGCCATTGTTTTATGAAGCAGATGGGAAAGTTCAAGGGATCAGAAAAAGACTATTATTATCTCAACTCTACAGTGACAAGCCAGGAGAAGGATGTACAGTTCCCCCCCACACATCCCGTCTCTCCCTGAGAATAGGCCACTGGTGGAATTCATTTCAATGCAGTTTAAGGGCAGGAGTCCCGAGCAACAAGGGGTAGAATTAAAGATTCAGCAGGCATGCATATTTTGAGAGCACTTTCTCTTAATTTCTCTTTTTTTCTCCCATGTGAGAATGCTCTGGGCTGTGACTATTTAATGCCATTTGGATGCCATTTGAATGCCTTTCTCAAGGGTCCATGGAGAGAAGGTGAAGTTCTTTGGAGACCCCAGGATTGAAGGGCTACAAGAGTCCTTTCTTAGAGGTCGGTGATCTCAAGTTTAATGTCAAAGAACATGGGAGAAAGCTCCATGAGGTGTCAGCTACATTTTCAGCCCCGACGAATGAAAGGAATCAGAGAGATAGAGGGAGAGAGAAAGAGGAGAGATTGAGAACAGACAGAGACAGAGAGGGACCTACAAATATGGGGAGGTGAACCTCCTAGATTTGGAAGAAAAAGGCACTTCTCCTAATCAAGGTTCACTTCGAGGACATCTGCGCCTGGAAGACTTTGTCCACACTTTCTCTTGATCTTTTCCTTCTGCATCCCCTGTATAATCTGAATTTAACCATTGATGAACTTTGCACTTAATCATATATTTTTCTTATTTATTCACTCTATCAACACTTACTGAAAAGAAGATGTATTTATTAAAGGGAACCAACATTTACTGAGTGCTTATTTTATGTTCACTATCTAAGTTTTCTATTATATAGATATCTTTTCACTGTCTTTTTTTAAAATACTGTATCTTCTACAGAAGCTAAGGATACCCATTTTAAAAATGAGACAAATCAAGGCACAAGTAAGGTGATATGATTAACCCAGAGTGTCAGAGGCCATAAATAGTGGTGCTAGGTTGAAACCCCAATCTGTCTAATTCCAGTGCCCATGCTCCCGGGCTCTGAGCTGGATATCTGTTGAAGGATGGACATTCTATAGTCTCTGCTCTGAGAGAGCCCACTGTCCTCTGAGGGAGCTGGACATGCCCATGGGTAACAAATCACAGTGAGATTAATGCCTAAACTGAGGTATGTGCATGTTCAGCTCAAGCTCATAGGAAGACCAGCAAGGGGTTGAAGTGGTTGAAGGTGAAATGGATGCCAAGGAAGGGTTCCCCAAGGAGGGGCATTTAAGTTGACTCTGTAAGAATTACAAGGGTGAGCTGGAGGGGGTGGGAGCAGGAGGGAGGGAGGGGTGCTCTGGGCTGAGGGAGCCATATTTGTAGTGGTGAGCCAGAAAAGCATCTGGAAGCTCTTATACATCATACAAACAAGTCCAACTTTGTTCTCAAGGTGCAACACAGGTGACTAGGTGTGGGACAGGTGAGAGAATTTTGCTAAGTGTAAAACAGACTAGCCATCCTTGGATTATAGCTGGACATGTTAAGGATTTTGCTTGGTATATTCCTTATTTTGGCCCCCCTTGGCCGTCTTCGCTCATTATCTGCTTCTTCCTCCCCATAGATTTTTGTTTGAGAAATACAGAATTATTTGAATGTTACTCAAAATGAAACAACTGAAAAAGGGAAAAGGGAGTCAAACAAAGAATTGCAGTGCACGACTCCAAATCAAAATGTGGGTATTTTCTTTGGCCTCCACCATGCGTTCCAAGCTGGGACATTGGAGAAATCACTTAACCTGGTAGCTGTGTTATATTCCCTCATCACGCAGGTGAGGAAAGTAACCATTGCTGGGCTGTTACCAGCTGTGACCCTAAACAGCTCAGGGTCCTGTAGCCGCATGACTCTGTTCTGTGATCCTGTACATACAGACACAGGCTTGTGTGCACACAGGCACACACTCTCTCTCTGGGCCAGCTGGCTGGGCTTGGAGGAATCCCGCCTGGGCAGGAAGTGCAGGCTGGGGCTTTCTGCTGGAATCAGCACTTTAGCTCTGGGAAGTCAAGTCAGTGTCTTCCGGGGATCCTCCTGCAGGGCACAGCCAGCTTCTCTCACCTTTGCTAACTAAGCTCTGAGCCTGAGGCAATGAGACTTTGCTAGCTCCAGCTCAGTCCCCCTATTTGCCTCTCCTTCCCCTCCAGCCTGGGGAAGCTATCACATCAAACCCTTACAGGAGGGGCACCTGCTCCCCTGGGAGGAAAGAGTCTGATGAAGCATCTGGGAGTTTTGTGTTCTCTACCTCCTGCCTACCCCTGCTGTGGCTCTCCAAGGCATGGTGCTCCCGGCGCTCCAGGGAGGGGTGAGTGATCCTAGTGCCGCAACAGTGAAATGGAGGGAAAGGATTTGGAAGCCAAAACTATTTAGGATAGCTCAGGAAGTGCCCTGGGAGGAACAGATAATAAGTTACTGCCAAGAAGCCAGTAACTTCCACTGGAGGTCTGGGGGCAGCAGGTAACATTTGTGCTTAGGCCCAAGCCCCCTTGCCCTATTCCTGCCTCCCAAGCTGCAGGCCAGCAGATAGAAGCTCACCAGAACGCTGTTGCTCCCACTTGTCCCCACACCTTCCCCATGGCTCTCCTCATCCCTTTCCAGATGGGATAAAAAGGCACTGTCCAGAAAATGCTCCTGGCTTCTGGTACCATTATGCCCGTGGAGCAGCCTTCCTCTGCGCACTCTCCACCCAGGCTTGCTCTACCCTTTGCGATCCCCTAGTCCTCCCCTTGACTCCCTGCCTCCTCACCCCTGCCCCAGCACCACCTTGCCCTCCAATTCTAGTCTCAGTCCCCTTTCATCTTCTGTCTGTCTCTTGGCTCCTGAGGGCACGTTCTTCATTATTCCTGACCCACCAGCTGCCTCTTAGGGCATGTTTCCTCTCCTCCACCACCGCTCCAGGAGGTAGCCTTGAAACCACAGGCTTCAAGCCACAGGGCTTCCCAGTCAAAGTCACACCCACAGGGCAGCCAACCTCTGTCCTCTGCCAGGCCTGGGAGGGGCTGGGAAGCTCTTTACCTAATCCAGCAGCCATTGCTTCAGTGCACTTAATATTCACGACAGATAGAACATTTCACGGCGAATTGGACGCACATTCAACTGGAAATGAAAATTTCATGACTGTTCTCACTCGGAGCTGCAGATTACACCAGCTGAGAAAACACGGGTGCAAACGTACAACCTGTGAACTGTAAAGTATATTAATAATGAAACCACAGCCTGGGAAATGAAGGCTTTATTCTGTTTATATTCTGCTCCATTAATAGAAGGCACTTGAGCTAGCTCCGCCCCATTAGCTAGCAATCTGTGCAGCGAATGGGCTGGGCTGAGAGACACAGGGCTGGGGGCACTGAGGGCTCTGGGGGCGCTCCCTCCCAGCCCACCACACCATGGCCACAGGCCATGTGGCTTCGCAGAGCCCTGGCCTGTAGCTGTGCACCTGGGCCGTGCGTGTAACTCCAGTGTTTGGAGAGGCTGAGCGAGGTTTGAATCAGAAGGAATCCATGTTCTTATTAGAACAGTGAGGCTGACAAGAGAACGTCACCACCCTATCTGGAAATAGGCCAATTGGAGTCTACATAGAGCCAGAGAGAGTAGAGTGCAGTCTTATGATCAGCAGTTCTCCAGGTAAGGTACTGGTTTGCCATCCAGAAGCACGTGGGGTGCACATTTAAAATGCACATCTTTACACCCCATGCCAGTGCCAATGAATCAACCCATTGCATTATTAACAAAATTTGACAAGAGCTAGGCTCACTTCACTAAACTCCAGATGAACAATAATCAAAACCTCCGGTCAGAGAAGCCTAAATTCTTCCACTGTGGTTGTATTGCCTGAAAGAGGTCCCAGGGGAAGAAGGCGTGAGCAGGGGAAGCCCTGGGCCAGAGAGGTACCTGGACCAGGGTGACTGGGCATCCCTGCCATCTGCACAGAGTCCTGGTGGAGTGCATGCCTCAGAGGCCCCTGCTGCAGGTGTGCCAGGGAACGCCAGCACCGTGTGGCAGAGGGCCTGCTTCTCTTCTGTCAGCCCTAGCCTGAGATGATTTACTGATCTGCAGTGTAATTAGTGACAACTGGAAAGAAATCAAGAATCCTATGAAACCATCATGGGAGCCTTTGAGATGGGATGGCAGATGGCAGAGACAAAAATGAACCCGGGACCCTGTGGTGAGGGAGGGTCTGGACTCTGGCAGCATCCTTGTTCCATGTCTCCTGCCTCTGCGCAGGGCCTGGGAGGGCTCTGCGCTGCACTGCACTCTCCCAGACACCACCTCCCCTGACCCTCCAGGCTCCCTGGCTGCATCAGTGGCGCACAGTTGGCTAACAAGTTAGGCAGATGATCAGTTCTGGCAATGGTCAAAACACACTGTCCTAAAGGGCTCAGGGAACACTGGAAGGTCATTGTGCTCAGTTTTCTGCTTTCAGCTGGGCTGAATGAAGCCAGCAAAGGAAATAAACTACATTTCCCAGTCCCTGGCTCTGTGCTCCAACAGCAGGCTATGGGTGAGGGAAATCCCCAGGCTTCTCTCATCCCCTTTGATTTTGATTGTTTCATGAGACTCTGTGCCTGTGACAGGGTACAGTTGCTGCTGGGTGCTTCTGCTCTCCGAGGCCAGCCATGCAGAGGATCTTCAGAAGCGCCAGCACAGGAAAGGGATCGGCTGGTGTACACAGGTACAAAGAAGGCTATCACGTTCCGCTAATAATGCCCTGATGCCTGAGTGTGTTTGATAGGCACTTATTGACTGACCAATCATTTTTATTTGAACTACATAGGGCGTGAGCCTTTATTAACGTGTAAACCAAAATTCTGGGGCAAATCAAAGTCTACTGACGTATCAGGCTCTTTGGGAAAGCCCCCTCCTCCAGAGTTTTCTCTAAGACCAGCCCAAGGATTTGAGTAGTGACATTAGGAAGTGCTGTTCCTGCATATGGAGAAAGGAAGCTTTGAGAAGGAAGTTGACATGCCCTGCCCCCCAAGTGAGAAGCTGTTCCAACCTAGATGTTGAGCAGCTTCCTTGACATGTGGGGTTAGAAGCCTGAAGCATCTCCTTAAAATCTGGGGGCAAAAATGGATTCTCCTTGCAACTCAGTCCCTCTGTGTGAAGTCTCAAAGCTGGGAACACATCCCCGGTGTGTGTTTTCAAGTACAGTTGTGCTCCCTCTGTGACCCTCCCAGCCACACCTGTGTGCAAATGCCAGTTTATGCAAAACACATGATGGAAACTAAAATGAGCTGGAGCCTGATTCCTGCAGCAGAAACATCCTGATGTTGACAGAATGGGGACACATTCCCAAGCTCAAAATTTTATAATAATACCTCAGGGGAGTCATTGGCAAAGTTTGGCCAAAATATAATTAGTTTGCACAGCTATCAGAGGCTGATAAAAGGTTTTAATTTGTGGAGTGATCTCACAAATCTCAGATGCTCCTAGCCGCTCTTGCTTTCCTTTCAAACAAGGTGGTTACTTGGACCACCTGAAACCCATCTCAGACCCAGCACTGGAGGAGCTGGCTGCCTCCAACTGAGAGGGGGAGTGATGTGGGGATTTCTTTGCTCTTTGAGAACCAGGTAGGAGAAAGATAACTGAGCTGCTCAAACGACTTCCTCTTCTTTCTTGCTTTCTTGGCTTTTCTTTCTTCCACTTGTCCCCTGCCCATATTTTATTGATATAGGTTTTTTAAACTAAACAGAACTTTTAAAAAAGTACCACTTGTCTTTAAAACTTGAAAATCTCGAAGATTTTACGCAGGATAATCCCCCCATCCCGTTTCAGACTTCGGTCATCTTGAATAAAAGTTAATTGTTAGAATATCACTTTCCTTGAGGATGGATAAATGAAAAAAATAACGCGAAGAAAGGTTTGTCGTCCAGAGGGTCCCCCAGGATGGCAAGGCTTGACTGGTTGATTTGAGGCTAATGACAGAGAGAACCTGCTGCTGGGGGCTTCTGGGTTCTGCCAATTCGCCAAGACAAACAAATGTGATGAAAGAAACCAAGGAGATGGTATCAAACTACCACAATCTATTGTGCCTCTGCAAAGTGCACTTGAACAAAGGCTGGGGTGGCATCTGATAACATAATACATGTTTTACCCACAGCAATTTTCCTCTAAGGGAGAGAGAACACAGCACACATACCCTGAAACCATTACAACAAAGGCTAGTTTACATTTTTCCTCCCAAATGCAGCTTCTTAACAGAGCATTTCTACTGTTTATGGGCAATTGGGCTTGATGGATGTACTAGAAATCAGGAAGCAGGACAGGAGGGTGTACTGATGGATGAAAGGCTTCTTATAAAAACACATGCAAAATAATTCTGCATTTTCATATAGCTTTTAAGTAAGTCCCCCAAAGTTTTTAACTACATCTTAGTGTTAAGAGTAGGGAGCAACTTGCTATTCAACGTCAGTTTATGGAGAAAAATGTGATAGGTTAGAGGAGGAGGTGAAGGTTTCTGGAGAGAGCCAGTTACAAAAAGGACACTGTTTGTATTTACAACTTCAAGTTATTCTGACTGCCTGTCCCTGCTCAACAGTTGAAACATCCCCCCTTAACTTGGCTCGTGTAACAGACATCACTGAATTGTATCGCTATGAGGGGATGAAGATGAAATAATTTTAAATTAAATTACGTAGCACGGTGTTGAACACATGGTTACCATTCAATAACTATGTTAAAACTACATCAGAAAAATAGCCACATGAATCTCAACCAAACAAGATCTGTCCATGTACCAAAAGGGAAAACATAACTATATATAATATATATTATGTTTATTGTATATATTATATATTGTATTTATATATATTTAACATATATATTAATATAAATTTATTTATATATGTATGTATAGTATAGTATGCTATAGTATAGTATATATAATATAGCATATACGTATGCTATATATACACATTATTTGATTCATGATTGAATTTTCTAATAGATATCATAATACATGCAATAGAAACATTTGGGACGCCCCTATTCCCAGTATTATTGGTTAACTGCCTAAATTCCTCAATTTGATAGGTCAACTGCCTTTTATTAATGACACATGTGTCTCAGAGTTTGGAACTCTTTCCCTCTAAAATCATCCCACTATTTCTCAAGTTCTTTTGAGCAGATTTTTTTCAGTAGAGTTACCCACTTTTGGTTGCTTGGATAAAGGCCAGTGACAGAGCTTTTTCAGCAGGATAGTATTTTTTTTTTTTTTCTCAAATATGTAGGGTTGACAGCAGACAGCTGCTATATAAAGGTAGCTGAGGGCTCCACCATGTTTGAAGCAATACAGTCTCTCACTGGAGTATATAAAACATTCCTGAGATGAAATAGTCAAATTAGCATAGCCTAGTCAATTTTAGTCAAGTTTCACTTCCTTGTGGAGCATAAGGAATAACACAGAGGACATTGGTGAAGGAGTGGAGAAGTGAGCTGGGGGAAATCTGAGGGGGAGACCGGAGGGGGAGAAGGACCATGAGAGACTATAGACTCTGAGAAACAAACTGAGGTTTTGGAGGGGAGGGGTCTGGGGGATTGGGAAAGCCTGGTGGTGGGTATTAAGGAGGGCACGGACTGCATAGAGCACTGGGTGTGGTGCACAAACAATGAATCTTGGAACACTGAAAAAAAATTAAATTTAAAAAAATAAATAAAATTGGGGAACTCACAACAAAGAGTTTTAGTTGTATTGGAAACTACCCTCCCCAGAAAACTTACAATCATTATTTCAATATTATATCCATTTGTACAATCTAAGCTTTCCATTTGATTCTACACAATCTTTGATCTCTGGTTCGGTAAAAAAAAAAAAAAAAAACTATAGATAATCTCAGTAAAGCAAACTGTTTGCAGGATAAGGGAAGTAGAGAACAACTGGAATGTACCTAATGACATCACAATAAATTATTTATGTGTTTGCCCCTGCTGTTAACTTGTGAAATCCTTAAAGGCAGTAACCATGTGTCATTCATCTTCATTTTTCCAATCTATTTATTTTTCCAGGTTTACTGGAAACTAGTAGATGTTAAATAAATATTTCTAAATGGATGGATGGATGGATGGATGGATGGACAAATGAACCAGGGAAGGCATAATACTCCCAAACTATATAAATGCTATTCAACTCCTAGTGGAATAGTTTGGTAGATAATAGGAAATTAACTTGGTAGTGTTCTTTTTCTGAACCATAATTAAATTTAAAAAGGAAAATTAGTATTGTTGTTCTAGCGTTATAAAGAATGAAAGATATGCACATCCTCACACCTCCTCATTATACTTCAGATGCACGCCCTGGGATAAAAATAATAATACTAAGTTTTCAAAATGTAGACAACAAAAAGCTTTGGTAGGGAAGATATACAGCAAAAGATGTTCCCAATTTATACCGTCTGCCATTCCTGAGATTACCTATTAAATCACAAAGGCCTCCTCTTCCCTTTTTCTCTCTCCCCTCCCCCACTGTCTCTTTCAGAAAAACTCAGGGTTACTTGGGAAGAGCGATGGGGGGCAAACTGAGACAAGTTTTTGAGAAGCATATCAGCTCCACTCTTTAAAGAAAAACAAAAACAAAACAAAACAAAAAACCTCTAGAATGTTCCAGGAAACAATTTTGATATTTTCAACCCTGATTACCTGGGCTAGATATATGGCATAACTGCTTAAGTTTCAAGTTTGTTTAGGTTGTGTGGAGAAAAGGTTTCCAAAATCAAGAGCATAGGCGATTTTGGGAAACTCACAAGTGGCATGGCAGAGAATATATTTCTCTTTAAAGAAGATGATTAGATTGAGGTTTCAAAAGTCCAAAGTTGTGCTCAAACCCTTTTGGTTCTTTCTCAGTTTGGAATACAAAAGTAATGTCTTAGGATACTTTAGGAATATAATACTCTCTACCCTAAAAAATGAAGGCACCAATTTCTGGTGGTCTTCCTGTTCTCTTGTTCTTGGAGCATTATTTCTGAGTTTTGATGCCTCACTTACCCCAGGACCTATGTGGAAGTTCCCAGCATTTGATGGAGCAAAGCGACACATTTCCACTTCCCCACCTCTGGAGTAGGGACTGCTCTGCTGTTTCTTCAGATGTTCTGAGTATGCTCCCTACAAGCCAGGGCTGGCATTTCTGGAGGCAAACCTGCTTCTGCTGGAGGAGGCTCCTCTCTTTTCGGTAGGCCCTCACATCTCAGAGTGTGGTACCTCTGTGAACCTGCAGCATCAGCATCCCTGGGAGCTGGTTAGAAATGCCGAATTTCCAGCTCTACCCCCGACCTACTGAATCTGAACATGCATTTTAACAAGATCCCCAGGTAATTATATGCACCTTAAAGTTTGAGAAGTTGGAATATAAGTGACAAGGGAGGCCTGATGAAGAAACTCCTTTCATCTGCTGCTGTGTTCCCCTGGTGTGCTTCCAGCTGTGTTTCATCCAAGGCAATGAGTTCTGCGCACCCACATGCAGGCTCCTGTGAGCTCAGCAAATGAGAGCTGCATGTTTCCAGGCGTCTCTGCCACCCCTTGTGCCAAAAGACAATCTTATTGTCTCGCTCTGTTTTCTGCTTCTCCTAAATCTCTCTGTTGTGGGTTGCTGTGGTCATACTGAAGATGTCAAATAGAAGAAGACAAGAGCTAAAAATGATCAGAAAATGGTTTCTGTGAATCTACACTCCTGAGCTGCAAGAGGGGAGGCATATTGATTATGTCTAACCCAGCACATCACCTGTCCATCCTCCCAGGAATTTTGTCTGAAAGGATCAGAGGATGAGTGGCCCCTGCCTGCTCACCCCTCCTGCACCCCATGACTCACCCACACCTCCACAGTCTTCCTCATCTTGCCCAAGCACCCAGGAACACGAACTCGCTCATCTTCTCCGCTCCCCCCAGCCTCATCCCCTTCTCAAATGATGTCTCCCCTCCTCACTGATGAAGTGTACATCAAAAACAGTGACAGATTTACAGGTTAAGAGTGATTTAGTGGTGTGCACTGCAGCCAAATTAATGCTGGCTATAATGTAGTTTACCTCATTAAACAATGCACACCAAGATCCTGTCTGTTGTAAAACAATTGGTCTCTGAAGCCCAGTATTCATCTTCCAGGGTTGCTGGGACATAATAAATGGGTAATATTCCAGTGATAATGGTAATGGAGTCACGGCTCAGAGCTAATATTATGGCAAAGTAGTAATTATTTCAACAGTAAACAAGAGGATGGTTGAGCTGCCGACAGAATTCAGGCCTGTTGGAATGGTTCACTTAATTTACTTAGAGCTCAGGCCTGGGACTGGCTGAGGGTAGGATGAAGTTTTTATCCTCTGCTCAAGTGTTCCAAATCTCTCTCTGCTCTCTGATTTCCTCTGGCTGTGGAGAGGGAGAGAAATTCCCTTGCTTCTACTTGCCCTACTTCTGATTTATAGGGAATGACAGGGACAGTGGCTTTAGGCATCTGCCTTTGGATTCCAGAAAGAGGGAATGGCAGTGGATCCACAGAGGATATCCCAGCCCAGAAATGTGAGACTAAGCAGGACTTTGTCAGGGAAGGCAAACGTTAACATATGGGTTAGAAAACCAGGGACCTCTATAGGACGGACTTCTCCAAATTCCCCCTGTTTTTATGGGTGCTCCGCCCCAAAGGCAGAGACAACAGTGAACAGATTCTCAGGACACCGTGCTTAACGTAGCCTTCTGCAGTTCTGGAAATTCCCTGAAGTCTGACAGAAACACTAGGCTCACTACAAATTCCTGAAACCCATAAGGAAAACTGATATCAGATCAGACAATGGGGACGATGTTGTTTTTGGCCAGAGGGCCAGAGGGACAAAGTGCAGGGACAAAGGGAAACGGAGGTGAGAAACAGAAGGACAATATATCCAAGTGAGCAATTTTGTGATCTCCTCATACAAAGTGCCCATGTTCTAGTAATTTACTGCTGAATAACAAACCACCCCAAAGAGGGTCATAACAACAGACGTGTCATTTTGCTTGTGGAAATGGGGTTGTCTGGGCTCAGCCAGGTGACCTCACCATGGCTTTGCATGATGTTGTGAGCTGGATGGTAGATGGGGTTGGGATCCTCTCCAAGGTCTGGCCCCTCTCACTCTACCAGCTGGGCCTGGGCATCTGGGCTTCCCTAGTTTCTCTCTCTTGAGGTCTTTCCCCATAGTCTCTCCATATAGCAACTTCAAGATAATTTTATGAAGATTAAATGTGATCACATGAGGTGATCATTCTGCACAGAGCTTGGCAAGAAATACATTCCAAAGTATGGTTGCTAAATGATGTTTTTTAACCTCCATGAGAGCAAATCATTCTTCAAGCATAAATTATATTTTGTAAACAACCATTTGCACCAAAGTATTATGAATCGAATGAGTGATAAGGTGTCATATATATATACACACACATACACACACACACACACATCTATGTGTGTGTGTGTGTATTTATATATATATATATATATATATATTTGATGGTTCTATATATGTCCATATATATGTTTATATACATACATATATGCATACATATCTCAAATATTTGCTGAAAGGGAGGTATGTACTCCTATTTTTTAAAGAATTTTTATTGATTTGTTTAAGAGAGAGAGAGAGCAAGAGGAGGAGCAGGAGGAGAGGTCAGAGGGAGAGGGAGAAGCAGACTCCCCACTAAGCAGAGAGCTTGACATGGGGCTGGATCCCAGGATCCTGAGATCAAGACCTGAGCCAAAGGCAGACACCCAACTGACTGAGCCACTCAGGTGCCCTAGTTACTCCTATTTTTTTTTTTTAAGATTTGATTTACTTATTTGAGATAGAACAAGAGTGAGACAGAGGGAGCACATACAAGCAGAGGGAGCAGCAGGCTCTCCACTGGGTAGGGAGCCTGATGCGGGGCTCAATCCCAAGACTCCAGAATCATGACCTGCGCTGAAGGCAGCTACTCAACCAACTGAGCCACCCAGGCGTCCCATGTACTCCTATTTTTTAAACCAGCACTTCCATGAAAGGTATTTCAAAAAGGCTCCCAGCATGGTTGATGACTGGATATGGCTAAGTACTAAGTTCTGGTACTTGTCAACACAACACCATATTGCTCAAAGAGACGGTATATAAAAAGGTGGACATTAATTAGTTGCAAGCTTTCCCAGGGGCTCACGGTTAAAAGCCCTAATGATGAGATAATCAGTAGGCACATACAGCATTCTGTGGAAATATCTTGGAAAACACATCTGACACTTAAGTCGGTGAGCTGTTTAACTGTTGATTTTCCAGGTGGGGACAGTCTCTCTGAGTCCCATGTGTCTCAACATAAATTACCTCAGCTAACTGACAAAAAGCACCAGGGACTCTGATAGGGTAGTACAATGGGAGAGGGGAAAAGAAAAAAAAAAAAAAAAAAAAGTTGAGAAAAGAAAAAAAAAATAATAGTTTTTCCTCTTACTCCAGTGTTACCCCAAGTACTAAATTCTAGTACTGCTAATTCTGAAACCTCCACACTTTTCCATCCAATGTAACTAGAATACAATTGGAAGAACAGTTTGGGGGCGAGAGATGCTTGAGTACTAAGGACACACACACAGACAGACACATACATGTGCACATACCACAAACATGCACGCATATGGAAACCCCCCCCACACATACATGCACTCACACATAGAACAATTATAACTTGGTAGGGATTTGATAACATACTCTGCTTTCCACTGATGCATTATCAAAGAATTCCAGTATTTTTCATCTCCCCAAAGAGTCTGGATTATTCTAATGATATTTACTAAAGATGGAAGCAGAGATGACTACCTACCTTTGCATCAGAAAACTCATTTGGGCTGACTGACTTTTGGATCTGAGCTTTGTTGCAGAACGTATCCCTTGGTAACAACTAGGGAATGACATGACTCTGACATCATCTAGAACAGTCTTACGATTTGGTGCTCTATGAATTATGGAGCCCTATGGAGCTCTAGAAATCATGGAAAAAGGGGAAATAAAGCCAAAAGACCTTCACTTTTTCCTCAGGAGAGAATTAGTCTCAGATACAGCAATTTGCTGGTAGTTCACCCACAAATTAAGGCCTAGCCTTTTTAACTAAATGTCTTGCCTCTTCCAAGCATATCTTAGTAGAACTGAAAACTGAATATCTACTTCTAAAGGTGAAATTTATGATTATAAGATTGTTGCAAACACATATTAAACATTTTGAAACTAGAAAAGTTATGAAGAAGAATATAAATAACACCTCTACTTCTAACAGCAATAACCACTAATTATTCTTTGATGTAAAAATTGGGATTCACTTTGAAAGTGAGTGACAGAATTTCAAAGCACATCTCAATAGAAAATAAATCTCTTTGACAGACTGATCCTTTTTCTCATTGGTCAAATTATTATTATAATAATGTGTAAAATATTTTTGAAACTATGAAATCATAATGATGGGATTCTAAAGGACTATTCATCTAGGAGATGCCTGAAGAATTCAAAAGGAATGTAATAAATTGAGTAGAGCATATATGACATGATCATCCAGGAAACATAAGGCCTGTCTTCACAAATAAACTCAATGCTACAGACAGATTTTTGATAGAAATGGGAGGAGGAGGGTAATGCTGGTGATGGTCAAATGTGGATGTGAAACCAGAAGAGCTATGGAGTCTGCAATTACTTGGGATGGTTGGAAGGTGCTAATTTAAATGCAAATGCATTCCTCCCAGAAGATGATGCCCATCATTAAAACTACTAGTGAAGGCAAGTTCTGATGTTACCATAAAATACTATATGAAAAAGAAAGGCAGAAACAACATCTGAACAGACTTCCTCAAGGATAAAATTGGAATCAACAGCAAACCAGTGAGCATGTTTTAAGCTGACAGGATCAAAGACCCAAGACTAGGATTGGTTTTTCATGACCCATTCCCTACCCCCACATCTTACCCTGGACAAAACCAACCCCAAAAAAGACAAAGTGGGAAGAGTACAGAATGGTTTGGAAATCAGAAATACTCCTCTGGGGCCCAACGAATGAGTACCTTGCTGTAGAAGAAGCCAAAACATAGCTGCTATTACATCTGTGAGCCAGAGAGGAGCACTTGAGGAGTGGCATAAGGCCATTCTTGGATTGGACCACCCGTGAGAGAATCATACTGAATATGGATGAGCACAATCCGAATTGCAAGTTCAAGGAGTTACAAGAAAGAAAACCAAGAAAGGGGAATATGGATAAAAATGAGAATTTTAATAGCAGTGATTAGAACTGCACTGAGTACTGTAGTCTTTGTATAGTGCAGATATTGGCAAACATCTTCTCTAAAAGACTAGATAATATTTCAGGCTCTGTAGAACATATGATGTAGTTGCAACTACTCAAGTCTGACACTGCAAGACAAAAGCTGCTGTAAACAAATGGGTATGGCTGTGTTCTCTTAAAATTTTGTCTTATGTTCTCATAAAACCTTTTAATTTCAAATAATTTGCACATGTCAAGAAGTATTATACTTCTTTAGTTTTTCTTCAGCCATTTAAAAGTGGAAATTTTTTCTGATCTCACAGGCTGTTCAAAAACAGGTAGCAGGTCAGATGCAACCTGCTGGTCACAGTCTGCAGATCCCTGGTGTCATGAATTACAGCAAGAAAGAACAGCGGTGGCTCTGAGGTCCTGACTCCTTTGGAAGTCAGAGATCCTGGGCTGATTCTAAAACTAGCACAGATCCAACTCTGCTTTTTGCCCTGTGATTTCCCTTTTGGTTTCTGGTCTGCACAGTTATGTCCTGTTATTCTGCTCTTTTAAGCAGATTCAACACCCCTCACTCACTTGGGCTACATTCTATGTAGCACTGGTGAAATGCTTAGGTGCACTTTCAAATTAGTTATGCTGGGTAAATACATGTAAGATTTACCAAATGATAATTGCTGTTGTTAAAACAATGATCATAATCAAAGGTTACCACACTTGCTTTTTGAGTTTGTGTAGAAAAATGTAAAAATATCTTGGCTTAGAAGACCGTGCTGTACTGGGATTCCATCTCTCCTCCTCGTCCTCTTGACTGGGAATTGCCTCAAGACTCTGCATGGGTTAATACAGAACTTGAATGAAGGACCATGCAATAGTGTTTTCAGATTTACACGATACCTGTGATGTAGGACTGCTGATCTCATATTGTGATCCTTACAGATGAAGAAGCAGAGGTTCCAAGAGGTTAACTGGCTTGTGGAGGGTTATCCACTTAGTAAATAGTAGAACAAAGAGTCAGACCAAGTTTCCTGACAGCAGTGGCCTTCCTTTTCCAGTATTCCCTGTTTCCTCCTCTTCTCCTGTGTGAACCTGGGATACCAGGTGGCATCTGTGTATTGCAGATTCTCCTTTCCCAGGTGTAGACCAGAGGCAACCAAGTTCCATTAATGAAGACATGTGCTCAGGAGAAGGGCCTGAATGCCTGTTGCTAATTTGCCTCTGTCCGAGTTTCACCAGGGAATGCTGGATGATCAGTTGCCAGCCTCTCAACACATTCTACTTTCTTTTCTCTTCTTTTTTCTCCTAATGTTTCCCAATGTGGCGTATATCATCAGATGGTGAAATAACTTGCATTTGCCCCTCCAAGCACTTGGCAAGCACCTCCTTCCTTTATTCACGCAGTGGGAAGTTTATAGTCAATATGAATTGTAATAGCTCCAAAGGGCTGTGTTCTCAGTGCTCTCCAGCTGGAGAACTCTCCCAGGCGAGACATGGGGGGAGTGACAACAACTCAACATGAAGTTTTTAATTCCCTTTCGTATCTAACTTGAATCTTGAAAGAGACACTGCTGTGACCCTCCTGGCTCTCTCTCACTTTGCCTTCAACTCACTCAGCAGCCATGGTGCTCAGGGAGGGTGGCAGACGGGTTTTCTCCCACTAGGCTGCCCTATCAATTAGCTAGGCAGTGAAAAGGGTTTTCATTTTTAAAGGCACATGGAAACATCAAAGTCAATGTTTAATTTAAGTATCACATAAGGATAGCAGCAAAGGATCTTGATATCATCAAGACCTGTGGACAGCATCACCTCTATTTCCAAGCTACTCTTTTTGGAAGTGGGAATGGAGGAGGCTCTTTGTCTGGCCTCACATCCCTGACGAGAGACAGGTATCCCAGCTTATGGCCAAATGTCCTTCATTTATGCAGGAAGAATTCTGCTTACTAGAAATGATGAAAACTATATCCCACTTCAAGACTGGACCATCATACACCAAATAAATTGTTTTTAGACTACAAATAACCTTTCCTATTTGTGCTTTTGGTTTATTAAACCAAAGACATGGTATTTTTGTTGTTGTTGTTGTTGTTGTTAAACTTCAGTTATTTTCTTTATTTTATTTATTTTTTTAACTTTTTTTTTTTTACTTTCTTTATTTTAACTAAACTTCCATTTCTCCCCAAATCAGATGCTGTGAACATAGTCTTTTACTGGTGAAAGAAAGGATGGTACAAAGCCAGTGAGCAGTCAGGTGTTCACTATCTCCACTCAACAGACGTTCCTTAGGAACCTGTGGTGTCCATTGAGAATCTAAGCAGCTGGAGGTCTGACTCAAAGGGACACTGAGGCTGTACAAAAGTCTGTTAGAAGGAAATTGTAGCTTGTATACCAAGAGGTTATCTAAAAATAGTATAAGCCAAACTAGTGGATGAACTGAGGTATTGAAAGGCATAAAAATTGGACAGCCCCATTTTACATGCCACATGTGACCCTTAACATGCCAACTCAAGTATTAGGAGCAGCCTGTTCATCTTAAAAAATAAAATAACAAAATTGAACCAGGAAGAAATTGACAACCTGAATAGACCGATATCTAGTAATGAGATTGAAGCAGTGATCAAAAACCTCCCAAAAAACAAGAGCCCAGGACCTGATGGATTCCCTGGGGAATTCTACCAAACTTTCAAAGAAGAAATAACACCTATTCTCCTGAAGCTGTTTCAAAAAATTGAAGCAGAAGGAAAACTTCCAGACTCTTTCTATGAAGCCAGCATTACCCTGATCCCCAAACCAGGCAAAGACCCTACCAAAAAGGAGAATTTCAGACCAATATCAGTGATGAATATGGATGCTAAGATTCTCAACAAGATCCTAGCAAACAGGATCCAACAGCACATTAAAAAGATTATCCACCATGACCAGGTGGGATTCATCCCTGGGCTACAAGGATGGTTCAACATTTGCAAATCAATGTGATAGAACAAATTAATAAGAGAAGAGAGAAGAACCACATGGTCCTCTCAATTGATGCAGAAAAAGCATTTGACAAAATCCAGCTTCCATTCCTGATTAAAATGCTTCAAAGTATAGGGATAGAGGGAACATTCCTCAACTTCATAAAATCTATCTATGAAAGACCCACAGCAAATATCATCCTCAATGGGAAAAAGCTTGCAGCCTTCCCATTGAGATCAGGAACATGACAAGGATGCCCACTCTCATCACTCTTGTTCAACATAGTATTAGAAGTCCTAGCAACAGCAATCAGACAACAAAGAGAAATAAATGGTATCCAAATTGGCAATGAAGAAGTCAAACTCTCTCTCTCTTCGCAGATGACATGATTCTTTATATGGAAAACCCAAAAGACTCCACCCCCAAACTACTAGAACTCATAAAGCAATTCAGCAACGTGGCAGGATACAAAGTCAATGTACAGAAATCAGTGGCTTTCTTATACACTAACAATGAAAATACAGAAAGGGAAATTATAGAATCGATTCCAATTACTATAGCACCAAGAACCATAAGATACCTGGGAATAAACCTAACCAAAGAGGTAAAGGATCTGTACTCAAGGAACTATAGAACACTCATGAAAGAAATTGAAGAAGACACAAAAAGATTGAAGACCATTCCGTGCTCTTGGATTGGAAGAATAAACATTGTTAAAATGTCTATACTGCCTAGAGCAATCTATACTTTTAATGCCATTCTGATCAAAATTCCACTGGTATTTTTCAAAGAGCTGGAGCAAATAATCCTAAAATTTGTATGGAATCAGAAGAGACCCCGAATCGCTAAGGAAATGTTGAAAAACAAAAATAAAACTGGGGCATCATGTTACCTGATTTCAAGCTTCACTAAAAAGCTGTGATCACCAAGACAGCATGGTACTGGCATAAAAACAGACACATAGACCAGTGGAACAGAGTAGAGAGCCCAGATATGGACCCTCAACTCTATGGGCAAATAATCTTCGACAAAACAGGAAAAAATATACAGTGGAAAAAAGACAGTCTCTTCAATAAATGGTGCTGGGAAAACTGGACAGCTATATGTAGAAGAATGAAACTCAACCATTCTCTTACACCATACACAAAGGTAAACTCAAAATAGATAAAAGACCTCAATGTGAGACAGGAATCCATCAGAATCCTAGAGGAGAACATAGGCAGTAACCTCTTCTATATCAGCCACAGCAACTTCTTTCAAGATATGTCTCCAAAGACAAAGGAAACAAAAGCAAAAATGAACTTTTGGGACTTCATCAAGATCAAAAGCTTCTGCATAGCAAAGCAAACAGTCAAAAAAACAAAGAGGCAACCCACAGAATGGGAGAAGATATTTGCAAATGACAGTACAGACAAAAGATTGATATCCAGGATCTATAAAGAACTCCTCAACACACACAAAACAGACAATCATATCAAAAAATGGGCAGAAGATATGAACAGACACTTCTCTAATGAAGACATACAAATGGCTATCAGACACATGAAAAAATGTTCATCATCACTAGCCATCAGGGAAATTCAAATTAAAACCACATTGAGATACCACCTTACACCACTTAGAATGGCCAAAATTAGCAAGACAGGAAACAACATGTGTTGGAGGGGATGTGGAGAAAGGGGAACCCTCTTACACTGTTGGTGGGAATGCAAGTCGGTGCAGCCACTTTGGAAAACAGTGTGGAGATTCCTCAAGAAATTAAAAATAGAACTTCCCTATGACCCTGCAATTGCACTACTGGGAATTTACCCCAAAGATACAGATGTAGTGAAAAGAAGGGCCATCTGTACCCCGATGTTTATAGCAGCAATGGCCATGGTCGCCAAACTGTGGAAAGAACCAAGATGCCCTTCAACGGACGAATGGATAAGGAAGATGTGGTCCATATACACTATGGAGTATTATGCCTCCATCAGAAAGGATGAATACCCAACTTTTATAGCAACATGGACGGGACTGGAAGAGATTATGCTGAGTGAAATAAGTCAAGCAGAGAGAGTTAATTATCATATGGTTTCACTTATATGTGGAGCATAACAAATAGCATGGAGGACAGGGGAGATGGAGAGGAGAAGGGAGTTGAGGGAAATTGGAAGGGGAGGTGAACCATGAGAGACTATGGACTCTGAAAAACAATCTGAGGGTTTTGAAGGGGCGGGGGGTGGGAGGTTGGGGGAACCAGGTGGTGGGTATTAGAGAGGGCACGGATTGCATGGAGCACTGGGTGTGGTACAAAAACAATGAATACTGTTACGCTGAAAAGAAATAAAAAATTAAAAAAAAATAAAATAAGATGCTACTGTGAATGACAGAAATAATTACACACTAATGCTCACTGATAGTACCAGCTTTGATGAGACAAACATTTACTGAGACTTCATTATATACCAGACACAGGGCCATGCATTTATACAGATTATCACATGTAACCTTACAACAAGCCCAGATACACATCCTATCATGATCTTCACTTTAGAGATGAGATGCCCAAGGCTCAGAGAGGGTGGGCAATGTGGCTTTGAGAGTGGTATAATCAGAACTTAGGTCCTGAAAGTTTACCATGACTCTGATGAGGCTCAGGCAGTTTCTGGGACTCAATCAATGCCCATGAAAAACAACATGCCAATATCTACAGATAGATCCAGAAGGCAAAGTTCAATTTCCAGCTCTACCTCGTACTAGCTACTTGACCTTTAACAAACTATTTAACAGTTTCATGTCTCAGTTTTGCCATTCATCAAATATATGTGTGTGTGTGTGTGATATATGTGATATCATATATATGATATATATAATCTAAATTCTTAGGGTAGCTCCAAAGATTAGATGAGATGATGTAGGTGAAGTGTAAGCAGATTATAAGAACACTATAAGCCTCCTCTTCTCCTGTGTGAACCTGGGATACCAGGTGACATCTGTGTATTGCAGATTCTCCCTTGCCAGGTGTAGACCAGAGGCAACCAAGTTCCATTGTGGGTTGCTTTTTTTTTTTTTTTTTACCTTTATTACCTTAGTGCCATCCTCCACTCAGTATATCTCCCTCCAATCTCCTTGTACTCAAATGAGAAGATTCATCAACTCTTAGGCTTGAATTCTCTCTGTCTTAAAGAAAGCTGTACTTTCTCAGAGGCCAGCTTCTAAGTAACTTATTTATTTTAATTGTCATTTTCTGAAGATCAGCATAGACATAGAGCTGTAATTAACCTCTTATTGAGATTTTCCCACACAGGTTAAATGACTTGCTCAAAGTAGCACCAAGTCAATGGCAGCAGTTGGGATGGAATGAAGGTTGCTGCTCTCCTGCCTAGAGTGTGATAGATGGAAGTAGCTCCCATTAATAGTGGAGTTATTAAGCATAAAGTAAGGAGGGCAAAAGAGGACAAATGGCTACCTGAATGACATTGTAAGGCCTACCGTTTTTTCCTTCTATCACCATTAGGTTGACTGCTAGTAACTATACACTTTAGGTGGTTTGGCCATTCACTTCCGAAGAGCCAGAGTCAGGGCTATATCACATGGTCCCTCATACAGTAGGGCAGAACAAAGCACTGGATTCTGAATCAGTGGTGACTACATGTTCAGGTCTAGTCTGACATACAGTCTAGCAGCCATTTCCTTAGGAGATCCTAGACTTTCTCAACTTGGTTTTTCTCTTTAAATAAAGCTAATAGCAATACTAACCTGATATGGTTGTTAAAAAATCAAATTAAACTGTGAAAATATTTTAAAACTTAAAAATAAAAATCAAAACTATTTGAATTCTAGCAAAAAATAAAAAGGATGATCTGAGGTAGCAACTCCTTTGGTTGATGGGCTTATTCATCTTTGTTTTTGCTATCGATTATAAAATAGGACAACAGTAAGCAGGAAAATCATGGGTTCAGAGAGGAGTCTCTGCCACCCATCCACCTGGTTAAGTTCTGTCGACCTCAATAGTGGTATACATCTTTGAGCAAGTTACTTGTGTGAGCTCTCTAGGTCTCAATTTCTTCACACAAAAGAATACTAATAACACCTGTGTCGTAAGGTTGTCAAGAAAATTAAAGAGTTTATATATGTACAACACTTAGAATAGTGCTTGGAACATAGACAACTACTGTAAAAATACTGGCCATGATGATGATGATGATTATGATGATGGAGATGGGGAGCAAGGTATGTTTATAGTAATGATGATGATGAACCCTCTTGCAGTGTTCTTTTCCATGTGTATAGGATCTAACCATTTTAGACTGCTGCTATTTCCCTAATTTCTGCCACTTGCATTTTTAATCACAGAAACACTAGCTCCTAGCTTAAGAATTCAGGATTGCCAAGGGATCCTAGGGTCCTTTACTGCTGTCCACATTATAACAATGAAGTAGGGCTCTCATCAAGAGGTCCTTATAACCATGACAACATGAACAGCACCACTCTACTGAGGATGTCATTGCCATGACAACACCTGAGTGACCAAAATCAAGAGGCCTAGAAAAGTGCTGTGATAAAGAGAGAAAACATCAACACACAGAGGAATGTCACTGTTTAAGTGAAGAACAAGGACCGGCCAGTGTGGATTCTTGGCAGTAAAGCCAAAGGAAGCGAAATTATGTTGACATAAACATTGTGGTCACATTCATTAAGTTGTCCTTGATTCTCAAGGGCCAAGGGTTCTGGTTGGAAAACAGATGCAAAGAGGGATGGAACCAATTCCTTCCAATCCTTTCATGGATTTCACAATGTGTCTTAACAATCAAAGTTTTTTTTGTTGTTTGTTTGTTTTTTGTTTTTTTTTCCCCCCTTCTCAAAGGAAAGAAGTGTCTCTAGGGTAACAGACAATGAGAAGGGGACTGTTAGGACTGTGAGGAGAAATAATTTGGAGGGAGTCTCAGGAACAAACTTACAGGATTAGGTGGAGAAAATGTCACTACTTGTCACTGCAGGTACTTTTTTCCAGATTGGTGAACTATCCTCGATCTCCAACGTTATTCTAGATTAAACTCAGATTGTCTTCTTTTTCTATAATGTCTGACATAGACTCAGCAACACCGAAGCAACAGAGATGTTCATACAATTTCCAGGGCCTAGATCTGCAGAGAACTAAAGTATTTGCCCCAGACAGCTGTCTCCCACAGAATAGGATGTGGGTTGTGTTTGTTGGCACTTCTAGAGTAGTTAATTGGCCTTCCTATTCCATCCCCCGGGGTTTCTCCTGGATAATCATCTGTGGCCATAGGGGTAGCTGTCCAAGGCTCACTGGGTTCCTGTTCTGGTGGTGAAGAACAGATGAATTCAAATACACTTTTCTGATTGAGTATTTGGTCATCGAAGGTCAGTATTGAGGATTTTGAGAACTTCTGTCCTGGTCTCTAAGGAGGGGTTGAGAGATAAGCAGATATCATCCTTAATGCTTCTTCTCATGGGCTTTTTCACATTCCAGGCAACGTTTCCCATAAGTGCTTCAGCTACCAATGCCCAGCGGGATCTTCACTAGATTTGACGGCAAAGAGTCTTAGCTCCAGACAATGTTCCTTAGTGTCAAAAATAGTCAGTTGCTTTAGCAACATGGAGACTTTGGCTTTAAGTTCCCAGATCACCCAAAATCCACATAGAGAAATTTTGGTGTCTTTCTAAATTTGTAGGTTGCTCCACAAACACAGACCAGTGCTAACTAATTCTTCTTCTATTTCACCTGAAGTGGAGAAACACCTGAGAATGCTAACACAAGTGTAGCTGACCCTTGAACAGCATGGGATTTAGGTGTTCTGAGCCCTTATGCAGTTGAAAGTCCACATATAAATGTTGCACCCCCAAAACTTAAATACTAATAGTCTGTCAACTGGGAGCCTTACAATTACATAAACAGTCAATTCACACATATTTTGTATGTTACATGTATTATATGCTATACTTTTTCAACAAAGGAAGCTACTGAAAGGAAAATATTATTAAGAAAACAATAAGGAAGAGAAAATACACTTACAATGCTGTACTGCATTTATAAAACAAATAAACAAACAAACAAAAAACCTCATCTAAGTGGACCCAGGCAGTTCAAACCCATGCTGTTCAAGGAACCACTGTAATTACACAGCAACAATAGCCAAGGGATGGCCAAGGGAAGCCAGCTGCAGACTGGACTTTGGGAAAATATCCTTCTTTACCCTTATACTCCCCTCCAACAACCAACCTTATATTGTGCTACATTTTATAGCAAAACTTCTCAAAAGATTTTATAACCCCCT
Source organism: Enhydra lutris kenyoni (assembly GCF_002288905.1). NCBI lineage: Eukaryota > Metazoa > Chordata > Mammalia > Carnivora > Mustelidae > Enhydra > Enhydra lutris. The sequence continues at coordinate 3,176,746 of NW_019154118.1, forward strand.
TTGTTCATCCAGCCCATTCTCTCCCTTTCCCTGTACCTTCTGGCACCAGAACCATTCTCACCAGCCAAGTTCTCATTCAAGTGCATTTCACCAATTCTTTTTTTTTTCTTTAAATTAACATATAAATATTCCACCAATTCTTGGTCCCCATCTCCCTTGTCTTCCAAGTGATGCTTGTGCTATCAATCACTCCCCCTTTTAGGAAGCATCCTCTTCCCTTGTCTTTCAGATTTCCTTCATAGCTCTCTGGCCACTGCCTCATCATCGTCCATGCTGGCTCATCCTCTTGTCTTGGCACCCGAGTATGTGAATGCCCCAAAGCCTGGTCAACAGAACTCTCCTGTAACCATCCTTACCTTGTAAGAAGTGACAGCTTGCCTTGTGGCACTGAATGCCATTAGGATGTTACTGATCCCTACATTTATTTCTCTAGCCCCTGCACCATCGAATAGCCAGCTCTCTTCTAACATTGCCAATTGTGTGTCTTAAGTACCAAGCTCCTGTTTCCACTTATAAACCTGTTCCTTGGAGTTCCTGGTGGCAGAAAATGATTATCACTAGTCAACAGTGGCACTGACCACAGATCTCAGTCACCTTGATTCTTAACTCAGCCTCACAACCCCCATGTTTAATCTATCAGTGAATCTTGGGAGCTTTAATTCAGAATATATTCCACATTAAACATGGTCTTACCACCTTAAACCTTACCATGATAGTCTGCATCATTATCATTTTTTGAGGGACCAAAGCAGTATCAGAACTGACATCCCAATTGCTATCTTCACCCACCTCTTGACCTGTCTTTCTCTTTAAGCAGCTAAAATGACCCTTGAGCAACATGTATTCAATCATTTCACTCTCTTAAAACTGGCTGATGTTGTTGTTGTTGTTTATTTATCTGTTTTTTAATTTAACTTTATTTTTTTCAGTGTTCTAAAATTCATTGTTTATGTACCACACCCAGTGCTCCATGCAGTATGTGCCCTCCTTAATACCCACCAACAGGCTCACCCAACCCCTGACCCTCTTCCCCTCCAAAATGGCCAAAGTTTCTTATTCAAACAGATTTCAAAGTTTTTAACATGGTTTTCCAGGCAAGACATGATCTGACTCTTGGCTCTCTTTAATCACATACCATGTCACTTCTTTGTGTCTATAAGCTTCCTCGTACACACTAAGCATATTCTGGACACATGGCCTTGGTCTTTGCAGGTACCTCTGCCTGGAACACCCTCTCTTGATACAACCCATTCATGAGTTCCCTTCCCTCAGGCTTCTAGATATCTGTCAAGTCTGCTCCTGATACTCTTTTTTTTTTTTTAAAGATTTTATTTATTTATTTGACAGACAGAGATCACAAGTAGGCAGAGAGGCAGGCAGAGAGAGAGGAAGGGAAGCAGGCTCCCTGCTGAGCAGAGAGCCCGATGCGGGACTCGATCCCAGGACCCTGGGATCATGACCTGAGCCGAAGGCAGCGGCTTAACCCACTGAGCCACCCAGGCGCCCTGCTCCTGATACTCTTAACAGAAGTAGTACCACTCATCCTTCTTTACCACATCTCTGGGTAAATGCGTCCTTTTCCTCCTTGGTACTATCTCTCCCTGAGACTAGGTAGCATATTTATTTATTAAACATTACCTACATTCCCTTGCCACAACCACACAGGGCAGAAGCTTTGAATGCTGTGTTCATCACATAGTCAGAAACACCTAGATATGCACTGTTGTGTTTTAGGTACTCAATAAATATCTGTTGAATAAAAGATGATCCTTTCTGCCTATTTATCACAACTCTGTTGTACTCTATCATTTATGTTCAATTTACTAAATCCTGATTATCTTAAAAAATAAATAAATCTAAAGTTGTTATGATCATTTTTTGGAGAAAGGGGAACTAACTTATGTGGATCAATGGATAGCCAAAAAAAAAAAAAAAAAAAATTAAAAAAAAAAATAAATCAGACACCAGCTAGGTTCCTGATACCCTACCAATTACCACATGGGAGAAAAGCCAGAAAGATAATCCCCAAGCCCCCAAAACAGGCAATAAGGAGACCAATCCAGATACCTAAGAGTTCTTGTCAATATAGTCTCCACCCACACTCTCACCCCCTGACCCTATCAACAGGTTCTGTCAATTTGCCCCCCTACATATCTCTTAATTCCATACTCTCCTTTCCTTTCCTGCTATCTCATGGTCTCCGAATTTGACCTTTTAATGGTCTCCTAAGAGTGAGACCTCTTTCTCTGGATCATAAAAAAAAAAAAAAAAAAAAAAAAAGAGCTTCGACCTTGCCAAAAGCTGTCACTGTTACCACCCCACCTTAAGGTTCAGGAAGAAAAGGGATTCCCATCCCTTACCACGGGCACAGGTTGCAGCTGAAATATGCAAAGCATGGTTACATTGCCTTCCACTGGGGCAATGTAATCCAACATGCCTCACACCACTCACTGCCAGAGTTACTGTGCAACAAGAACACCCTTTCCCTCCCTCATCAATGTCCTGCAGCAATTTTATTCCCCCTTCTCCCCCACTCCACGTTCTCTGCAACACCACTCACTACCAAAGCAGAATTCTCCCCTGGGCCCTCAGGCTCCAGGCTGACCATTCCTTGAATTGCCTTAAGTAATGAAAACCCAGCTACATCCTGATGGGAATGTTTCCTCTGTGGCTCTCTCAAGAAATTGCTGGATTGTTTGTTTTGACATCTGGATGTTAGGGTTAAAATCACTTGGAGACCATTCCTCTTTCACACTTTTATTGAAAACGCCTTTTAAAGTTTTGTCCTCTGGCAATGTTGCATCCACCTGTCCCTGTTGCCAATGACTGATGTCCTGAACTCCTCATGATTCTTTGAAGGCTTTCAGATGTGGCTTATAGCCCTTCTTGTCACTAACCTCAGCCACTATCTAAGGTGACTTCAATGTTCCCTTTGATGACTTTCCAGACAAATGCAGCATCAGCTACCTGAACCCCTCTTCTCCATGGACCTTCCTTTCTGTCTCAGCCATATTCTATTACTTGTCATTGGCCTTACCATGTTATTCTCTAGAACCTACAATCACTAATTAAGGGACAACCATTTCTAATTCAAACCTTGTGACTTTCCAGCATGCTCCACTATTCATACTGTAACCCCATGCTGACTTGATTCACTCATTCCCTGAACAAATACCGAATGTCTATAATTTGACAGACACATGCAAAGCATTGTTGTACACAGCAGTAAACAAGAAAGAGCATGTTCCTTCCCCTCATAAAGCTTATAGTCTATTGAGGGGAATGTAGGCAGTACATAAATCTGGTAGCTCATGGGCTCCTTGATGACCCTGAACTTGTCAGCTGGATCCTAATTCAGGCCCTTTGTATTTACCATCAGCTCTGCCAAGAATGCTCCTGCTAGAGTTAGCCCAATGTCCTCCCACAACCTTCATGGGCTATCTTCTTAATGACTCCATCCCTGTCTACTCTATTTAAGATTACAACACCCACATAAGCTTAAACCATACAAAATAATCTTAATAATTAACGACAAAATATGATTTTCCTGGAGGATTTAAAAACTTTTGCCACAACATTAAAAATCTTAATGTTGGTTATAAGTGAATATGGAAATAAAAATAATAAAACTAATATTTACTTAGTACACTAAATCTGAGACATCAGAAACTTTGACAACTGAAGAAGTACTTTGTTTAAAAAAAAAAAAAAGGTAAAAACCCTGAAACACATGCTGATAATCTTTGCCTTTTATCCTAATGTTTCCCCAGTAATTACCATATACCACATCATAAGGTTTACATATCCATCAGCTTATTTTCTGTCTCTCTCACTAGAATATAAACTCTCTGAGGCCAGGATTTTGTCTGCTTTGTTCATTCATATGTCTGCAATGCTTAGGACAGTCACCTAACAGACAGACGGTAGCTTCATAAGCAATTACTAAGTAATATGTGAATTCATATAAAAACAATCAAAATCGTTTTGCCAAGAAATTTTCCTGGGGAAGTGGGGAATCCATTCCACCTTCTCTGATTCAATCCTTTTCTGGAATGGTGGGTGACAAGAATAAATAAATTGATGAAGGAAGAAAGCCATTTGTCTCTCTCTATCATGCAGATGACTGGCCAAGTATCTTCAACCACAGTGACCCCAGTGAACCATTCAGTAGAGGGCAAAGCAGTGATGCAGGAAATTAGAGAAAGAGCACAAGGCCTCCTGGGTGCAGAACAATTAAACAGGAGGGGTCCTGAATCCATTATGGAGGAACTGATAAAGTCCAAAGTCATTCCTTTTAACTCTCTGTTAGAAGAGGGAAGAGGGATTTGTTTTTCTGGGCAAGAGGCGGGTGTGAGCAGAGCAGAATCAGTAGCTACTGGGGGGAAGTGGCTAAGATGCCTCTCGTAGGGAACTAAGAACTGCAGCTTCCTGACCCCAAATTCAAAGGTGATGACCAAACTGACTGTGCAGTAACTCTTGGAGAGCCTGTGTGGTCTAGCCAGGAAGGAGGCTGGAGCCGCCTTGATCTGAGAGGAACTACATTGGTATTCTGTTCATTCTTTCCCAACTGTCCTGGCTCCAGTAGTAAAAGCATTTTACACCACTAAGAAGATAAAGTATGCCAAATACCACAAGGACACGTAGGGAAACTGAATGGAGTCAGATAATGAAAAACATACCCTGGAATCCAGCAATTTCTTTTCATATCCAAAGCTGTTAAAGTGTAAAACAACCTAATAATAACAATCAAAGCAGAAGACATACCATTGTGTGAGCGAATGATAGTATTTAACATGAAAAAAAAAATAAGTCAAAAAGCAGCTGCATCACTGCCACAGGTCCTGGTCCAGGTGGAAGGGAAAGGGTGAGAGAACATAAAACTCAAAGAAGCTAACTCAGTGGGAGGAAAAGGACTCACCAGAGTACTGAGGCAAGGTCAACCCTTCATGCTGGGGCCCTGTCCTTTGCTCAGAGGTATTCATGCAAAGATCCACTGAAAGGAGCCTCAGATCACTGGAGAGGATGGAATTCCAAGGCCAAACACAATACCCCAGCTGGACTCCCGTGTCTGAACAAGGGTTTGGGTCATTTTTCAAGGAGTCTGTGAAAAAGTGGACAAGCCAAGGGCCATAGCCCTGGGCTGGCAGGAAGTCTAAAACCAGACTGTAGACATGTCTCAGAAGATCCAGAAGAAGGAATGGGTCAGAAATCAGGCAGAAAATCAATACACATTAAAAAATAAAGATCTTAGAGTCAAAAAGACTTGGATTTGAATTTCACCTTGGCCATTTCATATTTGTGGGGGAAAAATCCTCTCAAATCTCCATTTCTTTATCACTAAAATGAAAATAATGTCCACTTATTAGGGCATTTGTGAGAATTAAATCAAATAAAGCATGTAAAGCACAGTGCCCAACACAAGGCAACTACTACAGAGTAGTAGTTGTTAAACTCAAGTGTGATCACAGTCTCCTGGGGAATTTGCTAACGTGCAGACTTCTGGGTCCCACTTTAGTTCTGGAATATAAACTGGTAATGCTAATGCTGGTAGTGCAGGCACCAGCCTTTGAGAATGGCCCTATATAGCAGCGGTGAAGCATGCATGTTCTGGAGGCTTGCTGGGGGCTGGATGCCAGCAGTGCACCTTGGAGCTGTGTGACATTGACCCATTAGAATGACCTCTCTAAGCCTCCCTCTCTCACTGGTAATGCAACCTAATCATGGGGCATGTTCCATGCTGCTGGCATGAATAATCCGTACTGCCATGTATAAATGTTCAGAAGAGGACCTGGGAGATTTTTAAGCATCCATAAACCATTATTGTTAACTTTGGATAACTGGGACTCTGGTTATAATTTAGACTCTAGCAGAAAAGCAGTCACATCAGATCAAGCCAAGATTCAGGATCCAAAAGCTGGTATAAAGTCAGAATTGCACACTGAAGTCCTGGTGATAAGAATATGTAGAAACGAAAATTTCTCCAGGCTGGCATGGCAATTCTTGGTGGATCCTTGACAAGGGATTCCAAAGCCTTTAGTGGTCTATAGGGGTGTGATGGCAAGGAGGTCACTGTGGTTGCGGTAGGTGGTGAAGCCCTGCTGAAACACTTCTCATACCCCAAGTAGAGTTGCCTACCATAGGTAGTCATCAGAAATGGGGTATGCTGGCCTGGAGGGACTGCCATTTTAAGAAGCTCTTTGCTGCTGACTCAGCCAGGGCTGGTTAGCATCTGTGGGGCAGATGATACAATCCTCTTGCTTTTATGTTTCCTTTTTTGTTCTGTCAAAACAATTCTGCATAGTAACGGTCACCAAGTACCAGCATAAATAGCTTGACTCAGGAGAGTGTGGGGAAAGATGCTGTTAGCAGTGTCTGAATTCTGCAGACGTCTGATTCTACAACATTTTTCAAGGGTTTTAAAATAATTGGGTAAAACCACAAACAATGTCTGTGGTATGCACTCCTGCCCTTGGTTTCTAGACAGAGGCTTGATTTCATATGTTCTCAATCCAGGCACATTGAACTCATTAATTTCCCTACTAGTCTTTTTATGATTCTCCTCTTCTTTGAAGTAGGAAGCTGCACAGCTATAATATTGCTTTAAACCAGATCATAAAATTTAAACTTATGAAAATGCTTATTGACATTGGCAAATTTTACCCTAACTGTATCCATCTCGCTGTAATTTTACAGTTAAAGAGAATTACAGAGTTAAACAGTCATCTATAAATGCCTTCCTTGGCTTTCTTCTTTCCCACCTTGGTATGTGTGTCTGTGTTTAAACCATTTGCTTAACAAATTTCTGGATCACTTTGCCCCAGACTTGAAGTTGTGCCACTGGTTTATCTTTATCAAAATAAATCGCTTTTTGTGTATAGGCTGGGCCTAATACCGTATGCTCTGCTGCTACTCTAGACAGGAGATCTGCCACTTTCAATTATGATGCAATTATTTTTTTTTTTCTTCCACCATCAATGACCACTGTAATATCTTTGCAATAGCAATTACTTGGTTCTCCTGGGATAGCTACTTGGGGGTACTCTGGGAATTTTAATCAAGCACCTATGTTAATTACAAAATGGTGGGGGGTGTGAGGGAGGTGCTGATTAAGCACCTTTGAATATCTATCCATTCTGGCAATTGACTGAGCTTCGGCTTTTGTAAGGATTCAACCTTTTCAGAGAAAAGAATTTTAATTTCCTCCCCTTTTGTTCTTGTCTTATAGGTGGGAGGGAGAGAAGGCTCCTCCTAGGACTTTGAAGTTCACATCATTGGGCTCCTACTATGTGTCCTTATGGATCAGGCGCTTGGCACTGATGAACACACTCAATCCTCAGTACATCCATGTTAGAAAGGCCTTATCATCTCTGTCTTACAGATGAAGTCTTAGGCTCAGTCCTGGGGGCGGACCAGTGGGGAGAATCTTTTCTTATAAAGTCCTTGGACTGGTTTGGGGAATATGATAGACAGTAAAGGGAGGCATGAAGAGACAAAGCTTCTCTATCTTATCCTTTACTTACTAAATTTGATTTGTTTTCAATTCTGGGCCCAAAAGACTTAATTTAAAAAAGGGGATGAAACACATTATATCCATAGATTGGATACTTCTTTGTTCAACAATCACTTACAAGGCCTGCAAACATCTGATCCTGTACGAGGCACTGAGGATAGAATAAAACAACAGAACTGTTCCTGTTCTCCCTGATCCCTTAGAAAAGGGGATCAGGGAGCCTATGAGTCGCAGTAAGAATTACCATCATGAGAAACGTGTGCAAAGTGCTGTGGGATCTCAAACAAAGGGGTGACTTAATTTGTCTAAAGAAAGTCACCAGAGGGTTTCAGACTGGTGATTTTTGAGCATGGTCTTAAAACAAGAGTAGAACTCTATCCAAAAGATGCAAGGCCAAAAAAGAAAAAAAGTGCAAGGAGATATCTAGTGAGACCAGATGGTATGTGCAAAGGTAAGGACAACTATGTGGTAAATGTGAGGTTGTGAATGTGATTGCAGTGCGTGGGGCAAATGGGGTGCAGAACAAAATAATGAAAACTCTCAGGCCATGCCAAGAAGCAAGAACAAAATTAATAAAGATAAGTCTCTTTTGGAAGATTCATCACTACCTTGGTGTGACCTCGCAGGTGAGTAGTGCAGGGAACGTCACATCCACCTGGACCTGCTTTCAAGGCCCATCTCTCACAGACAGATAGCCACCTTCTATCAGACAGCCTCTACCCATGAAGATGGAGCCATGAGAGGCAGCCACCTCGAAGAAGGGCCAGACATTCTAAACAGTCTGACGCAGAAAAATGGAGCTAGAAAATTCACACCTGCCCTTAGGAAGCAGAAAAATACAGCAGACATACCGGCCATTTCCCAAACCCACCTCTAGGATGAAGGAACAGAGAAACAAAACAAAACAAAACAAAACTCCTTCTCTTAACTGTGTCTCTTAGATTCTCAAACTCCCTTGGAAGACAAGCAAGCAGCTGGTAGCTCAGCATGCTCCCTGGGCAGGGAGCCTGCCCTGGAAAGTAACAAAAAGACACAGATCCCAAGGCTTCCTTTTTCCCCTCAGGTCCATCTTTCTTTGGAACTTAGGCTACTTGCCTCCTGGCTTCATAGCATGGGAGGCCGTGACTGGAGAGTTAATTTAGTCACTGTGTCCCCCTTGGGTTACCGCCGAAAAGATTTATGGCCTATATCGATTAACTACAGGGCAACTAGACAAAAATGAGAGTCCAAGATGTCCAGAGTTGGCATAGAAACCTTTTCTATACATCTTTTTCTTTCTTTCTTTGTGTGTATATGTGCATGTGTGCTTTTTGGTTCTCTCCTTCTGGGTGGTAACCATCTGTGGGTAAGGAGATGCCTTTAGTTCCATTTCCATCCCTGGCTCCTCTTTGCTGAAGAACTTTTTCTGGTCTGCCATCCTAATGATCTCTGTGCCACATGGGGCCCCTGATGCTGGTGCTGACAGGCCGCTCATTAGTGCCAGGGTGTTGCAGTCAGCCGATGGCATGCCACAGTTCTGCTCCTGACATTTTTTCACGGAGCTGTCACTGGAGTCATGGCGCCTGCCAGCTCTGGTTGAACTCATGCTGTGATACCTCCAGTGCCAATTAGTGCTTTAGTGTCCTGCTTGGCTGGGGAGGAAGACCTGTCAGTCCTGACAAATGGGAAATAGGTGGGTGTGGCAGGGGGGCACAGAGAGAAAGACTCAGGGCATTGGCAAGGAGAAGAGCTTCCATCCAAGGGTCACTTTGTCCTCACCAACTTGGTGAGTCTTTTGGTGCCTTTGAAAACTATGAGAAACAAGGCCCAGAAAAACCAACTGCTCCCTGGGGCTCTTCAAGTAGAGCAGGAGAGCTGGGATAGGAAGGGAAGAGATTTGGCACCTGAGGAATATTACTTAGTCCTACAGGTATGGGTCCACAGCACGCTGTGGAAAGAGATGGGTTCCTTAATAAGGGCTGGGTTTGGAACCTAATGGACATGTGGCCCTGCTCTAATTCTGTCCCACAAAGTCTTTAGATAGCCCCAGAAAAATACAATCAATCTTGTTCCCACTTCAATTCTCATACTACGGGGGGCGGGGGGGAGGCAGAAAGAATTTTTCAACTAATGTTTCTCTTTTTTTGTACCAAGTTCTCTTTTTGTATATTTATTTTTTTAACCCAGGGGGAGCACTGAGGGTTTAGGTGCAATTAGGGTTGGGAAGAGTAAAACACCAAAAGGTTCAAGAGACTCAGAAAGGCTAGATGAAGAAGAGGTGAGAGAAACACACACATCGGGAGAGTGACTGAGAGGGAGTATGGGGGGTGAAAGAGAGCTCACAGAAGACCCACTTTCAAAGTCACTTGTGAGCCTTCTCAACTTTTTCAAAAGAGTACTTGAAAAGGAGTCTCTCCTTCAAGGAGAAGCCAGGCTCTGCCACAGCAGGTCCCCTAGTAGGGGAACCTCAGGAAAGGCTTTACAATCCTGTGAAGACCAGAGAAAATGTCCTGGAGACTCCCCAGTAAACTTTCAGCAGGAAACACACAGGTCTCAACAGCAACATCAAAGTGAAGGAGAATTCCTCAAGGATCAGGATAAAGTCTTTGAACCAAGAGAACAGGCTTGCCTCTCTGGGGCACTGGCAAAGGTAAGTGCTCATTCACTGAATCAAAAAATACTTCTTTGACACTTTCTAGGTGCTGGGCATTGTGCTAGAAAGTGAAGAAGCAAAGTGAGATGTAGTCCCTCAGAAACATACGTGTCAAAGAACTCATGGATTAGGAATCAGGACATCTCTATAACAGCTCACTGGACCTTGCTAAGCCCTCAACCAATATCTGGGTACAAAGTATTCTTTCACCAGCCTTGGTGAGGTTTTTATTTTCAGTGTTTTGTTTGATGAGAGAGAGGAGGAGGTCAGTGAGTGCACTCATGAGGGCACCTCCATAAGGACACTCAGTGATCCCTAATTCCATATGTATAGAAGAACCTGCACATCAGTTGTCAGATTCATGCCTTCCCCTGAGTTTCAGGGTTGTGGCAAGATGGGAATCTCAATCTCCTCTCTAAAGCCCTTACAGTGCAACAGCAACTAGAGACATAAAAATTGGGCTTTGAGAATACTTTTCCATGAAGAGAGAGGTCCTAAAAAGCACCTTTTAGGATACCCTGAAAGAAATGGTATTTCTCTTTATTTAGGGAAGATTCAGAGGAATAGAGGACATTAAAGGCATTCTTTTGGACAAAGGAAGACTAGAGCTTGGGGCTGTGTGAAAATAAATCCTTGCATGCCTAGATGAGGACAAAAAGATAAGGCACAGGGCCATGAATGGGGAATGTGTCTAAAGTAAACAGGGACCCCTGATGCCACTTGGACCCCTGCAGGAGGATGCTGGTACTTATACAGAGTTTGGCAAAAGGCCAATTAAGCATTCGTGCAGATCCAGGTGGTATTTCCATGTGAGACAGGGAGATGAGGGCACTTCTTTCTGAAATGACCAAGATCCATGAAGGTGGAAGAAATACCTGCACACTCCAGAAAAGCTGTGTAGTGGGAGAGCAGGTATCCTTACAAAACTCATGCACTTTCCTCTTGACCTGTTAAAGGTGGTAGGTTCATGAGAGGAACTAGAAGACATATTGCCAATAATAAAAGAAAACTACCTTCCATGATCAATAGTAGCATGGAATTGTGGCTTGGGATGCCACCTTGAATATGGACAGTTGACACTGGATAGGGACAACTGACATTTCTTCATCCGATGTAAAGTGCTAAGCAGATGGTTTCATGGACAAGGTCCCTCCACCCTCCAGATAGCACACCTAAGTGGCTGTATATCAAAATGTATGGGCCATTACTAAAATGGTGGTTAAGACTCCTATTCTCCTTTTCCATGTAAGAGGTGGTCAAGGTTAGAAATACATATTCTAAAGAGGTTTATATAAGTTTTTTTTGCAAACAGCACCATATGAGTTATGATGGAAGAAACTAGGATTTCTCAGGAATGTACAAAACGAACAGATCAGTCTGGAGGGAGAAAATGCAATGACGCCATCAGTGTTGCCAATGTGGTTAGCCTCCATCAGCGATCCATTCAGAGATTATAATGGGTATGTGTGTGAGAATGGTCCATATTGAAGCATAACCCACCCACACAGAATGGGACAAATATGACAACATCTCCCTGCCTCTGGAGCCTTTACTAAGATGTGTCATATCTTTTTCCCCCAAAGAACCCCAAGATTGCCCCAACTTATTTAAAATAAGTACCCTTTTGGAAATATTTAGTGGGGAAAGATGAAGTTCTGACTGCTACGGGTCTCCAGTTTCAGTTCAGATCTGACAGCAGCCCAATGACACCTCTGATCTCCAAATAATCAGTCACAGAGAAAACGGCACCCTGGTGAGTTTGAAGTGATTAGTTACTGCTTGGCGTGTCTCATCAGTTTGAATCTGGGAAAGCTAATCTGGATCAGGGATCTGGAAAAGGCTGTTCATCTAAATTACTCTGATCCACAGGTAGATTCTGATTATTCTGCTCCTCTCCTCTTGATCCATCTTCTGTTTCCATAGCAGCCAAAACCCCAGTAAAATGGAAGCATCTGGCAGAGGCTCAGGTAAAGTCCCCGGGGGAAATGAGTTTGCTGGATGGCCACAAAGAGGGAAAAGGACTCTTAGGTGTGCCAGTGTGAACTTCAGCAAGATAAAAGGAAGAGGGCTCCAATGCCAGAGGAGACACAGAAGTAATTGTGAGAAGAAAGGGTGGGAGCTGGGGACAGGAAGAAAAGGAAATGTGGAAAGAAAGAAAATGAATGCACAAATGTTTAGGACGCTGGGAGAGAAAGGGAAAGTAAAGAATACAAAAACAAAGCATGAAAGGGAAGACAAAATGAGAAGTTGTACAGAGGAGAAGAGGGAAAAAAGGAGTCAGAAAAGGACAAAGAGCTGAAGAGCCAGAAGAGAAAGAGAAGATACCAGACAGAGACAAAGAGAGACCTGCACAAGGGTAGGACCCAGTGCCTCTTGAAGTAAGGCAAAGTGGGTCTACCTGGGATGATGAATGTTCTGCAGGTTCTAAAGGCACAGACTGCCTTGGCATCCAATAGCACTGGTGACTCAGCATTAAACAGTGATGAATGGTGTGTACTGCGGACTTAGAATGTCTGCCCATTTCAATGACCCCTCCTTTAGATGTGCCCTAGGGCCATGTCCTTTTGTGGATGGTCCCATGCACAGCATAAACCTCCTCCCAGATTTTGGGCCAGTCCATTGTAAGGCTACTCCAAATCGAGAGAATTGCAGACATGCGGGTACTCTCTCTGATCCCTCTGCTCACAGTGGTAGCATCAGAAATGGGATGCTCCCAGCATCCCATATATGGGATAGCTCCCAGCAATTCAGGCCAAGCACACTGAAAATTGCACGCCTTCTCTGAGAACCTCCATCAGGGCAAATCTGTCACTATCTGCGAGAGGGAATTAGGTATTAGGGCCCATTCATAGCCCTAAACAGATTTTATTTAAAGATCCAAATGGAGTGGACACTGCGATGCTCTGCCACCTTCAGAAGGGGGGTAGGGAGATGTCTGGTGCTGCTGGTGAGCAGAACTCGGGTGCCACCACTTGTGCATACTGTCCCACTTAAAGACTCCTGGCCCCAGGCTACTATCCTTCAGGTGACAATCCAGATTCCGTGAAGGAATGCTCTGCTGGTGTAAAAGAACACCCTCTCACCTCAACATTGTTAAAAGGCAAAGCTAGCTCTAGAACTCTCCACAGTGTCTGCTGAGAAATTGCACAGGTCTTCATGCAACTCGGCTTCGCCCTTGGTCCAATCCTCCTTCCTTCCCTTCACAGGAGTTGATCCCAAGAGCTCCTCAAATAAACTTCTTGCACATCAATCACATTCTCAGGGTCTGTTTTTGTGGCCCCAACCTGCAACACTAAGCAGATATCTACTACTATGATTCCTTTAGAATCCTTAAAGCTGCAGCAAAACACAGACATTTATGCATACATGCGAACACACACACACACACACACACACACACATACAGTTCACATTAACCAGCAATAAGCACTGGAATGAAGCATCTTTATTCACATATCTGCTCAAATGTCACCTTTTCAAAGGCCTTCCCCAACCAAACCTCTGGTTCTTTAGTCAATGTAAACTGCTCTATCTTCTCATCCTTTTCCATACCTGTTTTACTGTATATTCATTTTCTATCACTTATCTCCTGAGATGTAAGCTCATGAGAACAGAAACTTGTATGTTTTGTTTTATTGCTACATCCTCAGTGCTCAGAAGTGCCTGGACTATTACAAGCACTCAGTACATATTTAAAAACAAATGAAATAATTTAATGCACCTTAAAAGCTAACTTAATGATAAATGACATCTCTCCTTAAATTCTGAAGTTTTAACGTTCAATCCATGAAAGCACAAAAAACATTAAGTCTGGTCTACAAAACACCTAGGCATTTAGACAAAGCAAATTTTTCAATTTAGTCACACATTGCCCTATATTTGTTATCTGGGATTAATCAGAGTGAAACAACAACAGAACCACAAAACAATTAATGGGCTAGGGACCAGATATTTGTCAACACTGAAGAAGCAGACTTGGACATTTTCCTTTCAGGACTATGGCCATTCAACACTTTCATTCATCATTGTGTGTTTGTGTTTTCAGTATCTTACAACAACCACCTGAACAATGCCAACTTTGCTGATTGTTCTATCAGCAAAGTGGACCAATGGAGTTCACCCAGAACATCTTACCACCATTTCACCCAGAAACAAGTGGGATTCATTTCCCCAGAATTTGAGAGATCCTCAAATACGATTTCTGAAATTTTAAAAGATATATTCCTGTCTTACAGAGAACACCGACATTTTCTGCAGAGGCATAAGTACATTGTTACCAGGATATCAAAAATGTAGGATCCTTTGGACCAAGTCACGAGTGCCAAGACCTCCTAACCATGGCCAACAATTCTTCCATTTCCTCTCTTACCTTTTGGGGAGATGTGTCTCCAGGTAACCGTAGGCTCTGGTCTACCCGTTGCTATGCAGGTGAGACTGATATTGTTCCCTTCATTAATGGAGATATCTGAAGAAATCTCCACAATTTTAGGAGATACTGTGGAAACAAAACAGAAGGAAAATAAAAATCTTGTTAAAACATTCTTTTGTTATCTTATAATGATAGTTGGCAGAAAAACGCAGGGGCTGAAATATCGGGGCTATAGGAGTAAATGATGAAAAATTAGGGGAATTACCTTAAACGTGAAAGAAATATCTTACCTTGAATTTAACTTCTATTTCCTCCCATTTAAACACCGAGTCTGGGAGTCTGAATGGGAATGGATTCCACTGCAATACTGCAAGAACTGTTCTCCTAGCCTCCACCCGCTTCCTTCTCCACTCTCACCCCCACCCACCTCCGACAGACATCCACGAGTCATTCTCCATGCTGCATTCAGAATCCTCTTTATATAACTCAATTCTGATTTTATCCTATCTCTGCCTAAACACCTCCAGTTGCTCCCTATCGCCTACCTGAAAATATTCAAGCTTCTCAGACCTGCACACTGGGTCATTCAGAATCAAGGAACATTCTGTGTTTCCACTGACATTCCCGGTCATCCTCCCTTTCCTTCCCCTCCTTGTTATCCCTGACCCACCATGTCCTTTCAGGCCATCACACATTCAGAATCTATATTGTTCTTTATGTCCTTCTCTCAAAACTTCTAGTCATCCTTTAAGGCCCAAATCAGATGCTATGTTGTTTCAGCTTTCCCTACCCCTACTCCTCTTTGTCCTCCGCAAATTTAAGTTACTGCTGCTTCTCATCTGTGTTCCCAGAGTACATGACACATACCTGATGTGGAGTCAGAGGGCACATCATTTAGTCATAACACACTTGGTCTCTTTTCCTTCTGCACCCTAACTTAATCCCCCAAGGAGAGGAGGGATTTATCTAATTGGTAAAATTGGGAGCAGGACCCTGCTTCCTTCAGTCTTTTGTTTTAGGAACAGGCTTCTCTTAGGAACCTATATCCTGTTGTGGTCCTCCTCATACCTGCTTCACAGGAACAGCATCCTCCAGGGAGCTGTAGAGCCCACAACACAGCCAGCACTTGCCTGTGCACACCTGTTCTTTCTGGGGATCCAAATTAGAAGCTTGTTGTTGAAGTTTGTTGTTGCTGCACATCTAAGCCTAATTCTCTGTTACCATCTTTGCCCCCAGTGAATGTGATATTCAGTTCAAGTATGACTGCTCATTTGTCTTATCTGCCGATTGGTTTATAAAGCAAGGTTGTCATTTATTGAGCTCCCAGACTCTAATTCTTGGCACTTATCCTACTATGTTTTGGTTATTTGCTTAGCATCTCTCATCCACTAACCAAGAACATTTTGACAGCCTAAGTCATGATGTACTCATATTTATAGCTGCAGCAAAAGCCTAACAAGTATTTATAGAATGGAATTATAATGGTATTCAAGGGAACCGCCTTTCCGACCTGCTACATGTGTGTAACAACATCGGGACTGGATCAATAATGCTTATCAGTTCAACCCACCAACACTAATTTTGGCACCTTAGTTCTTTACAAATTAAGTGGTCCCTCCATCTAGCTCACTTAGGGTTCTTTATATGAGGTCCTTCCCTTGAATAAGTCCCTCTTTGAGCCATCAGATTGTGCAATTCAAAGACACATCATCTACCCAGTATACAATGCTAGCTGTCCTGCTGGAGATCCCGGGAAACATTGACCTTATTCCCTGTCCCAAGGTCAGAGGACGACCCTCATGTGGAAATCAAATTGATTGGAAATTTCTGTGATGAATTTCTTCTGCTTGGACTTCTAATTGTGTTGGAGTTTCTTCTCCATGAAAGGGGGTTATCATGGCAATATCTTCTTCTGGCTTTTGTTCCTTCCTTCCTTCTTGCATTTTGTCTCTCATCCCTCTCCTACACTCCTGCCAACTGGGAACACTCATTAAGAAGCATGCCTTACACTTTTGGTTCCTAATCACTAGGCCCTTGCTGCTGATTTTGGTCACTTAGACTTTTCTCTCCAACTATGTAAACCTATTAGAATTGTTCAAGGTCCAACTGAGTTACCACCCCTTCCATAACATCTTCCAGATATCTCTAAATAGATGTGACCTCTCTTTCCTGGGGATCCCATAGCCTCTTCCAAGGAATTTAAAATAAACTTGTTTATATTACCCCAGTATCATCTTTCTTCTATGCTATAAAGGATCTGAATATAACTACAGACCAAGAGCCTTACTCTTCTTTTTATTTTCTGCTGTCTTGAATAGGGTATCTTGCATAAAGAAAACACCAATTAATCATTTTTAGATTAAATCCAAATTGAGCTTCAGAGATTGAGGCAGTGTGTGTATGTGTGTCTCTGTGTGTTTGCCCATATCCCTGCACTCTCACAACTATTTGCCAGAAGAGTCAATGTGGCGAGGGCTGGGGAGTGACCATTGGTTCTATGATCCAGGACCTTTAAGATATAACATTGCAAATTTACAGCTGTACCATTTTATAAAGACTAGCTTGAATCTTCCAGGACAGAAATATAATTGATGAGTTAATGACTGAACACTTGATTTGCTGACTGTCTGAAGGATCCAAATTTCTAAATGCTCTTAGTCTTAAAATCACTTAAACTTGATGTATTTTATTTGCAGTTTTAACTGGAACATTAAATATCATTTCTTGCACCACCACTCCCCCGACCCATACATTTGCCTGGCCCTTGCTCCCGCCCATCGCTGGCACCCATAGAGCTATGCTTGCTTCCTGGAGGACAGGCTGCTTGCATAATGACCGTGCTGGCCTTGCAGACATTGCTTCAACTGCGCAGGTAAGTAATTTATTGATCTGTAAAGCACTCCGAGATGCTCTGCAAGGGATTATGTCACGCCAACGCCATGCAATAAAATAAAAAATGATGGACTTTGTGAACACAGGGTGATTTAGGGTTTGTAGTTGGAAGTGTGCTTAAAGTACATTTTAAGTGGAAATCAGTCTGGGTAATGAATTACTCTTGCTTTGGAAGGGCTTACTGGAGTTCATTTTCCTGGCTTCTTACATGATAGCTAATCTGCTAATCATACACTAGAGAACAATGGACAGTCCCCAAGTAGAACAGAAGGTGTTTTGGGCCAAAGCTGTCAGCACAGTAAGTATATTAAATGAGACAATCACACCTCATGCTTGGAAGAATCATCTAGAATTGTCTCCCTCCACTAACAATTGGAAAGCGTCCAACTTCTACTTATGAAGTAGAAGTTGAAGAAATGTTCACTGTCCTTCCAATCCTTCACAGGAGTCCAGCTCAAAGGTGGCAAATGGTTCCAGCGGAGTTTGAAAGGCAGACCATTCATGGCATCGAGCTGAGGTGGTTTGGCCAGAGTTACAATCCCAGTTATCAGAACTAAATTGGCATAGTGCCTAAGATGCTGGGGAATTTAGAGTATCATTTTCTAGGTGGCAAGTGCTAGCATACTGTCAGTATTTAAAATTAAATTGAATTGATAAGGATGTACTATGGCCTTAGCTAATTCATGTTCATAAGAAAGTTCTGGCCAACTAAGATAGAGCTATTTATATATTCGTATTGTTTCCATGGATACATTCTGCATCTTACCTCTTTTCTTTATGCAGGCTGTTAGAAATATATTAGGACTGCTTTGTCTTCCTTCCTTCCTTCCTTCCTTCCTTCCTTCCTTCCTTCCCTCTTCCCTTCCTGTCCCTTCCTTCATCAATATTCATTGATCACTTCCATATACTAGCATCATGCTTAGCTCTAAGAACTCAACACTAAAAAAAGACATAGCCCTTGTCCTCAAGGAGTTTGCAGTGTAGAGATGTAAAAATAGATCCCACAAGTGTATCCCCTTAGGGCACATGGGTGGCTCAGCTGGTTATGCGTCTACCTTTAGCTCAAGTCATTATCCCAGGGTCCTGGGATCGAGTCTTGCATCACTGATGGTGGTGGGGGGGGAATGTTCCTGCTCAGCAGGGACACTGTTTCTCTCTCTGCCTCTCACTCTGCTCATGCTTATGCTCTCTCTCTCTCTCACAAAAGTAAATAAAAAAAAAATCTTTTAAAAAAGTATATCCCTGGGGTGCCTGGGTGGCTCAGTGGGTTAAAGCCTCTGCCTTTGGCTCAGGTCATGATCCCAGGGTCCTGGGATCGAGCCCCGCATCGGGCTCTCTGCTCAGCAGGGAGCCTGCTTCCCTTCTTCTCTCTCTCTGCCTGCCTCTCTGCCTACTTGTGATCTCTGTCTGCCAAATAAATAAATAAAATCTTTAAAAAAAAAACATTTTAAAAAAAAAAAGTATATCCCCTTAATATCCCCTTAAGACATTGTGACATAGAGGAATAGATTTGATGTTGAGGGAATACAGAGGATAGATACCTAAGCCAGCCTAGAGGCCAATGTCATAGAAGATTTTTGGATGTATGACACCCAAACTAAGCTCAAGAAAATAAATACAGATGTAGTGAAAAGAAGGACCGCATGTACCCCAATGTTCATAGCAGCAATATCCACAATAGCCAAACTGTGGAAAGAGTCGAGATGCCCTTTAAATGGATAAAGAAGATGTGGTCTATATACACAATGGAATATTACTCAGCCATCAAAAAGGATGAATATCTAACTTTTGCATCAACATAGATGAAATTGGAGGAGTTTAGGCTGTGAAATAAGTCAAGCAGAGAAAGAAAGTTATATGATTTCACTTATTGGTGGAACATAAGGAATAGCATGGAGGACAGTAGGAGAAGGAAGGGAAAAATGAAGGGGAGAAATCAGGGAGGGGAACGAACCATGAGAGACTATGGCACTGAGAAACAAACTGAGGGTTTTAGAGGGAAGATGGGAGGGGGTTTGAGTTAGCCTGGTGATGGGTATTAAAGAAGGCATGGATTGTATGGAGCACTGGTGTTATATACAAACAATGAATCATGGAACACTGCATCAAAACCTAATGATGTACTGTATGGTGACTAACATAATATAATACAAAAAAAAAAGTTCCAAGAAATGCCTAATCAGTTAAAAAATTAAAGAAAGAAAAAAAGAAGCAGAAGAAAAATAAAAGTGAATCTGAAGAGGGAAGAAATTTTAGGCAAAGGAGACAATACAAGAAGAATCCTATCATGAAGAGTTTCTGTGGCCAGGCATAATTGGTGATGGACAAATGCCTGGGCCAAAAGCCATTCAACAAACATTTAGTGAACACCTCCTGTATACACAACTGTGTTATACATACATGAATGACATGCAGAGATATACAAATTTGGTTGGCCCTCTATGAACTTAGCTATCCATTTGGGAAAACAGTGTGTATAAACATCCCAGAGGGTTGAAAAATAAAGCAAAATTTGTCCCAAAATTGTGTGCGGTTGAATGCCAAATGAGTGGTACAAACATTAAGCTCTGTAAGTTAGGAAGAGGGAAGATCACAGCAAGTAGAAGTGTCACAGTGACTTTGCCTTATCCCTTGAATCTATTCTGGAGGCAACAAAAGGAAAAAACCAGTTACAAAGGCTGAAAAAGTGAAGTTGCTTCAAGTAGGACAGGAATACATGGGCACAACATGGAAGGCAGAAATCAGCAAATGTATGAAGATGGAAAGTTGATTTACTACAAAAGACAAAAGAGAGTAGTGGTTGAGATTCTGGCTAAACCATGTTCCAACTGGGTAGCCTTAGCCAGATCACTTCACCTCTCTGTGCCTGACTTCCTCATCCATGCAATGAAGCAATAATTCCATGTACCTCACATGTTTCTTCTGAGGATTTAATGAGTAAGTTTATAAAATGGACTTAAAGGCACTCCTAGCAATATGAAGTGCCCAATAAGTTAGTTTTAATATTGTATGTGCTTGGAAACACATGTATGTAGTGTTAATACAGAATGGGTGCTTGATAAATTTTAATTGACTCGAGGAAGAACGGGACACAAGATCAATGAGGTAAGCTAAAGCCAAAGTATGGAACAGCCTGAATGACTAGGTCCTAGATTTTCATTCTATCCTATAGCCAATGGCAAGCAATTGTAATTTTTTAAAGAAAATATGCCATAAATTTTTAATGTACTTTAAGCAAAATAGATCTGGTAACGATGTGTCAGAAGAAATGGGATAGACAGAAATTAAAGTCAAATAAATTAGTCCATGTTAGAGTGAGATTCAAGGCTTGGGTTAAACTACTGGCTCTATAAGGATGTAAAGAAAAGAAACGTCCAGGAAAATGTGCAGGTACTTGATGATTCCTGGGATAGGGAAACTAGAAACAAAGAGTCAAATATGAATGCCACTTTGTTCAACAGCAGCTGGTTGGCTTAGTTAGCAGAACACAGGATGATATACGAAGATCTTCCTTGGGGAAGGATAATATTTTGATGAATTCGATTCTGTTTTAGGCATTCTGATGGTGAGATTTTCAAGGGCATGCAGGCAGATCTATCCTTTTAGCACTTACAGTGATACCATCAAAGGTCTGAGACAAGTTTCCAGAACGTGGTTTGACAATAAACAGCAGAGGAATGAGAACCGAAGCTACAAAAGTCAATGAGATGTGCTAGGAGTTCATGGTTCCTTTACAAAGGCCATTATGTTGTTTCCACAAACATGTATGTGATATCTCTGCTGACCTGGAGCTCTGAATCTAAAGAACACACCAATATGGAAACAGGAAGACCAATAAGTGAGTAGGTTATGTTTGGGAAGGAAGGCAGAAGCCCCCTGAGCCACACTCTGAATACTCTGGATACAGGTCTACATTTAATACATTATGTTAAGGTTTAATCTGGATCTTATTGAATTCTAATTCAAAAGTATAAATAATTAAATAAGATAATTATTGAAACTATTCTAGGGAACTTCTTCACTCTTGGTTTAGCTTCCACTGCCCAGGTGTTAAGTTTTAATAATTATGTCATTAATAAATAGCAATTTTCTGTTTTTAGCCCACAGTGGATATCCTATTAAATCCAAATTAAGATGCTTTATTAAGCATTGCACAGTCCTGTGGGGCTGGGAATACACATAAGCCGTATGGACCAGGTTATTCTGCGTGACACATGCAGATCTATGCATCCCAGATGGCTTCCTTTACTGCCAGTGGCACTCCCCTCTTGCCTCCTCTCTCTAGCAAAGATCTGAGATGCCCATGGCAACTCAGGATGGTTTTCACAACTCCTTCACGGCTCCTTCACTGTTAAGGCCTTGGGACCTCTGTCCTTATAGTACAAAAAGGACCAATCTGGAACACCTTTAAGTTTCCTGGTTTCTGGACCCCACACAGAGACTCTCAGGTGCATGTCAATGGCCTGGTGCATGTTCAATCTATATCGAAAAGCTCTTAAAGATGCAATCAAGCAGATGTTGGTTTGCAACTGATTCATCTTTTCACACTGGCCACTGTGGACCAGCACAAAGTCTAGTGCAAAACTGTTGTTGTTACACAATGGAATTGGGTTATGGTAAAATATGCTTGATCTACGACCTTCTTCCTTTCATCTAGACAGAACAGAGAAGAGTTGATCATGAAGCATGAAAACTCCTTCCTTGATCTCAAAAGCCCTTCATGGACCAGACCTTGCCTCTTCTGTGTGTACCCAACCCAAGACACTTTCTTCTTCTCACTCCACTGGCTACCTTTCCTCCTGAAACACCACAAGCCTTTCATTCCTTGATCCAGATTCATTCTGCTTGTCTTTCTCCCTGTTCTTCACCTGGCTGATTCTTATTCTTTAAATCTTAACTCCTCTATGAAGCCTTCCTTGATCACCTTTTCTAAAATGGAACCTTTAGAATGACAGATGGTTGCATAATTGCCAGCTTCTTCCAAGTAAAATATAAGTTCTGTTCCTTGTTTTGTTCATTGAAGTGCTCTGCACATACCATCATGTCTGGCACAGCTGTTCAATAAATATTTTTGAATGAATGAGTTAGGGTATGTTTATAAGACTCTTTGGAAATGCAAATAAATTGAAAGGAATGACCTTCACCAAGATCTTAAAATGACCCCTAAAGGTTCAGCATCTATGATGATACTAATAGATACTATTTATTAAATATTTACTGTATAATAGTTGTTTTACATATGTTGCTTTATTTTATCCCTATATAAACCCCACAAGTAGTTATTATTTCTAAAATGACTACTGTCCTGGTTTACCTAGACCTGAGGAGTTTCTTGGAACACAGGACTTTCATTGCTAAAACCAGAAAAGTTCCAGGCAAATGGGGTGTGTTGGTCAATCTAATTATTTCTTTTCCTACATTTTACAGATGAGGATAATTATATGCAGAGGCATCAGGAAAACTGTTCAAGGACATACAACCTAAAATTGCAAAGTTGTGGAGTGTGGTTTTTTAAATGAGGAATTATATGAACTAGAATTTTTTTTAAGCATGTGGAAAAAGACACTAAATACATACACACATACACATGGGCACTGACATATTATGATTTTCTGTTGTGTGTTAGATATTTTACAGGAAGCTTGAATTGATCTTGACAGAATTCTATGAGGCAGTACTACTACTCCTATTTACAAATTAAGAAACTAAGGCTTAGTGAGATTTTTAAATTTGCTCAGTTACCCAAGTAAGTGTCAACAGTGAGACCTGAATGATCCAAGGTATATTGTCTTCATATGGAGAGTTAAGTCCAGTGGAAGGTAGATTCCTAACTCTGCGACCTTTGGAGCTTGCTGAACTCATTTGTCCCTCGCCCATCATCCCCTTTACCTCTCTGTGTGAATATTGGCATGCCCACAGTACATTCGGGAAAGAAAGTCCTCTCTGTTCATTTGTATGTGCTTTTACTCTCTGTCTGAAGAGGGGAGGGGAGGTTTCTGTAGTATATTTCTTGGACCATCCCACATTTGCATAAATATCTCATCCTCCCCCTTCTCCATCTCCAGCACTTCCTAATCAGCAACCTCACATTCAGATTCCACTACTGTGAGCTGAGGCAGGGAGCTGTAGCCTTCTTGGGTGGCTTTTCCTGGAAGCAACACCATAGCTGCTGCTTCCCACAACCAGGTGTTCCTAGCTATCTCTCCACCATGGCGGAGAAATAATCAATCCGATATACTGGTGGGTCCCCTGAGATCTTATTTGGCTTATTTGGACTGAAAAGACTAGTCCTTCTATCCTCTGTCCTTCCTTTTCTCCTTCCTCCCTCGCTTCCTTCTTTCCTCCTTCCCATCTTTCCTTCTTCCTTCTTTTCAATAAAAATATCTGTATAATGGAATGCACATTCCAATATTGTAGGTTCTGCGGGACTTTTCATCCCTTGATAAAAAGAACCCTAACCTTTGCATCAGAAGATCTGGTGAGACCAGACCCAACAATTACTAGCTGCATAAACTCACGTAAATCATCTAACTCACTGATTAATTTAATTATGTTACTATCTTGCCTCTTCAGAATAGATGTTCTATGCATCAGACAAAACTATGAGAAATCACGTTTTAAAAGTAAAGTACTGGGGTACCTGGGTGGCTCATTGGGTTAAAGCCTCTGCCTTCAGCTCAGGTCATAATCCCAGGGTCCTGGGATCGAGCCCCCATCGGGCTCTCTGCTCAGCAGGGAGCCTGATTCCCCCTCCCTCTCTGCCTGCCTTTCTGCCTACTTGTGATCTCTGTCTGTCAAATAAATAAATAAAAATCTTAAAATAAAATAAAAGTAAAGTACTATTCAAATGTGATTTATTAGTGTTACTAAAAATGTGTACCTCTAAAGGCCACTATGAAGACAAATACAGACCCTAGGAACTGTGGTGTCGAGATGGGACTCCATTCCTCACCAAAGTGGGTGCTAATCATTACTTCAGATGAGCTAGGGGTTTGGATACAAACATATCTTTAGGTGAGGATGCAGGCTGCTACCTGGGGTGGGCATAGGCAACAGGACCCCATTTCCTTGCTGGCAGTGTGCTTGCTGCCTCCAATTTCCAGAAAGAAAAGGTCAGATTACAGACATTCAGAATCCCAAATCAGAATTTGAAAATGCTCTTAATGACAAAGCTCAGGCCGGCTATTATTTATTTCACCAGAACCCTTTTGTCACTTCTTACATCTCATTCTTTCTCTCTTTCCATATTAAAGCCCTTCATGTTGGCTGGAAAATCATGAAGCCCTGAGAGAAAAGCTAGTGATTTATTCAGGATTAGTCATAAACCACTGGTTCTGAAGTTTGGAATTCGTTCCTTTCAGGATCAGCTGAAATGTGGAAGGAAGTTTTTATGAGCTCTGCTCTCTGACCCAGTTTAGTCATTCCTGATAGAGACATAGAAGAATAAAATAAACACCATGCATTCCTCACTCTGTGCTTTCCTGCTTCTGGGCATATTAGCGTAAATTGAATTTCACAGCAACTTACCTGTCACTGTAAGTGCGCCATTATATTTGGCAACATCCAAGAAATTGCTAAGAAGCATCTCTTCATCAACTGTTTAAGGTGGGCACATAAGGGTGTTATTGCTAATCATGGTGTGGATCTGCCATCCAGGCAGGCCTTGTTGTTAAGCAGTTTCTAGTAGAACAGCCCTTGTTTTGGGTTAAATGTGTATGACTGCCTTCATGCCCCATTCGCTGAATAGCACCAGATTTTTAGGGACCAGGTCATGAAGGGAGGAGAGAGGGAATGGGAAGGGAAGGGCCACTGAATGCCTTCTGTGTTAAGCACTTTGCTGGAGGTTGACATTCACTGCTTCCTTTTAAATCCTCATGGAAATTCATATGCATTATCCCCGTTGCACAATAAAGACAACAAAACTCAGAAAAGTTACACAAGTAACTCAAGGTCTCCATACAGGAAATCAGACAACTGCAATTCACTAATAAGGTGTCCCTTAAAAAAAAAAAAAAATCAGCTACACTTTACACAAACTAGAGGTCCTCAAAAACTAAAGTAATGCTAACCAAAAAGGACTCAGTTAATAATCTGACTCACTTACATAATGTCATGAATAAAAAAAAGAGAAATTTAAGATAATATTACTTTTTATTACTATTCCTCATTGAAGAGAACTAATATTTGTTGAGTACCCAATAAATACTAGGTATTTGTCATGCATTTTCCCATTTAATGCAAAACACTGGGGCTTTAAATAGTTAACAGTGTGCTCAAAGCCTAGTGCCACCTAGAGAGTGGCACTATGTGCAGAGAGTGGCAGATCCTGGACCCCACCCCTTTCTACAGGGTTTTGGAGATCACATGAAATATGTAGGTATAATTGAAATCACTTAGTGAACTGCTAATCACTCCACAAATGAATGCTATTGTGATTGGGATAATGCTGAGTTCAATTAGTGGTAAACAGCATAATTGTCTGCTGTAAAAATCCACCCTGGAATCGCTGACCAGGATTTCTCCAGAGCGCACCTGTGACATCTTCTGACATGCATGTTTTCTTCACATGCATCTCCAAGGTGGAGGCTGGCAGGAAGTTTCTGATGCCTCCTGTTTCTAACTCCTGCCCACCAGGAACTGTCTACTTTTGTTTTCGCCAGCAGCCAGAGCCTGCCACAAAGCCTCTTCAGGCAGTTTCCTTTGTTCCCCTGGCCTCTGGCATCTGGCTATGTCTCTTGTGTTCCTAAATGTAAAATGCCGCTCGTGTCTGTGAAGCTCAAGCGGCCGGTTAAGGTAAGCTATAAAACCATGTCAGTCACTTTGCTGCAATCACCTAACCTATCAGCTGTCCCCTCCTCCAGAAAGATTTCCTTGCATAAGCTCCAAAATATCTTCAGAGAAATGAGATGCAGACCCCATCTGGCTCAGGACAAGGCTGGCTACCCCAGACCTTAGCTAGAGAAACTCTATAGGGGGTCCTCTTTCTCTTCAAATTTAGGAAGAGATTAGCTTACTCTGCCCCTTGGATGTTCTTGCCTCTGCTCAGAAACCCACCTTGTGGAGAGAGGAATGGTCTTTCTATAACCCTCAGTGTTGTCACCCAACACACATCTCCAACTTGTGACAATACAAGGAACCACATATGTAAGTGTGTCTGTGTATGTCACCATAATCTCTTGGCCTCTTGGCAATGATTCTCTTGGTTCAGAGTCTCCTCTTGCCCTTAAGAGCTGCCTGGGTGGGCAGGTACCCAGTATACCCCTCTCTTGGCTGTCCCATCCAAATCAGATAGAGACAAGGAGGCAGAGATGAAGCCCCTGGCTTCCGGAGGTCCCACACTCAGCCCTGCAAAAGCCTGCTTCCCAGGATTGCCCATCCATGGGCTGTTGACCGGGCCAAGTTGGCTTACCTCCTCAGCTGCCTTGGTGGTGTCTCTGGCTTTCATTCCTAATTGCCTAAAAGCAGTGGTAGTTACACACGGATACATGGGCTATCAAACCAGCTGGCTACAGTTGGGAGGTTGTGGGGAGTCCTCCCCACCCCATCCTTGGCTGTGGTACGGTATAGCTTCTCCACAGGCTCTTCTCTTTCCCCTCAAGTACATGCAAGCTTATGTACAGAGGAAGGGAGACAACCCTGGGGGAGTTTCTGCTTTTCTCCATCTGAGCACAGCTATCACTTATGCCAAAATGAAAATCTGAGTTATATCCACACCCCCTGTGACCATGGTCTTTGGGAACAATTTAGGCATGTGCAAGAGACATCTCATTATCTGGCCTTGAATCTGAAGCCCAGAATGTGGCCCCACTGCTATCCAAAGTAACTTGTCAGTTGGTTTTAAACTGATTTCTTGTTCTGAGACCTTATTGCCACTAAATCCCTCATAAAGGTTAAGGTCTGTGAACAGATCAAGGTGAAGCCTCTTCCCCTCCAGCACGAGGGGCAGAGATGCAGACTGGTCTGTTTTAAGCTACAAGTTCTCCGTGATTGTGATGGCTCTGTTAATCCCCCTGTGAAATGTCACAGTGCTGGAGTAAGTGAGGGAAGCAGTTGGGGAAAGAAAAAAGTTCCAACATGACTCCTTGTTAATACAAAGCTTGTCAAACACATCACCTAGAAATACCAAATGTCTTTATTAGATTCTTTTATCTCCCCCAGAGACTGGAGGGATGCAACCAGTTGCTTCTCGGCAGAGATGTCATCATCCAGAAACTAATTAAAGGCTACACAGGAAGCTGGGTCTCTCGCACTCCAGAGAACAAAATGCATTAGCAACCGAAGTAAAAAAAAAAAAAAAAAAAAATATATATATATATATATATATATATGTATATATATATATATATATATATAACAAGTGAACTTTATATCTAAAAGGGCAAGTTGGGAATTTGACAATAACTCTCTTTCTCCCTCATCAGCTCACAGCAGGCGGAAGTGGGCCCATCAGGATGTCAATGAATCTTGACACGGGGCCATCTGCTCCTCTGCATCACTCAGGCAGGGATTTCTGCTCTCCTGGTACCAAGGGGTAGAGAGAACCTGACTGCTTACTATGGGAAATGCAACTGCATGATCTTCATGCCACTATACACCCTTCCCCATTAGAGTGCAAGGCATGCAAACTCAGGACAACATTAATTTATCTGTGCACATCAAGGAGCTTCACTTCTCCCTCTGTAAGAAAAGATGATCTAATAATTACCCTTCTCATAGGGCCATCCTGGGGATTCAATGAGTTCATATGCATAAAAAGCTAAGGACAATACTGTGCATACAGTGTGTGCTCAATAAAGGATAGTGATTGGCCTACTTGTCATCTTCATTTCATTGTTCACTAGAAAACTTCATTTACTATGTCTCCAACAGAGTTCTGGTTTCCTCCCCCGCCATCCTCCTTAAGGTATCCTAGTTAACAACATCATCACCTGTCTGTTGTTGGGACAAAGACACAGGAATCTGTGGTTTGTCTTTATCTAGGTTTCCACACCTGTTATGAAGTCCTGTTGGATTTATCTCAAAAAAGAACCCTCAGCCTGCCTTGCTCCCATTTTCTTCCTTCTTACTACATAAGTCCATCATCTTTCTGGTCCTCAAGCTTCTACACTGACATGGACATTCCATTACCTGCATCACAACTGCAGTAATTAAAAACAGCAACATACTTTTAGATCACATCCCCTGCTTAAAAACCTCTAAAGGCACCTGACGTCAGTGAAATTTCAAATTCATACCTGTGTCTCTCTCACAGTGGATCCCGGAGGTGTTCTGACTTTCCATGGACTGCTTTGCCCAGAATGAACTCCGCTCCGGTCCCCTGACCTGCCTTCTATTCCCTGAAGGTGCAGCTGGCTTTTTACTCCTGCCTTTGCAATTTCTGTTCCTTCACCGGAAATGCTCTTTTCCCAGATCTACAAATGGCTAGTTGTTTGTCATTTGGTTCTTACTTTAATAGTCACCTACTCTGCATCCTTCTTGCCCATGCCACTCAGGATAGCTTCCTACCCCACACAATTACCCTGATTGCATTATCTTGGGGTACACATCTGGTCCCCAGAATTGTCACTTGTTTGGTATTTTTCATTTATGTTTTCTCGTTAGAATGTGAAGCCCACAAGAACAGAACCTTATCCATATTTCCCCATTCTGTCCCTGTCACCTAGAATAGTGTCCCGCACACAGTAGAGGCTCAGTAAATTTCTGATGAATCCCTGAATTACCCTGGTCAGAATTAATTGTTTCTTTATTTGTCTTCCTAAGCCCCTTTGTTCAAGCCCTCTCATACAGCATATCATAAGCTATCTTAACAAATGTTGGTATAAGCATCCAGCACCCCCACTAGAATATGAGACTCAGAAGGAAGGAGCTATACTATTTTTATTTCTTTTCTGTGCTTCACCTTTTATATCCCCCAGCACGGAGCAATGTTCCTTGCAAATAGTAGGGGCACGACAACCGAGTGTTCATTTGTATGTTCCAACCACATCATGCATATTCTCTTACCTGTGGCTCCTTGGTATTAAAATAGATGTTTTTGGTAACAGGTTCCGTGGCTTAACTACTGACACTAGAATTAAACTGTTTAAACTGTTAAACTTTAAACTGTTACTGTTTAAACTGTTACTGCCATACCACACACCCCAAAAGCTACACTGGTGGTGGTCTACGTGCCCAGGCACGTGCGCGCGCGCGCGCACACACACACACACACACACACACACACACCTATCGTGAATCAGGGGTGCAGAACAACTGTATTTCCTACTATGAAATTTGCTGTTTGTCATGAAGCCAGAGAAAATGTCAACATGCTTTTGAGAAGTCCGAGTTCAGTGCCTTCTTTCAGGGTATAGGACATCAAAGAAAACAATGGCCTATGGGCTGTTCTTCTTTTACTGAGAAGGTTGTGTTGAGTAACACAGAAAAGCTAAACAAAAAATCTGTCACCAGGCAATAAATTAAAAATAGGTCTGTACTACTGAAGATAAATCAGTAACTTTAATACTCCTCCCCTGAGCTGAGCATCTTCAAGGAACATAGGACAGGTGTCTCCAAGCTGAAGTATTGGTTAAAAAGCTGTCCTTTAAATTACATTCGGGCTATTTCTTTTCTGGCTGGCTGTATTTTTTGTGCTCTATCTGGAGGCTTAAAAAGACACACAGAAAAATAAATCTCAGTTCCATTAAGCACACACTATGGACTTGCATATTTGTTCTTATCTTTGGCCTCCCTTCCTTTCTATCATCCCCCGGGTCGCCCCCCCAACCCCCCACCTCCCCAGCACCATCAAACATCGGCACCAGAAAATGTTTAAGATTACTCCAGACACTGATACTAATCTAATTCCCTGTAATTGCTATTCATCATCATGTAGACTTCTTTTCTCTTTTATTAAGCTCTAGTGTTCACATCCCACACAACCTATAGACATAAACTCATATATGCTTATTTCTACAGTCAGAATGGTGGGCGAAGAATCGGATCCTATCTATGCTGTCAATCAGAGAACGTGGGTCAGCGGAGACAGCCAAGGGTGCAATACTATAGGTCTAGATGAGATTAGCACAAGTTAATGTACTTGCCTTCATTTGAAATCAGGCACAGGCCCCTGCTGAGATGAATCAATATTTAATAATTGTGAGATATGGTTATGTGTATGGGAAGAGGTCTCCTTTCCACCCTCATGGGGAGCTGTTTGCAACAACACTGCACATACAGCATCTCATAATGTCTGGTGCTAACTCCTCTGGCGATTCCTATTTTTATCAGCAGCACCATCTACTTCTAAAATGCATAACAAAGATAATAAGCTAGCCCCCAAAAGAGATCTGCCTAGACCAAAGTGGTTAGGGACTGGCACGAGTTCATAAAAGTAGGCAATGAAATTTTC
Organism: Enhydra lutris kenyoni; assembly: GCF_002288905.1. Lineage (NCBI taxonomy): Eukaryota > Metazoa > Chordata > Mammalia > Carnivora > Mustelidae > Enhydra > Enhydra lutris. The sequence continues at coordinate 3,207,539 of NW_019154118.1, forward strand.
TTTACTGGAGATGTGGGCTGGGAAGGTGCTCCAGAGTCTGGGAGGAGAAGGAACAACTTTATTTCCAAAAGTACTTATCATTGCAAAATTGGAAAGCCAGCCTCCTAGAGTTAAGGGCATGTCATTGAGAGAGAAGAGACATAAGCTCCTGCCCCTCTCAGCTCTTTAGTCCTCCCACCCTGTAACCCTGTAGCAATTACGTTTGTTATGCATCGGGTTTTTCAATCATGATAGGATGGTCTGGGGCTAGCCGGAGTTTCTCGGCCTTGGCACTACTAACATTTCGGGCTGGATGTTTCTTTGTTATGTGGCAGCTGTCCTGTGCTGTTCAGCAGTATCTCTGGTCCACCCACAAGATGCCAGTAGTCTCTCAGTCCCCTAACCCTTGAAGGGAATTGAAACAACCAAGAATGTCTCCAGACACTGCCAAATATTCCCTGGAGGGTAAAGTCGCCATCACACACCACCCCACCACACACAATCGCTGGGCTAGCCAACCCTTGCAAGGAATGTCTCCTAACTTTCGGACTCTGTGAGAGTTACAATTGTTTGAAAGCTTCTCCCCATATCTCTCCCCTTCTAGTTGCCCAACTAGGGTTCGTTTTCACAGCAGTCATACTGGTCTGCTGTGAACCTCACTTTTCAGCCTTGAGAGGCGCAGTGGTACTAAATGCATTCCCATTCCCACACCAGACACTCCTCAGTTCCAGCTCAGAGGCAGATGCTGTGTCCACAAGCACCGTCTTGCTCTCTTGCCCAGCCCAACTGGAGGTGCCAGAAACTTCCCCACTTTTGTATTCTTCTATGCCCGTTTCATCTCACTGCCCCCTTCTGCAGGTTACCAACACTGCAGGGTAGCAGCTGCTGAATGGCTCATTACCCAGGGCAAATTCGTCAGAGAGGAGCCTCAGCCTAAGCACTGTAATGAATCCTTCAATTGGCTAGGAATGAATGCATTAATCTGGGGCTATTAGAGTCTTTTATCAGGCTGCCTAAAATATACTGCCTTTCCGAAGCACACTGAGCAGGCATTTCACCCTAAAGGGATATGTGGGAGGGGAGCACTATATTGGCGCTAACTAAAACAGAACAGCGAAGAAAAATATAAAGGCGGGGAAAGGCTGGGTGCAGAGAAGCTAGATATGGTGTTGCTCAATGTACTTCTAGAATTTTCATCTTGTTTTTTCAAGACACCCAAGCCTAAAAAAAAAAAAAAAATCCACCATCCGAGCAACTTCCTTCCCCGTGAGGATGAAGGAAAGACAGGCAAGTCTCTGAACAGGTCCTAAGAATAGCAAATTTCCCTGTGGAATTGCATGGTGAGATTAGCAAGGCCACAGACCCACTGGTTCGGACTCTATCACACACCCAGTGGAGGATGAGATTGTGCCTATGTGGACGCTGATATTCAGAGACACACAATGTTCTCCTAGCATGTGGTCAAGAGAGCAGTCATGTGCACACATCCGCTACCACCACTCACCCCTCTCTGAAATTATGACCTCAAGTGCATTCCAGGTGCCATCATCCAAGCACTCGGGCCCTCCTGCAGGAGGTCACAGGGACCTGCAGCGGGAACCGGACGTAGCAGTGCACTGGGCACTGGAGCCAGGGAGAAACCACAGGACTCCTCGACCCAGCACACATCGGGGCCAAAGGGTTGATGTCTCAGGGCTTATGGGCTCCATGCATAAAAAAGAAATTATTATGACTGCTTTGCCTGAGAGAGTTCTTATGAGAGCCAAATTAGGCAATTTCTATGGAACTGTTTTCATATTAATAAGGAAAAAAGAATATGAAGTATAGCTGGGATGCCATGACCTGAAGACCAGAACATTCCATCATTGGGGGGAAGAGGACCTATCCAATGCAGTAGCCATGAAGGCGATGAGGTGGTGTCTCTGTCTGCTGCTGCCATCATGAATTTCAGGAGGCTTGCAGGTTCCTGCAGAAGCCGTGATACAGGACCCAAGCTAAAGACAGGAGGTTGCCCACGTAACCTGAGATGTGATGGGATTTCCACAGAGGAGACCTGAGCTGTCAGAAGTAGACCAACTAGATTACCCATGGGTCTGCCGGCCACTGACTGATTCTTTTAACTTTGGCTGCTCTGTTTTTCATGTTGCTTGATCATGCTCTGACTATGATTGTTGATCCTCACAGGCAGAACATCAGAATGAGATGGGATTAAGTAAAACTTTGGGTCCTCCTAGGAGGTCCCAGAGAGGGGAGAGCTGCTGCAGAGCTCAGTGATCAAGTCCTGGTCACCAAAGGCTCCTGCTGGCATTTCTTTCTTTCCATCATTGTAAATTTGGAATTATCTGGGCTTCCCAAAAACCTGGGATTTATTTATTTCAGTCATCCTCTTAACCATCTAAAGCAGAACACTTTAGATTTGACTTCAACTTTCCCTAATCTTTCAATTTCTAGGGTGACAGAGATTAACAGGCAGGTGTGACTATTATTTTTGATTAGGATGAATCAAGTCCAGTGAAACTGTCTGCTTTTAAGTGCCTTGACCCATTATTTGCCTGGGCACAAAGCGGGTTCAACATTAGAAAACACAAGTCCCCCCAAAATCAAGTAAAAATAATGGATACTACCAAGTCCTGCAGCCACTTGTTATCCTATCCTAGGCTATCTCCCAGATTTCAGAAAAGCCGTGTTCTTGGAAAACTAACTTCCAACCCTCTCTCATGCCAGAGAGCTGGAGCCTATTTTGGTGATTTTGACCAAGAGACACTAACGAGAGACTCTACTTGTTTTTTGTTTTTGATTTGTTTTTGTTTTTGTTTTTCTTTTTAATAATGGTTTTGGGGTTTTTTTTGTGTTTTTTTTGTTTTGTTTTTTCACTATATACAGCAAAAATAGCAATGCTTGGCCATTTGTTTTGGAGTGGATTACCATGGCCCACTTATGTAGCTATTGGGGAAGGAAGAAAATAACTATTTGTGGTATAACAAAATCATATGCAATGGGATAATTGGAAGGCAGCAAGCTCTAATTTTGGGTATCGTTTCTCATTAGACAAGCACTGGAAAAACTCTACGTGCATTATAAATGCAGAGTTTATTTCAGTTCGATGCTCTGATGAAAGACAACTTCCTCTCTAGAGAAAGAAAAGTGAAAAAAGAGCATTAAAGTGAACAAAAGGTTTGATGTCTCTTGCAAAAACTGTGTGCATATATGTTTGTACACATGCCTACCTATCTGCATGCAGACTTACATACCTGCAATGTGTGCACATCCACATACATGCACGCATACTAGGGAGGGAGGGAGAGTAAAGGCCACAGAAAGGGAATCTGATGTTTAAGCATGGAAAGGCTTCCAACATGGAGGACTTCAGAGTTTTTTGTTTTGTTTCCCATGTTTGCTGAAAATTCTATTTCTATACCACTGAGCACAGACATGAGACTTTTTTAGAGGAACTGGGAGAATAACAGATCAGATACCATCATAAGGCTGTCACAATGTATAAACAGTCTCAGCAAAAGAATCTGGAGTGCTGAGGCAGAGTACAATAATAACCCAAATCAACAAGAATTAAAACAACAAAAAAGATGAGCTGAAAACACAAGTCACGGCCATACAGTTTCATAAGAATTTTGTCTCTGAATGAAAATCTGACCCGATGAGGTGTAGCATAGGTTCACAGTGACACAGTACATTAATAATGTGCATTAACCTGACTGAAGGTCAACTGTTTATAACTGAATATTTTGCCAGAAAGCTATGTGTCACTAACTCTTCATCAAATTCATGTGTTGGGATTACAAATAACTATGTTCAAAAAATGCAGCACAGAGATTTTAGGGTGCAAGTCCTTCTGTGGTCCTTCCTTCCAGGTACTACAACGAAGGGATGGGGCAAAGCTTCAGATGGCATCAAAGGTCTATATCAGTTTTACCAGCAGAACAGAAGGACCAGGGGTGTTGTAGGGCCCCCAGGAAGGAGAACTTTTTCCTGAAGTGTTGTGGATATACAATGCAATACTAGTTTCAGGTGCATGACATAGTGATTCAACAATTCTGTGCATTACTCAGGGCTCCCCCCAATAACTGTAGTCACCATGCAATGCTACTGCAGTATTATTGACTATATTCCCCGTCCTGTACTTTTTAGGTCCACGATTTATTTATTTTATAACTGGTAGTTTATACCTCTTAATCCTCTTTATCCATTTCATCCATCCCCCCATTCTCCCCCTCTTAGGCAACCAGCAGTCTGTTCTCTGTATTTAAGAGTCTGCTTTTGTTTGTTCTTTTGTTTTGTTTTTTTAGATTCTTTTTTTTTAAAGATGTTTTTTGTTTATTTGACAGAGAGAGAGAGAGAGGGGTCACAAGTAGGCAGAGAGACAGGGGGAAGCAGGCTCCCTGCCAAGCAGAGAGCCCAACGCGGGGCTCCATCCCAGGACCCTGGGATCATGACCTGAGCCGAAGGCAGAGGCTTTAACCCACTGAGCCACCCTTACATGCAGAATCTGTTTTTTTAGATTCTACATGTAAGTGAAATCATATGGCATTTGTCTTTCTCTATCTGACTTCTTTCACTTAGCATAATACTCTCTAGGTTTATCCATGTTATCACAAATGGCAAGACCTCATTATTTTTTCGTGGCTGAGTAACATTCCACCGTATACCACATCTTCTTTGTCCATTCATCTATTGATGGATGCTTGGGCTGCTTCCATATGTTGGCTATTGTAAATAATGATGCAATAAACATATGGGTGTGTCTCTCTTTTTGAATTAGTGTTTTCATTTTCTTTGGGTAGGGCAGCTCTTTGCCTAAAACCAATCCCATCTACTTATCTAGTCGTAGGTGGAAAAGCTGAATAGAGAGAGCAGAGCGCCACCTGTCTGTATACTGCAGCAACCCAGGGAGTGCAAGTGTCCTGTATAACTGGGCAAAGAAGAGACTAAAATGAGTTTGGGAGAGAATTCTGCTTTGGAAATGGTAATCAGTGATCTGTGAGTCAGCTGGATCAGCTCACCCCAACCCTTTCTTCCCCAACAGAGCAAAGTAGGAGAAAAGGAAGGAAGTCTTTTCTCTGGCCCTAGCAAGGGGGCACAAGTTTTGGTGGAATTTTGCCTCTTCTATTGGTGGACATAGGTTATGGGGCAAGAAGAACCATGGGTACTCCTAAACCCAGTCCTTTCAGAAACCAAAATACTTTAAATATTTGAAATGCAGAATCCCTACCTTTCTTATTTTAGTTCAACTGTAAGTACAGGGGATGCTGAGATCAAAGGCTTTTCCACATAAGTAACATAAGTAAACTCCATCAGGTAACTTGTAAGTTAGGGGTGCCCATAGTGCAAGAGGTTAAAGGGGTGCAAGCATGATATTCTAAAGCAAAAGCAGTTGCCATGTGGCAATGGAGGACTTTCTGCCATATGCCCTGACTATAGGGAAATCAGCGTGCTATACTTTAGCTCTTGTGCATTTATTTATTAGATACTGACTTATAACTTCCAAATACCCACTAAAACCTGTACTTTTGAATTAGACTGGGATGGAAGCATTTCACACCAGCATTTTCCCAGTCCCAATCCCCGGAACTTAATACGCCATGGGAATGCTTTCTGGGTAGTATGGCATATTTTACAAATGAAAAGAGCATTCATCCATTTCTATAAAAATACTGTTTTTCAACAATTAAATTTTGTGAAAATTATTTCTGAATAATTATTTCTGGTCTCATCCAATAGTACTCTTTGTTTTCAAATACAATAAAGAAAGTGGCACTTAGCCTGATTAGGAGTTTGTGATTTGATTTGATTTGATTTTGAGGGGAGGGGATCCAAACTTTCTATAACTTCTTGGATCTAGAGAAAATATGTTGGTCCTGGTTATCTCAAGAAACATGGAGCATGAGAGACTATGGACTCTAAAAAACAATCTGAGGGTTTTGAAGGGGCGGGGGGTGGGATGTTGGGAGAACCAGGTGGTGGGTATTAGAGAGGGCACGGATTGCAAGGAGCACTGGGTGTGGTGCAAAAACAATGAATAATGTTACGCTGAAAATAAATTAAAAAAAAAAAGAAAAAAAAACAAATATATGTCCACTTCCAAATAACACTATACCACTTCATGGATTATGCAAGTACCATATGTTGGGGATATTCCCAATCTATTCCCAATCCTCCTTTCTATCTCATAACATTGAATTAATTTTACTTATCCCAAACCTATAATGACTGAAGACATTGTTGCTCTTCTTATTTTGAAGAAACTAGTATCTGTTATATTAATTAATAATAATAAGAAAAGACTTTATTTTACCTTAAAAAAAAAAAAAAAGAAACATGGAGCTCTTCAAATGGCACCGGTCTTTGTAAAGGTAGTCATTTCTGATTTAGAATGTTGTACTAGGAAATGCACAGTCCTTGGGCTCTTCTTCATAACAATGATTGCAAACTTGGCTCCAGAGTCCCCTAAGTATGATGTCTACTAATCTAGAGTTTCTATTGGAATTAAAATTCCTTCAGAAAAAAGGAACCATGTGTTCCCGGTATTCTGTTAAAGCTTCTAGCAAGGTGCCTGGTGCCAAGCACAAACTGGAAGTGATTAAAGCAAAGTTGCAGGGGTCAAGTCTCTCAAATATTCTGCTTGTTCACGTCCACACCAAATAGAGTCAGTGAGACGGGGTGTTCATCCAGAACAAGTTGGTTCACCTCTCCCTGGTTTGTTCTGATAATTCCAAGAGTACTTACAAATGTGTTCATTAATGCAACAGTTGAATAACCATTCCCTGAGTACCTAGTATGTGCCAGTCCCACATAAAAGGGATGAAAATGAAAAGCACAGGGGCATTCACTGAAAGGGCACCCCAGGGAGTGCAGAAGTTGGTGATCTAGGCAATAAATCCTGTACAGTGCCATCACACGAGATGCGTGTGTCAGGTATGAGGGGGGCACAAGCGGGGGTGCAAATGCAAAGTAAAATGCTATATGTTTGGGTCTTACAGGAAATCTGGGAGTATTAAGGGTACCAAGGAAAGTGTTACAGGAAGCAAACATGGCATATATGAAAGCTCGGAGAATTAACATCACTGAAATGCCAGGTAGTGAGCTGGTCCATGTTGGTCTGCTCTAACATGGATGGTGATGAGTGGTAGAAGATGGGGGCAAAAAGATGATCTAGGGTCCCATTTTGCAGGTGCTCATATGTCTCACTAGAGATTTTGGGTTTATCTCAGGAAGTCGGAGCCATCAGATTATTCTAAGCAGTGGAGTAACAAAACCAAATTTATGTTTTGGAAAGATAATGCTGGCAACAATAGAGACTGCATGTTTTAGAGAGTACTGATGAGAGGAAGCTTCTACTCTTACTACCACAGTATTAGCATCTTTACCGGCTCAACTACCAACACTACTTTTCACTTTGAGCATTACCTTACCTTTATTGAAAGCTTATTGTTTATGCACATTCAAAATGCTTTAAACATATCACCTCAGTCAATTCTTGCAGCAACTCCATGTGATAAGCTTATTATTAACTTCATTTTATGTACGGCACAGAGCAAAGTTAGGTAAAATACCTAAGTTCAGTCAGCTACTGAGTGGCAGAAGTATGATTTGTGCACAGGTGGTGTTACACCGAAGTCTATGTCATAACACACTTAACCTCATTATTCCTTGAAAATATTAAAGGTACTCTTATAAAAAAGGCATAATGTTGATCTATCTAAGAGGGGAAAGGGTAGTGTGAAAAAGAGTTAAGGAATATTTGGTAGATGAATTATTAAGACAGGGACTTAAAAAGCACCAAAAATAGATTTGTATCATCAAGAAAAATAAAAATATGCAGTTGATACTGGGGTTTCTAGCTTGGTTGACTGGGTGTTTGCTGGTGTCATTTGTTGAAATGAGAAGTACCACTTGAACTAACTCTGAAATATACAGTGGTAATTTGCTTTTCATTAAAAATACTACCCAGAATCTGAACCCTTTTCCTGTACTTAGAAACCCTTGGTAGTGTGAGTCCACTATAAAACCTAATAAAGTCAAAAAGTTGTGCTTTTACACCCTTGTAGCTGGAGGATGTGCTTATCATCTGGTCTCTGTCTACTGAATGCTCTTGTCAAGGACTCTGCCTTGATACAAGTAATACAGAGGCAGGGACAGTTTGGAATTTATTCCTTTTGGGATGTCTAATGCTCAGACATGTCAGAAGGGCTAAGATTGTGCCAAGAATGGTGCCAATGTTAGTTGTGGTGGCTGCAGTGCCCTAGTGAGATTCTTCCTTCATTGTGATTTTTGTGTCTGTATTGACCTCTTTCCCTTTTTTGAATCAACCCGCTGTCAATTCCATGAGTTCTACATTGTACATGTAATCAATTCCACTTTGTTAAGTCAGCCTGAATCAATCTCTGTTGATTGAAACCAAGAACCCAGTAAGGTACAGAAGATGGTAAGAACAGCTTGAAATATGTTGAGTTCAAGTTGTTTGCAGGACATGCAAGTTAAGATGCCTACTAGATAACCTGAAAGCATTTGAGAATTTAGAAAAGAGATGAGACAGCACACCGTGATGATTTCCCAAATTAACACCCCCATGCTAAAGCCATGACTGAGTAACATCACCTGGGAAAGACTGGAAGAGAAGAAACTCAAAGTTAGAATCCAGAGGAATGCCGGATTTATGATTTGTGAAAAGGATCTAGGTTATCAAGCAAAGGAAACTGAGAGTGGTCAGAGCCTGGTGAAAGTCAGGGGACCATTTTCGTGACAGGTTTCATGAAAACCTGGGAAAGAAATATCAAGGAGAGTAGTAACAATTGAACAAGTGTCAGCGGAAAGAATACTGAAAAGACATCAAGGGATTTGATAGTAAGAGATTACTGGTGTCCTTAGAAGAACAGCTTAACTTACCTTACACTTTTTGGAAACTTTTTCTGCAAATCTTGAGTAAAATAAGTAGCCTTCATTGATAGGTTGAATGATTGATCATATCCATATAGTGCTAAACCACATTTATCATTTCTTTCCTCTCCTCTCTGTTCAATTCTTTTCTTTTTCTTCTTCTGATACTTTACCCAGGAAAAGGCTCCTGTGTGCCTGGGTCTGGTAGCAGCAGAAAACAGTGAAAAGGCAACCTGATGGCACAGCCTCATCAAATTTAATATTTCATCATTTAAGGATATGTGGAGTAGAGGTGAGGAGCTGGATTACCAACTATGGTGACTAAAAAGGTATCAGAAATTATAACTCAAGTCCTTGTATTCAGGTCCAACTGCCTAGGACAGAAATAGAAAAGTCTGAGAGGATCATTTTGTTTTCTTTTCTTTTTCCTGTGAGCATGGGAACCTATGAGCTTGCAGTTCTGGAATCAAGAACAGACCAGAATTGCTTGTTTAGGTAAAGCCGTTTGGCATAAAATTTCTATCATTTGTCCTTTTCCTTTAAGGACTTAAACACCCCCCACACACCATTTTTCTTGTCCCTTTGAAGTTGCTCTACTTCTTGGCTAATACCTGCCTTTAGTAATTATCTATCATTCTTTGGTACCATTTTTAATAGTTGTGTTTGACTTAACATGACTATCAACTTCTCTCTGCCTTCTGAATACCAACATCTCTCTACTGGATTATTTTATCCTCTTTAAGGATGCTCTTATTCTCTTTCATCTTCACACATTATGCAATAATTTATTACTCTATGAATACACAATACAAAGTGAATGTGAAGTCCCATATCAAAGGACCCACTTTTCTCACCAAACCCAAGAAGTTCCTCCTTTATATTCCAACAGCTCTTAAAATGATGTTCATGAGTCTTTAAAGAGAGTACGGGAAGAGTGTCAGATTTTCCAATAACTTCTTGAAAGAATATGTAAAATTACATTATTATTAACATTTGCCCTTTTCAGGTGAAGAAACTGAAATCCCATGTCGGAGTCAAACAACCAGATTTTAAAACAGCCAGGATGTTTCAGAGGCCCCATGTTAAACCACTATGCTATACTATCCTTGAGTCAAGGCACCTCCCATTCTTCTTCTGTTTCCTTACACCCCATACCAATCAATCACTGAGTCCCATGGATTCTCACTGATGAAAATTCATTCAATTCTCTATTTTCTTTATCACCATGGTGAATTACCTTAATTTACGCCATTCTTACTGCTCCCCTGAAATTACTATAGTGGAGTATGCCAGTTTTGTCCCCTTTCCAAACCATCTTCCAAAATGACTTTGAATTAGCTTTTCAAAAATGCAAATCTCATCTGCTTATAATATTTTAAAGTATCCACTTTTCATTCAGGTTGGCACTATGTAAAATCCTTAGCTGAGTATATAAACAAAAACCTTCAGGACTGGTGCATTTATACCTCTCCAATCTGATCTTCACCCAAACTTAGTGTCTCTCTCTCTCTCTCTCTCTCTCTCTTTCTCTCTCTCTCTCTCTCTCACACACACACACAGAGCCTTTGCCCACCCACACCTATATTTCAACCATTATTACCTATAAGCTGGATTGGGATGTTTTCCCTATCCCCCTCTTCCCAGAATTGTCTTTTGTGCATCCATTCTGGTTCCTTCCATTGGCAGACTTTCAATCTTTGTACAGTTAACTATTCTTAGCCCTTTAAATCTAGACTCAGATTTGGAAGCCTTCCCAGACTCCACACCACCTTGAGCCAGTTCAGTATTTAACCTTTTTTGTTGTTGTTGTTGTTTCTCTAGAATCTTAAGACAGCTCATTGTATTAGATGTTAATAGAGGGTGGAGTTTCCTGAAAACTCTGAGAATAGTGATTCTTTTTTATCTCTGAATGCCCAGACAGGACTGAGTGCCTGAAACATAACAGGTACTCAACAAATGAACAGCAAAATGAATAAAATCAGGAACAAAAAGCAAATTCAGCTTACTTAATTAATATAATTGTTTGCACTGAATGACTGAAATGCCCAAGGTTTTCTTCACTTTGAATCCATTAATCTAATTGACAAGTTAAATGTTAAATTCTCAGAACTTACATTTCCTACTAATATTTTAAAAATATTTTTGTTCTGAATAAAAATCTTCTCTCTTTTCAATGGTCTAAATATATACTAATGAAATTCTTATTATTTTAATTTAATTTTTAATTCCTTTCTCCCATATCATGCTTCCTTGAGGGACAAATGATTAACATTCCTTCCCTAACCTCAGTTTTTAAAATGGACAAGTCTATATCCACAGAAAGCACAAGAGTTCAACTATCCAGGACATATTTAAAACAATATTAAATTAAGTTAAAAATACATACTAATTATATATTACTATAAATACTATATATATATACACATACACATATATATCAAGTTATTCATAATTATTTATATTCCACTGTTTCTACAATAAATCTGAGACATCTTACAATGGAAAATAAAATGAAAGAGTAAAGTGAACACATAAAGTAAGGTAAAAAGAGAATACCTCAAATGGCAATGATAAATGTCAGCACAGATTTGATGTTAAGCTTTACATTTCTTTTTGAGCTTCCTGACAGAAAGGGCAAAATGGGAGTACTGTTTAGTTTGCTAAGTTAAGTATGCTTTGTTAAGTTAAAAGGAAACATTACAGCTTCTCTGGGTAAGAAAGGAAAAAAAAAAGATAACTTACATAATATTAACTTTTATCCCTACCCCCTTTATGTCAAATAAGTGATAAGCATAAGCCACAGGTCTCTCTATCCCTGAGATGAGTTTAGTGATATGATCCTAATGATTCAGAGTTCCCCTATATTATCTAAGTTATCTAAGGCCAATATTATCTTATGTTATATAAGTATTATTTTAAGATTTTATTTATTTATTTGAGAGAGAGAGGGCGCACAAGTGGGGGGAAGGGCAGAGAGAGAAAGAAGCAGACTCCCTGCTGAACAGGAAGCCCTATGTAGGGCCTGATCCCAGGACCCTGGGATCATGACTGGAGCTGAAGGCAGACACTTAACTGACTGAGCCACCCAGGTTCCCCTATATACGTATTTTTAATTCAGACATCAACATAAGTATACATAGTATAAACCAATTTAATGTTAATTATTCTTCAAAGCCCCTGAAGTTCTCCATTACTAGTTTTCACTTCTTTTGTCAGGTGTAAAGAGTAATAAAGTTGCTTGTAACATTCATAATCAATAAACAGTAAATAAGGAAGCAAACAGTATCCTGAATTAAAAGTGTGTCTATTTTAAAAGTTTTTGAACAGTCGCCTGGAGCAATTGGGAATTAACAAGAGGTTTACCTAGTCAAGATAAATGCATTAATTCACAGCCATTAAAGCAGAGATCCTAATCTTCCCAGTATTTTACCCCATGCCCCATTGGAGCTTCTTTGTTTTCAACAAGATTTTCATTAACTTTAGGCATTTTGTTAGTCTGTTCGGTTCATTGCTCAGGTGTGGAACCACTGAACTCAATTACGGTTCCTTGCATAGAGTTTTGAAGTACAGAATTACTAAGAATTTGCTTGTTAAGAAAAATCAAATGTTTTCTGTAATGTTCTGTATTTGAATCTGATTTGTTGTAAAGTATGATCCTTAGTTTCAGCAACAATAAAGATAGCAATGATAATAATGTATTATAAAGTCATTTGATCTTGTCCCTTGTTCCACTTTGTGGCAAGCATAAGTGCAAAACAATGTATTAATGTTCTCGTACTCACCAGCTGAAATTGTTAAAGCTATTAAATTGAATCATACTGTGGCCACTAGATTGGAGTGCTACGGTTGAGCTCTAATATTTACTTGTATAAGGCCATCTGAATCTGAATGAAAGAGAGTTTCTGTCCATGGTGCTGAAAGCAAATAGTCTCCTACAGGATTTGATACCGAACAAGTTCAAAGAAACCTCTTATGTTGAATCATGCATGTATTGTAATGTCTCTAATAAATCAATTACTTTTTGGCAGCAAAATGTCACAGCATTTCAAATTCTGATAATCACCTCCACTTTGCTGAGCTTTAGGCTGTAATAATCCACACAATCTAGTATGGAATACATCAAGGAGAAGGTTGAGTAACAAAGAAAAAATAAAACTTAGGGCCATATACTTGACTAGGATTCAGAAAGGCTAAAAGCCTTCCCCACTTCTAGAATACTAGGAAACATACAGATATAATACCCCTTGTCAAGCATAAATCTGGAAGGGAATCTACCACTTGGTATCTTATTTAGAAAGTCCTCTGGAATATATACAGAGGAATCCCTCAAATATTTATTATTTGTTAAACACCAGCATATGCATGATATCTTTTGGCACTTATGTAACCCAGTTTTATGGCCTTCGAATGATAAGATGTGACAATATCTTCTACTTGTTATATTGCAAAAGGGAAAGAAAGTACCTTCAACTTAAAAGTGTTTCATCTCCTATAGAGATGAAAACTCTTTCTGAAACTGATTTTTTTCTATGTGTTTTCTTTTCTTTGAAGAATGACCAAAATGCCAAAAACCCATCTTTTGTAAATGCCTACTTTTTATCACCTAACCTTGTGCAAATAGCCCCATCTGAGGGACTGTACCTGACTACATCTTCCTCTGGAATGAGAAGTTATATGAGTTTCACAAGGACGGACAAATGAGCAAGACTTCTGCACATTGCACAGATTATTTTCTGCGTACAGTAACACTTAACTGGAGGGAAAATATGAATATGCTTTGATCAAGTAAAATCCTTTCATGCACTTATTCAATGAATCTTTCCTTAGTGTCAAACATATGTCACTACCTCACTAGATGGTGATGATATAGAAATAAATTATAAAAACCTGGCTCCTATCCTCAAGGAACACATCAGGGGCAAAGGGAACACCTATGAATCAGATAATCACAGAACAGTGACAGGAATGGTATAGTCATAATACAAATAATTTTTTTTAAAGTTCAAGGGAGAGAACCCCGCAACTTTCTTAAGATAGGGTGGAGTAGAATGTGGGAATATCTAAGGGTGGCTTCTCAAAGAAGGCAATTAATTTCAGCCTTAAAAAATGTGGTAGACTTTCTTTTTTCAGGCTGAGAAATAAGAGACAGAGAATGGCAGCATTTCAATTAAAAGTTCTTGGTATTATCTCCCACAACCATTCCAGGGGATTCTGTCTTTGCATCCCCATATCTGGAAAAGTAGAGGAATTATTCTTCATCTGCCATAAAGACCATGTTCAGGTATATTCTAAATTTACACAATCCTGGTTGACTTTACCAAATCTGAAGTTTTATTGCTTATGGTATTGCTTATGGTATTGCTTATGGCAGAGAGTAGGACACAAGATGTTGGCATACATGAGCAATAATAGTGTGGGCAGACCTGTGTGCCAAAAGACAAGATGAACTAAAAATCGTGTGGTGATCATTACAGAGTTGAGAGAAGATCACAGGCTCAAGTGAAGAGGACATGTGCCCTCCACCCCTCTGTCACTGAGAACCACATATACCTCACACTTTTAATTAAAAATCTTACATGTATATATTCTGCATTAAATCATTCTCTAGTACCAGAACTGGGCACTTTTATTACCCACTTTATTTGCAAAGCAGCAGCCTCCCACATCCCAGGACTGAATGTTGCTGAGTTCCCTCCAGCATGCTGCAGGGGAAAAGTGAAGGTCCTTGGTCCCCTGTTTCAGAACAGCCCTATCAAATAAATGTGAAGTCCTGTTACCCAGAAATATTCATCTAAAGAAAAGAAAGAATTTGATTATCATGAATTCTGCTCCACACTCCTCTTCCTGCCTGACAATAACCTCCCTCTCCAGAGCAACAATAATCTGAACACAAACAGACGTGCAGCTTTTCAAAAAGTAATGAACTCTGAGGCGTTGGAGCCAAGGCAAGCATGGTTTAAATGCACGGCTCCAGCAACCCAGAGAGGCTATCAATTATACAGCCCTGCCATCGAGGAAGCAAAAATAATATTTCAGAGAGTCATTGCCAGGAAGAGAAAGAAAAAGAAGAAAATGCCACAGAAATCACACCATTCAGAGCAAACAGTTCCAAGAGCAAAAATGAGTGGCTAAATCCTGCCAAAGGCAGCCTTCTCTACCCAGCAGGAAAAAGAGAGACAGGACTTGGTGACTTCCCTCTTGCCCTGCCCTTCATCCAACACACCTGAGTATGTGATGTCACTTTTCCGGTATTGTTTTTGGTTACTCCTGGGACATGCAGAAAAGGACATTCTTCATTTGCCAGTACATTCACAAACATTTTTGAAAGCTTTAAATAATGCACCGTATAAATACAGGAATTCATTAGTTTATATAACAAGTTCATACCCATGATTTACCTTTATTCTTACAATAATTATTTGAGGTAGGGAAAGGAGCATTACTAAGTCTATTCGGCAGATGATAAAAATAAAGTCTGGAAAAAGTTAAGTGACTTGTCCAAGGTCAGCCAGCTATTAAGTTCCCAGTTGAGGGCATAGAATGCAGGAAGCCATCAATAAGCATTTTTTGACAATAAAGATTGATGGGACTGAATCATTAGGTCTTTAAGTCATAAATTTGTTCTTCTAAGTAGTCAGTGAAGGCCTCTTTCTAATGCATCTCTCTGTTGAAAGTATTCTGTTACAGGCTAGGTTGCACCAGAGGGGTTTATAAGATATTCTGTGCATAATGATAAGGACACAAGATACATTCCATGCCTAAAGCATTCTGAACTGTTTTTTGGTTGTTGTTCCATGATATTAAGGGAAATGGGTGTGGAAACAGTCCAATACTAAAGAAAAAGGTTCATACTATTTAGGCTGTGATACCTTTAAAAGTAAATGGTTAGGGGCACCTGGGTGGCTCAGTGGGTTAAAGCCTCTGCCTTCAGCTCAGGTCATGATCCCAGGGTCCTGGGATGGAGCCCCGCATCGGGTTCCCTGCTCGGCAGGGAGTCTGCTTCCCTTCCTCTCTCTTTCTCTCTCTCTCTCTGCCTGCCTCTCTGCCTATTTGTGATCTCTGTCAAATAAATTTTTAAAAAAAAGTAAATGGTTAAACAACATGGCTGGAACTAGAGGGTATTATGCTAGAGAAATAAGTCTGTCGCAGGAAGACAAATACCATATGATTTAACTCATATGCAGAATTTAAGAAATAAAACAGATGAGCATAGGAGAAGGGAAGGAAAAATAAAATATGATGAAAATAGAGAGGGAGGCGAGCCATAAGAGATGTTGAACTTTAGGAAACAAACAGAGGGTTGCTGGAGGGGAGGTGGGTGAGGAGATGGGGTAAGTGGGTGATGGGCATTAAGGAGGGCACTGAGTGTTATATGCAATTGATGAGTCACTGAATTCTACCCTCGAAATTAATAATACAGCATATATTAACTAAACTGAATTTAAATAAATATATTTTTTAAAGTAAATGCTTTAGTTTATAGAAGGGCAAGGAGTCAGAGACCAGCAGTCCTGCAGCCAGGGTGCTGCACTCTCCACTAACTTGGATGCTTGTCATACTCTGTGAGCCCCACATTCTTCACTTAGAAAATGGAATTGATAACATTTGCTTTACTTAGCCTATACCTTCCTAAGCCAGTTGTGATAGAGAAACCACTTGATAAAGTCAAAGTCATATATCTCTTACTATTACAGATGTGACAGGAATTGGGACTACGTGTCCCCTCCAAGGATTCCAGTGGTCCTTCATGGAAAGGAAGGGATAGCTAGCCTATACACATCTGGTAAAATGAGTAAAATAACATCAATAGGTCAGCAATCCTGATGCTTATTTCTATTGGTATACACCTTTGTGATTTAAAAATACCAAGAAAACAAATGGAAGTAGTTCAAAGCGTGGAACCTAGAGCCATCAGAAGGCCTAATGTCCACCTTCTGTGCACTGATGGACAATCGTGAAAAGATTACTTAATCTTTCCTTCCAGGTCTGATTCTTTAGTCATAAAATGCTAATGATAAAGACAGTTAACTTATAAACTTCTTTTAAAGATTAAATTAGAAATGTGCATACAGGATGTAACAGAGTACCTGGGAAACATTTGGAGAAATTATGATAATTATTACTTGTTGTCTCACAGTTTATACATTTTGTGAATAATTACAGTTGGATTGACAGTGTTATTTCTGTTTCTTCTGAATGTCTAACTTTGGACACTAACTGACCTCTTGGGGCATTATGAGGTTTGACTAATTAAACAGTGTTGAGGAACCTGTCCGAAGTTTAAACATGGAGAGTTATAGGTTGGCATGTGAGTTGCAAGACTTTTTATACTAGTCCTTTAGTATTACAATTGATCTTGCTTCATTTCCTCCTGCATTGATCTGTTCAGAATGCTCTTGACACAAATGCAATTTTCTATGTCCAGCAATCAAATTCAACAATCAAACATGGCAATAGCGATCGAAACAAAGGGCAGAAGTTGTGCTATTTCCAGCACAAATGATCAGTTCCTGAGTTTCTGACAGCATCAAATGGAAAAATAAAAATAACTTGAGACAGAAATAGCCCAAAGACCTGGGTCTCCAACCCATTTGCAAAATTCCTACGTGACCTGGAGCTCTCTGCTATGTACCAGTGGGAAATTACACATCTTGTGAGACTGCATGCTGGGGAGAATAGGGTGTTGGCACGGATCATGGCTGGCCTTTCCAACACTATTCCAGATTTTAATTATTGACAATTTGGTAGTTTTTAATAATCTCATTCCACTGTAAAGTCAAAACATTTAAAGTTGCAGTGATTTCTAGCCACCGAAAACGTTTCCCCAAGTCCTGTTTTGTAAAGAGAAGCCTTGCATTTCCTGTACACATCTCCAAACTGCGTCTCAGGCAGAGACACAACCATGCCTATGCTCAGAAAGGAAGTATATGAGATGAAAAGAACCAGAGAAAAGTAGAGAAGGTCCAAGGTGATCATCCTTGGTTTATAACCTTTCAGACATTACAAACTATCTCTGTATTAGAGCTGCCAATTGTTAACCTTGTACTCATGTCAACTTTCAAAAATAGCAGAGCCCTGAATAGATTAAAAATAGTGTCATAAATCATAGGATCTCTACTCTCACTCCAATCATGGTTGATTAGAACAAGGGTGAACACCTGACTCAGGTAAAGGCCTTCTGACTCCATTTCCTGCTAATTTGAGCTTGAGGCACCAAAACTGTCATCGAGCTGTGATCTATCAAGCCCCAAGGCAGGACAAAGCCACATTTTAGATGAAGTTAGTGGGGCCCAGAGAAACCCTAAGGAAGACACTCAGGAAACCACAGGAGATATGTAGAGAGTTGCATCAGTAAGGAGACCACACAACCCCAATGAGAGAAGCACAGAGAATTGTGGAGGACAGTCCCTTCTCACAGAGTTTACCTGTTCTTCCTGCATCTGTTTGCATAAAGTCAGCACATCTTTCCAATAAACTTTTTTAACTTGTTGAGTGAATTCCTACAGTTCAAACAGAATTATTAATGATGACCCTGACTGGGTTGGTAGAAATTGTTAGCGAGGATACCAAGGGTAAAAAAGAGATAGTCAAAGTGCATGAAAGAGTAAGAACGGTATCAGCAACAGGACATGCAGTGACCATATCAAAGTCTGAGTGCTTGCTTGGCCTCCATGAGCTTGTGCTGTCCTGGAGAAAGTTAGCTAACATCTGAAGAGAGAAGGGAAAACTCTAGAATCTATCACAGAAGGGAAGATGAAGAAAAAGAAATTCTTCAACAGTTCACATTTACTGAGATACGTGACATTCAGTGAATGACTTTTGAGCACAAAAGAGTGGGTAAAATTTGTTTTGCATAAAAAAAAAATTACAATACAATGAGGTGAGAACAATGATAGCCAGATGCAATCCTGAACTATTTTGTTATGGGGAAAAGAAGAGACTTGAGAATAGGCATCTTCAAAATTGTAATTTCAATGGTGAGGTCGGGGACCACTTTGGACTCATTTTCCTATGCCCAACACATATCATTATGTCTGGTACACAGTAGGAGTTTAGCAAATATTTGTTGAATTGAATTTTAAAAATATTGAATGCTACTTGATATTAACCATTTCACCTAATTTCAATCCCCTGCCTCCAGAAACTGATGAGCAGTTATACTTGAACTGTATAAATGAGAAAGCTGGAACACAAAGAGATTAAATATCAGAAACATATGCAGCTACTAGTATTCAGCCATTTTTGTCCTATAAATTGTGGAAATTTTTAAGATTCTTAATTCCTATCTTTCAACTGATGGCCAAGCACTTCAAATTATTACAAAGGATGCAACTTATTCTACATAGTTCTAGTGGAAATCACTGAAAGGAACACATTAGAGCAAAGCAAATTTTGGCTTAATATTTTTTTAAAAAGATAGAACTTTTGTAAAGGAAGCACGTACATGTCTAGGTACTTAGTTGCTCGTCACTGACAATGCTCAAATGAGTTGTAGGTACTATCTACCTGCCTATTTACTATGGAGAGATTTGGGTATGGACAAAACTGTGAGAAGATCCATAGCCTGAGATTTAATCTTCAAGAGCACATCTCTTATTCTTTGGAGGCTTAAGAATGTTGGTGACATGAAGGAGGTTGGTGGAATTGAAGTAAACACAGTCTTCCACCTAACCTTCAGATACACACACACACACACACACACACACAAATATATACATATATATATATATATATGTATATATGAAATATTCCCCAAGACTCTTTTCCAGTTGTATTTGTGTATGTGTATATATATATATATATATATATGTATATATATATGAAATATTCCCCAAGACTCTTTTCCACTTGCATCTGATGTGGCCTTGCAGACTTAGTCAGCTGTTGGCCCATAGCACCTGAAGGTTCACTTTTGGCTGGTGTCAGTGCCCAGTCTGAGTTAGTTATGCTCTTTCTCTATCCCAGAATGAGCCATTCCTCATTCTTCTTCCAAACCATAGCACTTTACCAGAATCTTTGCTAGTTTCTGGGATAATTTCTTAACACCAGATTTCTGGTGATGTAGGACCTGACAGGACACAGAGAGAAAGAGGAGAGAAACTAAAGTCTAGACAGGAGATGGCCATTGCTTTCTGCAAACATCCATGTAGACAGTAACATGCTCCAATTCTGCCAGAGAAACTCCAGAAATATTTACTTCCATTTTTCTTCTGTTGGTTTGTCACTGTTGAAGACAAAGGCATGATGATCCCTTCTCCTTCTTATCCTCAGGCTCATGCCCCCAGGCTCAGGCTAGTGACATCAGCAGCCTAGAAAACTATTCAAAGGACAGGGAATAAAACTTGGAGGTCACCATAGCAAACACAGCTGGTTGGAGATGTCAACATCCCTCAGAAAGTTTGTGTTTGTGATGGCTCTATTCTACAATGGATTGACATAGTTGACCACTCAACCACTGGCCCCAGAGAACAGAGAGGAAGAGAAAATAAGAATAAACCAGAGATCCAAAATAAGCAAAAAGGCAAAGGCCTGCATATTTATATCTGATGACTCAAATCCTAGGAATAATAGACCAAAAGAATAGGGGATGAATGGACAGTGGATTAGATAATGTCTGAGGAGTTCAGTGATGTCGGATTCTAAAATCAATTCAGCATATCATTTGCCTACTCAATAGTTTTGATGTTGTGAATCCAAAGACTTTCCTGGTACAACCACTTGAATCCCAATGGGGACAAGCTTCTGTGTCTGGAACAAGTATAAAGTGAAGATCTGCTTTGCAGGGACTCAGTCATTTTTGTAGTGCCCTGGCAAGGCCAGCTACTTCTCAAGTCTGGGCACCACCCTTTCCTGTAGGCAGGTTTCTCTCAGGCCTTGAGTTGACTTAGAGATTCCCCAGGAGAGCTGGCCTGAAAATCAGTTCTAAAAGCCAAAAAAATGAGGAGAGCCAGATTAAAGTATCAGCCCAGAATTTATGCTCTGGACTTAAGGTTTAATAATGCAACAGAAAATCAATATTTAATAAAGCAAATGATGGAGAAAAACACTGCCCGGGAGATGAGGCTGCTGCACTGTTTTCAAACGTCTCAGTCCCAGAGGAGACTGAGCTGGCAGAATGGATTGGAGACTAGGTTGACAAGAGAATCTGGCATGCAGACAATCGCATGTCCCATTGATTCCTATTCTGTTATCTCCGGGCTTGCTGGCCATTTTTCTGAAGGACTAACATAGAATTACAATGAGAACGATATGAGGTACCCAACAGAGCAGGGGCAAATGGTCTAAGCCAGCCTTCAATTGGCAACCCCGGATTGTCCCGACCCATTCAAGATGGGCTCCAAAGTTCACCATCTGTTTCAAGAATGGGAGAGGGTGGGTGGGCCTAGAATTGTGCTTCTAAATGCATTCCAGAGAGGTGGCAAAATATGAGGTGGTATGGCCTACATCATCATAAAATGTGGAACTGTAGTGGTATGTTATCTATTCCACAAAGCAATTTCGCAAACAGTAGTTTGTGCTTAGTAGGGATGCAAATGGTCACAGGGTGATTATGTATTTTGAGAATACCAGGTTGAGGAATGCAAAGTTTCTTGGGTCCCCAATGATTACTCTGTGGACTGCAAAGCATTTCTGAGCTGCAGGAAAACAACTTAGTTAGATAGTTCTCTATGGCTGCATCCTTTGATAGCAATTTGAGTATTTCTGTTTAGTTATTTTTTATTGGAAATTATTCTTCCTTTTGGAGGAAGACAGGTTTTATCCTGTCAATTTCTTGCTTACCTAGACATCTGGGTCATAGTTCATTTCATATTATTTTGCTAGAAGGAAATATAGTTGTTAGCTATCCAACAACCTCTGTCTGGTCAAGAGAGGGGTTATGCATATCCACCTTGAACAAGCTTACTGTGCTATATGCATGACCACCATGTATAATACAATAAAATCTTCTGAGTTACTGTGTCTTCCATTCATTTGGGGATCCCAGTGTAGCTAGGACGAACTACAGACAACTAAAGCTAATATGTTGCTCATAATGTAAGAAGCCTCAGGCAAGGTACGTGACAGCCGCTGCTTGAATAGGAATGAATTCATTTGTAATGGGCATATTGGCTACTTCTGTTTGTTTTATAAAACAATAACAACAACAACAACCAAAACCCTCAAATCAAAACAAAACAAAAAACACCAAAAAGCAAAAACAGCAAACAAAAACCAAAACAAAATGAAATGGAAAACATGGAATGAAGACAGCACAGGATAATGTCCCTGATGAATTAGAAAACTTCTTCAGAAGTTCTTAATACAACTGTAAATTATGACAAGAATATATTCTTGAGAGGGAGACATGTCAAGACAAAACGAGAGGAAATGAAGAACCCACACTCTGAAAAGAACTATGTACATCTTGTTCATCACTGTGCATGCCAGCCATCTGTTGGTATGTAGAAAGTATGTAGTTCATTTTCATTAAATGTATGACTTGCATACAGTATGTCAAAAAGAAGAAGAAAGAGCATGCTATGGGGGAACCTGGAGGAGGGGAGAAGGTCAAGTCCCCTAGAATGATTTGGGAGCTGCCCAGGGAAAAATCCCAGGTTGGCCACGGGTTTATTCTGTGAATTCTTCAACATGTCATTGACATTCTTTAAACTGAAGACAACAGTCCTCTCACGTCTCTTGCTATGAAATTATGAGGTAGCAGGTAGGTTCCAGAAAGTAGCCTTAGTGTTAGAAATGAAGGTGAGTAACCCAAACCCAGTTTGGGCTTTACTTCCTTTAGAGACTGACAAAAATGTTGTCTGTGCAAATCTCAAAGTTTAGAGTCCTGAAATCCCAGATGCCAAATAATTGGGTGTTATCTAGCTCTAGAATACCCTGGAAGAGATTTCTAAACAGACTAATGGATAATGAGGTCTTATTTAGCATGAGGTGGGAAAGGAGGGTTGACTCATTCATTGCAAAACTGACATTTTAGGTCTAGCAAATGGGATTCAGAATCTCAGTGATTCAAAAAGGCTAAAGAAACGAGGTCATGCTCTCCATAATACATTACATGGAACGGTGGCCGAAGTTCTCTCTGCTCAATTCTGATGGGGATAGTAAGGAGAAATGCTACATGACTGTGTCAAGATTACACAAGCAGGAGAGAGTAGCAAAAGACATGGAAAACTTAGGCCATAATGGGCTTTAGGTGAAATTTTTCAACACTGAGAGTAATTGATATATCTATTAAATAGCTCAGAGGCTGTCACTGGAGCAGCTGTAATAATAATTTTATTTATAAAGTTCTTGCTTCTCCCAATATGCCCAGGGCACTATACAATAGCACTAAATAAATTAAATTAAAGCATGAAGTATTATGTAAATGTAATGAAATCAACATTGCTGAGGAAACAAGAACCCCCCCAAAAATAGAAGAAAAAAGACTTTTCTTTGCAAGAAGTAGCGCTTAGCAAGAGAAGCAAGGACTCAGCTTCCTGGGGACAGGATGGATGCCCACCATGGGCATAGTATCAGCAGATAAGGGTTCAAACCCCATCTTCCACTTAGAAGCATTATGATCTCTAGTAAGGTATTGAGTTCTTAATGTTAGCCTTGGTTTCCTCATTCTCAAGATGTAAATATCATATTATTATCTACCATCTATGGTGGTGGGATTTAAATGAGATTTCATAAATGTGAAGCCTGGTACCCATCATCTAGTGGGGACCCAATACATGTTTGCTTTTACTTTTGCTGTGACCATTGCACAGAGGACACAGAGTGGAGAACTGAGGTTATACATAAGGAAATCAGGTAAAAATGGGATAAAATCCTGAACCAAGGCAGTGATAGTAAAGATGGAGAGATGTGAATAAGGGATATCTACAGGATCTGATGACTGACTTAATGAGAAATGCCATTGAGGAGGGGGAAAAAATAAAAAAGAACTAAGGATAACTTCTAGCTCTCTCTCCTGGAAAATGAGCAAACAGTTGTTCCATTCTTCAAGATTGCTAATACAGAAGGAGGTGTATTTTGGGTGGAAAGAATGATTTGTTTAATTTTAACTTTGAACATACTGTGGAACTCCCAAGAGGAGAAGCCAATAGGCTCTTATAGAGATATAGCTTTGCTGGTGTTGGATGTAAGGGTGTGGCTGTCATTAGTGAAACCTCAGTAATTGAAGTCACAGGCTTGGCCAGGTCATTGGAGATGATGTAGTCCAAAGAGAAAAACAGAGGCGTAAGGAGTAGAGACCAACAGGTCATGGGAAGCTGATAATAAAACAACCAGAGGGTAAAGGTCTAGTCAGGTAAGGGGAGACTTGGGAAGAATACTATTATATCAGCTTTAGGAAATTATTTTTATCTTATTTTTTTTAAAGATTTCACTTATTTATTTGTCAGAGAGAGAGAGAGAGAGAGCACTGGCAGATGGAGGTAGAGGGAGAAGCAGGCTCCCTGCCGAGCAAGGAGCCTGATGTTGGACTTGCTCCCAGGATGCTGGGATCATGACCTGAGCCGATGGCAGCTGCTTAACCAACTGAGCCACCCAGGTGTCCCAGGAAATTATTTTTAGATTGAACTCTTCTACCATGGCTTCCTTGTTGGATAGAATGGAAAAAAATAATATGGAAAAAGCCATGCCTCCTGAAGTCATAATTCCATAGAGAAAAGGTCCAGTTAATCTATAGGGTACATGCTGATTCTTACCCCCCTCATCATCATTATAAATATCATTACTTCTATTCTGGTGATGAGATTGAGAAGAACCTGGGCAGGCAGAACACTACTCCCATTTGTGATAGCATGCTATTGGGGCAACAACCACATCTGAATGCCTGGCCAATCCAGTGGCCAGACATGCCATCAGTAAGCACACAGTGAGGGTCCACAGGAGATACCAACTTGCCAAGATATATTTTAAAAGCACATGGTATCTTCAGTGGGTTTAGAACCTAAAAAAAAAAAAAAATCTTTACTTAAATACTACTTTATTTTTAAAATTTAAAGTTTCTATTGCTGCTGACTACCACATGAGGATGGCTCATGAGAGCGCTGTTTAATGAATGGTCCTTTCCGTACAGTAAAACGAAGTACCATATGCTGGGTGGGATTATGAAACCTTTATGTGCTATCATCTCCCCATATCACCTCACAACAACTCCTTGAGGCAAGCTTTATTATTATTTTGCTCACTTTGCAGGTGAGACAAACCCAGAACACAGATAACTGAAGCCCAAGTTTACACAATGACTATTTTAGCCCAGTTGTGTCTCTGTCCAGAATCTTACCCACCACGTTGTTTTACTGTGTTCTCTCTCACACACAAGGGAAGATTTGTCTTTCATCAGGGTCAGGGGAAAGAGCCCTGGATGAGAGCCTGGAGAGTTGGGATGGGTCCTCACAACTGCCTTAGCCAGTGGTGTGACCTTGGACAAGTCAGTTAACCTCTTTTTAAAAAAAAAAAAATTATTTATTTGACAGACAGCAATCACAAGTAGGCAGAGAGGCAGGCAGAGAGAGAGGAGGAAGCGGGTTCCCTGCTGAGCAGAAAGCCTGATGCGGGGCTCGATCCCAGGACCCTGGGATAACAACCTGAGACGAAGGCAGAGGCTTTAACCCACTGAGCCACCCAGGCGCCCCCAGTTAGTCTTATAAGTTTCATGTTTTCCCATCTGTGGTATTAGAACAATGGTTGTCAACATGAGTGAAAAATACAAGCACTTGGGAAGTATTACTAATAAATTGAATTGGAATCTCTGTGGGGAAAAATTCAACATTGCTTTTGTTTAATAATAACCCATGTAACTGTAACATTTAAAATTTGAGAATCACTGGCTGGGTGGTTTTCAAAGTGGTTTCTGGCCCTGAAATGATCTGAACCCATGGCCCAAGCTTATGGAGACCATGCCTACTTGGAATCCAACCTCTGAGTCAGATTAACTTGAGTTTGCTCCTAAAGGGAAGCACACTGCCTGAGGATGGGCTATGCAGAGTCAGACCTTTTGATTTCAGATTCTGGTTCTGCCAGTTAGTAATGTCTGTTCTTACCCAGGTTAGCAAGCTTCCATTTCATCTCTGAAGTAAGGGCAATAATAGCATCTGGTACATGGGGTTGTGTTGAACATTAAATAATATTCATGAAGTGCTTCATCTGATTCCTGGCTGCTACATAATAACGTTTCAATAAGGTGTAGCTATAAATATTATTATCATTGTCCGTGAAAACCTACCAGCTACTGTTTTCCTATAGTTGCCTCTAACCATCCTGTGAGTTGAGAAGCTATGTTTATAATCTTCTATGAGCAGAATAGAGTCACTATGACCGAATAAAGTACTCCAGTCTGTAACAGAAAGGTCTCTGGTCATAGCAGGGGCCAGAGAAGACCCTTGTGACTCAGTAAACTTTTGTACTGTGGTCACCGTACCACTGCAGGAAATCCCGTTCCTGAAGCTGTGGCCTAGTGGCCTATAGCCTGTGGTTGGTAATAGGCAGTGCCTCTCTGCAGAAAAACATTCCAGGTGGTTGGTGGAGTAGCGAGGACATTTCTTTCTTTCTTTCTTTCTTTTTTTCCTTTTTTTTCAGATTTTCAGATTTTTTTTTTAAGATTTTATTTATTTATTTGAGAGACAGAGAATAAGAATGTGAGTGAGAGGGAGAGGGAGAGAGAATCTGAAGCAGACTCTGCACTGAGCACAGAGCTCAATGTGGGGCTCAATCCCATAACTGGGTGATCATGACCTGACCTGAAACCAAGAGTTTGACACTTAACTGACTGAGACACCCAGGTGCACCTGCCAGGACACTTCTGATGATTGGTGCCTTCACAACTTGTTGTTCTTTTAGAGGGGATTAGTACAGAGTTCCACACATAAAGCATCAGGCCTTCTGGAACTCTCCTTCTTCTAGAATCACCCCAGCAGAACTCAGTGTCAGGTAGAACGTATTTCCTCTATGGTCCTCACATAGCTCTGGATAAATACTGTAAGTCCATCCTGTCTACCATCAGCTGTGAGTTCCTTTGGGTTGAGAAACAGATTGAATCCCCCCCCCACAAACACACATACAATCACATCCATCAATACTCATGGCATCAGGGACAAAGCACAGACACAACATGCTTGAGTCTCGACAGATACACTCTCTCTTAAATCTACCATCTTCTCTCTCAGTGCTGCACAGGGAGAGAGTTTCAACTAAGGTTGGATAGGGACTCTCCAGGGGAAATGACATAA
This sequence comes from Enhydra lutris kenyoni, assembly GCF_002288905.1. NCBI lineage: Eukaryota > Metazoa > Chordata > Mammalia > Carnivora > Mustelidae > Enhydra > Enhydra lutris. Next base: position 3,234,631 of record NW_019154118.1, read on the forward strand.
CCTGAGTAGAACAGCAGCTAAATTTCAAGCTGTACTTACTAAGGGAAATGAGAAATAAATAAATAAGGCTAATTTGATTATCTTAGCCTCTTTGTAATGGCAATGCGAGCTCTTTAGTGCTGGTGGCAAAACCACAGATGCCATGTCAAGGGTTAATGGCCCTTGTGGACAAGTGGGACCCCATGACTGCAGGGCTGAGAGGGGTCAGCAGGCTGGGGAGCATGGAGTTGTGACCTGGGAGGAAAGTGAACAATGGGTGCCAAAGAGTAGGGAGCCAAGAAAGAGGAGAAAGAAGAAAGGGATAGAGGGAAAGTGTAGTTGAGAGAATGAAGATTCCAGCAAATATGAAAACAAAGAGCACATGAGCAAAAAGGCACAGTTCTGAGAATAAAAAGGTCAAAACAAAGAACGGTGTCAGTGACAAGGGAAGGAAGAGTGGGTCAGATAAGAGAATGGTGAGAAAAGTAAAACAGAACGAAGGTGAAAAGAAATGAAAAAATATTAAACACACACACACAACAGGCTGAGGACAACAAAAAGTACCTGCAGTAATGAAAAAGAAGTTGCTGGCATGATCAAAAGAAAGACTGCCTCTGACAGACAGATGGGAAATGGCAAAGAACCACCTATCGCTGAAAAGGAAGCCACGTCAACACTAACTCTCCCAATCTGGACAGCTGCTCACTGAAACCAAGTTGGAAGATCCAGGCACAACTGAAACCCTGCTCAAGGTTAAAACATAGGCTGTGAGATTGCTTTTGACATTGCCTCCTGTTAACTCAGGGCAGCTCTGGGTAGGCATGGGTAAAGAAGAGTCTAGATAAGGATGACAGACCATGGAGAGCCTTTTTGCCTTTGCCTTGCTCCCAAATACACTCTTTTCAAAACTGACCCCCAAAGAGCAATCCTCCTGAATAGGGTCCACTCTTAATTTGGGCCCATTTTGCCATTAAGAAAAATTTCCATGCTTCTGATCTGGCTCCCGCCCACCTCTTGGGTTTCACCTCAGACCCCTCCATCCCCTCCTCTAATGGTCTGCCTGCAGGATGCTTTCAGCTTCTCTGAATGGTCCATATTCCCATTCATCTTCTGGCCTTTGTATATGCTGTTACCTGTCTAGAACAGTTCACCTTCCCTACTTTACCTAACTAATCCTATTCAGCTCTCAACTAAGAAGAGGTGTCCTTTTGGAAGGGCACCTCCTTTTTAGTTCTCATTCATAGGACCCTCTCTAAGTGGCTGCTACTGCCGTGGTACTTGCCCTGATTCTCTGCCTATATTGCAATGAACTATCTACTCCTTGAATAGCAATAGAAGACTATTACTTATCTTGTCAACCACTAGAATATTATTTCTTTGTAGATAAGTATCTGGTATTTGTGTTCTACCCTCACAGAATTAGCACGATATGTGGCTCATAGAAGGAACTTATTAGGTATTTGAATACGGAATGAATGCAGGAAAAAGATTTTACGTGATCAATGCTTCTTTCTTCATGCAGGGTCTGAACTGAAAGGTGAGGCAAGAGGTACTGTGTGTTTTGTGGGTGAGAAAGCACTGACTCCATTTTAGCTTACCTTCTCTTGCCAGGCCAGTGGGCTTCCTGCTCCTCTGCATGCCATAGGCTACCCTTGGCTAACTTACCCAGTATTATGCTAGCGTCTATAGGGCTGCACTTATTCTAAATCTGAGGAAGATTTTTAGCATTAAAAAAAAAAAAAAACCTCACTTGTCATCTGTATTAGTCAGAGTTCTCCAGAGGAAAAGAGCTAATAGGAGATATATATATATATATATATATATATATATATAATAGAAACTGTCTCATGCAATTATGGAGGGTGAGGAGTCCTGTGATCTGCCATCTGCAAGTTGGAGAAGAGAAAAGCCAGTAGTGTAATCCAATCCTTAACTGAAGGCCTGAGAACCAGAAGTGTGAATGTCTGATGGCAGGAGATGAATATGCTAGCTCAAGCAAAAAGCAAACTTGCCCTTCCTCTGGCTTTTTGTTATAGTCAGGCCTTCAAGGGATTGGAAGATGTACATCTGCATTGGTGAGGGAGATCTGTTTTACTCAGTCTCCTGATTCAAATCCTGATCTTTTCTGGAAACACCCTCACAGACACACCCAGGAATGATGTCTTCCCGGCTAGCTGGGCACCCCTTCACCCAGTCAAGTTGACACATAAAATTAACAATCAAAAAGCCTATCCCTAGCTAAATCGGCACCCATACCAACTCCTTAGATTATACCTAATCTCCAAATGAAGAAAATAAAAAGGTTATAATCCACTTAGCATGATACAACTCTCCTGCATACCACTGAGAATGTACTAATCCTTTCCTAGAAAAGGAGGTAAAGGCTTTGAGTGATGTTTGCTTTTCTCCTGATATCCTGTAACTTAAACACTATGATGTAAAATTCACAAGAAAGTCAATACACCTTACATTACATGATAGGGGAATAAGAGAGGAAAGAAAACAAAGATGTTTGCTTAATATATGTACACATAACACAAAAGTATTCCTCACAAAACAGAGAGAAGTTATCGAAAACCTCAAGACAAAGTCCCCATGTCTGTAACTACCCATCTTATAGATGCTATTTAGCTTATAGATGCTATTTATAACTACCTTCTTCTACTAACTGTTCTGCATTCTCTTTACCATCAGTCCCATATCAGCTCATCATGGTGCTTGACCTGGCAGGATAACCATACCTTTATTCCTGAAAAGTCTGGTCTCTGCACTCTCTTAGTCATGCCTACATTGGGTTGTTGGTTTTCCCTTAGCTTAGCCACAGACCATGATGATACTAAGATAGGCCCTCAGGGATCTCCTGGATTCTCAACATACCGTCCATTTTGAATTTCCCTTGGTAGTCAGGATCAACTACCCTAATCAGTACCATAACTCTGCTCCTTGCCTGTTGATTCAGAGGCATGAGGAGCCCAGAGTGGCCAGGTAGTGGTCTCAGCCCCCAGTTCAATGGAATCATTGTTGTGTCTCCTGTTGGAAGCATTCCTCCCTTTGGAACTAAGTTCTCTAGACCAGCGGATCTTGAAGTTGAAGAGCAGGTGGCAAACATTTTGCTGGTTGGCCACTAGGAGTGATGTGAGCAGGGTCACTGCCATTTCCATCACTTGATTCTAGGTCCCATGGATCCTGGCTATGGGAAAAATAGCTATCTGAGCTCCATAAGAAGGTTGAATATGCCTTTACTGAGTACTGAACAGACTGAATATTGCCTAAAGAGAGAAAAGGGAGGGCTGCAGATGTCTTAAGATATAGCAATGAAGGATGACAATCTAAAAACTCTTTAGATTTTTTTTTTTTTTTTTTAAGTAGGCAGGACTCAAACTCACGACCCTGAGATCAGGACCTGAGCTGACATCAAGTGTCAGGCACTTAATCGGCTGAGCCACGCAGATGCTCCTAGAAACTATTTTAAAACAAAGTAGGGAAATATGGGGTAAGACTGTATTGACCTACTTAGGTGAATGGCTCTTCTTTCTGTCTGTTTCCTACTTTTCATTTGAACAACAATATAGCAACAAGGTCAGGGAAAGAAAAGGCACACTGTAATTAGAAGCATTGAACAAGCCCACTCACCTGATTTTACACAATTTCTACTAAGGAGTATACACATAATTCAGGATTTCATATTTTAAAAAAAAGTTTTCAATTTGACTTTCAGTTGTCTCTGGCTCTTAGTTCGCTGTGCCCTGACCTGTAACTCTCAAACCCAGCTACACAAGGTTCTCTACCCACACCTGCCCCTGCACTGTTCAGGTCCAATTGGTCTATGGAGAGTCAACATTCTTATTACTTTTTTTTTTTTTTTTCCTAGAAAGATCCTCATGAGCTTCTGAGACAGACATCTGGGTGGGCTGACAGGCAGTTTTTGGTAACTTATGTTTTCTTCTTCTCTGAACATGCTATTCTATTCCTAAATATATTTTCCTGTTTAAAAGGCCCTCCTGGTGCTTGATTCTCTCCTATCTTATTTTAAGCTTTACCCTTCTGTCGTGGGCTGGTGTATACCTTATCTCCTCTTTGGTGGATCTGGTTTCATTTCAGTAAGCTGAAAGACATATTCTCAGAATTCCAAACTGAAATAAAACATGGCACAATCTTCTTTTTTTTCTTTATTTGTAAATATGGGAACCCAAAGCTTTAACAAAGATGAAAATTTTAAGCTCCCTTTACTTTCAACATTAACAAACCACACACTGAGAAGAATACATGTGTCTGGAATAGGACCATCCAGAAAACTGAGCCCAGACCACTCTTAGTGTGCATACATACCCATCCAGCTTCCACCAGCTCCCCTAAAATGTTCTTTGTCTAGTTGTTCAAGAAGAGAGGGACTCTCTCTAGGTCAGGGACACAGGAGAACATGGCATAAACCACGTTCTCATTCTCTACCAGTGCCCTGCCTCAAAACTACCCCTCTGATTCATTTCCCCATTCTGATGCTAAAAGTCATTCTAAACTAGAACTCATGTAATTTCCTTGCTTCAAACTTTCCTGTGATTCCCCATCCCCTCCACAGTGAAATCTGAACTTCTTGGGTTCGCATAGAGTTGGTCTTCTTCCCAGAAGGACAATTGGGGTTACTTCCCCACAACTCATGCTTTCTCTGCAGCCTTCTAGATAGCACAACCCACACTCAGGTCTCTTGATTCCTTGCTTTTGTGTGTTATTCCTTCCTTTTGGAGCATGAGCCTCCTCTTTACCTTGCTAAGAAAAGCCACCCCACTAAACTTAGCTTAAGCCTGAGGATCATTTTGATAGAAGTAACAGAAAAGTTCACACTTTCACACTCAAGCAAAGGAACACAATGCATGCTGGGAATAATAATAATAATAATAATAATAAATCAAGTTCACTTAATAGAAAGCCCTAGTTTTCAACTTTTCATTCATATATGTATTCTACAGCTACTTATTGTGTGTCTACTATGTGCCAAACCCTGTTCTAGGCACTTGAATAAAACAGTGAACAAAGCAGGCCAAATCCCCATTCCCATGGAACTTGTGTTCTCTTGGGGTGAAACACAGACAACTCTTAAACATGTAAATATATGCAAGATGATAGATGATCTATGTCATAAAGGCAACCATACCAGAAATGTCCTAGGGAGTCCCTGGGGGAGGTGCGAGCTCTATGTCCTATAGGTGATCAGAGAAACCTCTCCTGTACAGTGACTTTTTGGATGAGAGCTCCAAGGAACACCTGGCATGGGGTACCAGCAGAGAGAGCTATAAAGCCCAGAGAGGGTTGCCCTCTTGGGGATTCTAAGAACATCAAAAAGACAGGTTAAGAAAGAGAGTTTTAGGAAGGGGGGCAGAGAGACACTAAGTGCCACACACTGTAGAACCTTTTAGGACACAATAGGGACTTTGGATTCTACTGTGAGTTGCCAAGCAACTGGGGGGACAGATCAAAGGAATGACAGAATCTGTAAAGATGCCAGCAGGGCCATGCTTCCTCTGGATGCTTTAGAGAACATGTCCTTCATCTCTTTAAGCTTCTGGTAGCTGCTGACATTCCTTGGCTCATAGCCACATCCTTCCAGTTTTCAAGGCCAGTGACTCTGACTCTCTTTGGTCCCTCTTCACATTGCTTTCTCTTCTGTGTGTGTATCAAATCTCCCTTTGCTTCCCTCTTATAAGTATACATGTGGCTATATTTAGGACCTACCTGCCTAATCCAGGATAATCTCCCCATCTCAAACACTTAACTTCCCCAAACCTGCAAAGATGTCATCATATAAGGTGACATTTACAATTCCAAGGATTAGAATCTAATGTATTTGAGTGGCTGTTATTCAGCATACCATAGCCGGTCCCAACACACAATGAATCATTTTGCTTAATGATTTTTTAAAAAGAAGCTTTACAATTTTGTCGTTATCCAACCAGTAACCCATGTGCCCCTACTACGTTCCAGATATTGGGGACAGAGTGCAAAAGCAGATGGGCCTCTTGCCGTCAGGGGGCTCACAGTCCACTGGCAAAACAGACATAACCAGTGATCATACAAAAAAATGTCAAATTATTACTGTGTCAAGAAACACAAAGAATAACATGGCTCTGAATCCTGGGGAAGGAGAGGTACTAATGCCAAGATAGGCAGGTCTGAGACAGCATCCCTAAGGAATTGACATTCAAGTTCATGATTGAAGAATAAACAGGATTCAGTGAACAAAAAGAGGAAGAAGATGCAAGGCAGAGGTGAGGGAATGTAGAAAGGGCCCATGACCAGAAAGAACAAGAAGAGTGAAATAAAATCAAATGAGCATGGGGAGTCAGGAGCACAGTGTGAACCAGGAGTGGAGAGGGTGCTCATCCTAGGGTCTTGTAGGCCCTAATGAGGAACTGGCTCTCTTAGGTTAAGTCCTTGAGGTCCCATCAGATTCAGGTCTGAAACAATCACTCTGGCTATGAATAGAGACAGAGTGAGTGATGAGGAGAGTGGGTGTGTGCAGACTAGCTATTTTATGATCTTTTTAATAGCCAGGATCTGAAATACTAAACCATCCATTTCTAAAGTCTTCTCTTTGTGTGGCCTTCCCACACCCATACCTTTCTCTCAAACTTAGGAGGCACCTGGCTCTTAATCCTTGCATTCTGGTGAATGGCTCTGTCCCAGTAGCCCTCCTTTTCAAACTTTAATTGCTGCCCCCACCCCCATATATATCCTAATGGGAGGGACTGGTCTCCTTCATATTTGTATCTATCCCAACCTATATTTTGGTTCTACACACATGGTGGTCTACATGTGTGTGAAAGGGGAAAAAAAAAATGTCTGATCTTCCTTTTTCAGGGAAGGAAGAAAGGATGCAATTAGCTTGGATCCTTAGGTGCAGAGCAGGGCTAGCATGACGATTCCTCTCTTAAGTCCAGTTTCGGAGCATTATGAGACCACCATAAAACAAATCCAATCTGAATTATGAGAACAAAGGGGATGACAGCTAGAGAGTGGAGGAACATCACCAGGCCAGAAGGTCGGAAAACCAGCAACACCAGAGTTCAAAGGACAGAACCAGGATGGAGAAAGGGAATACAATCCAGACAGGTTCTTGGGAATGAGGACCCATACCAGCAGCAGAATATAGGTGCACAGCTCTAACAGAGGAGTGTGTCTGCTTAAAGGAGTCAAAACAAGACAAATGGATAGAAGAACTGGCAACATTTACTATTGATAAATAATTACAAAAATGAAGGATTTTAACATGCAAGGGCATTTGGCATCCTTTTATTTGGTACCTTTCTCCAAATTGGATTATGTGATATATCCAAACATTCCTATAAAGTACATCTAGTTGGAAATAGATTAAAGAAGTGGGTCATTCTTCCAGGTACTTATTGTCACATTCAGACTGGAATTCAGGACTCCTAAATTCTGAAATTTCCTTCTTCCTATTAAGCTATTCAATCCCCAATGGAGCCAACACTGGGTTCATTGTGCAGACTCCCAATTAATCACAGTAGAAAGCACTATTTGCCAAGTGAAAATCCTCTATTTTGAATTCTTAATCCCCACACCAGCTGAGTTTACCACAAAGACATGAATATATAATTGAGACATAAAGAAAACATGCCACCAAATTAAACTGTCCTAATTTTAAATCAATAAATTCTTTCTCAAATAACTTGAAATGAAGATCTCTCAAAAGAAAAACATTGTGCTCTGGCAACTCCAGTAGCATTTCACCACTGAGCCTACCTCCAGCAAAAGCCAATTAGATTTTTACCAATGTTAGACATTAATTTACCATAGAAGATATTCAACAGGAAATGAAGTCTTATGATTATATGCTAAGAGCTGACACCTTAGAGCCTAAATTAGCCTGGAGACATCGGAAACTCTGAGACTCCTTCATCTGCATGTTGTGGGCTCTTGGGTACCAGTGAGAAGGTGCAGCTGGCAACAGGCCAGTCTCTAGTTCCTAAGGGTATGGGCCCTTTCCTGCTCACTGTGATCCTTCCCAGCACCCTTGCTCTCTCTGGTACAATCACCATGATGACAGAACAATGAGCCCCAGGGTCATGTACTCTTTTTGCTGGTGTACAGGGAAATGTAGCTAGCCTATCTTTACTATGGCAAAAGAATAATTAGTGTGACTGCAATGGTTATAAAACATACATTTTAAGGTTTTAAAAAACATGGTTATAAAACATACATTTTAAGGTTTTAAAAAACATACAAGGTTTTAAAATCTGACCTGGTGGGAGAAAAGTCTTTGGCAATCTTTACCATGCAAGGGACATAGAGCAAGTTGGGGTTGGATATATTCTTTCCTTCCAATAATTCCCTCTTCCTACCAAGGTTTCTTGACCCTGGCACTTGTCATTTTCTATTCTATTGATAAACTTCTAGATATTTGTCCTTTGCCAGAACAACCTAATGGAACTTTCCTTGAGGAAGAGATGTGATGTTCTTATAAACATCAAGGAAAACTGAGCCCACTTTGAAAATCTGCAGGACTCCAAGTCCTACCACTTTTCATTGTGCTCCTTCCCAGGGCTCACAGGCCATCTACTACCTATGTGCAGACTATCTTTCTGGCCATACACTTAATGACTTCACCAGAGGAACCCTGTCCTGTGACCACCTTCGTGTCATCACTCTTCCTCCAACATATCATACATCCTCAGAATGCCAAGCTTTGCACCTGTCATTGCTGCCAGGATGCCTTCTCTCCAGACCTAAAATTCCTATTCACTCTTGAGGGGGTTGGTGAAATGTAACCATGCAGTTTTGCTTCCCTTTCAGTGTATTAGGAGCAGTTATATATAGGAGAATCCTAACCCACCACGTTACTTTATAAGAGAGTTATTTGTAAGTATATGGATGTCTTCTGCTAGATGGGACAGGAACTCCATCTGGGTCTTTGTGTCCCCAGTGCCTAATTTCAAAATACTGTTTGATGGAATGGAAAGTTTTCAGTTGAGATTTCTCAGTCTGACAGCAAATGGACTTAGAGACATAGTCACCAACTTCACCCCGTGCCCTAAAAAGCAGGGCATTTCAATTTTAGCAAAACAAAAATAAAAATAAAAACAAACAAACAAAACCCAGAAGAATTATCAGGGGCTTTCTGGGGTGCCTAGGTGGCTCAATCGATTAAGTGTCTGCCTTTGGCTCAGGTCAGGTCCTGGGGTGGAACCCCACATTGGGCTCCCTGCTCAGCAGGAATCCTCTTTCTCCCTTTCCTCCCCGCTTGTGGCTCATGCTCTCTCTCACTATCTCTGTCTCTCTCAAATAAATAAATAAAGTCTAAGAAAAACTAAAATAAAAAGAATTATCAGACGCTTTTAAAGTCTTTTTTTTTGAGTATCTAAGCTCCTCTAGCCAAAGTCATGGTTTTCAGATCCATAGTGCTGGCCTTTCTAACACTTAATACACAACCTACAGGGGAGACCTACTGAAACCTCTAGGGATGTTGTAAGAAGGCTTTTGTAAACATATTCCGGGATTAGTCAGATCCATACCAGTGGGTCTTGAGGCCATAAAGAGACATCGTGTCATCTTTAATTAACACTATCTGTTTCAAGTTCCGCTTGGATAAACTACAGGGAGCTTCTGATATGGGAATAAGAATCTATAGGAATGTATCTTGGAAGGGCAACTTATTCAGGAGCTGACATTTGCACTTTCCCCCAAATAAAAGGACAGCAGGTCTTACTTGGAGGCATCAGGGGTACATAAGACCCAGGAGGAATCAGAGCCACTATGCTATTTCAATCAGAGGTGACTCAGACTCCCTGAGGAAAAACACCTCAGGGATAAGAATTCTGTGGTTGCTTAAAGACCTTCCTTTGGGAGCCCTAACTGCTAACCTGGAGGGATGTTGCCTGACTCCTGTGAGTGTTTCTGGTGAAGCAATAGGGTCGGGTCACCCAAACTTTCTGTTTCCTTAGAGCCATAAGTGGTAGGAAGGGCTCGGCCAGGGCCACCCTGTTGTTATTTACTGTTGTGACCAGGAAGCACAGGAGGCAGAGGTCAAGTCTTCCAAACTTGGTTCCAAAACATGAGGGACCCTCCCAGACACCCCCAGAAGGCAGAGAAAATGCCATTATTAAACCACCATGACTTTCATTACAGCAATTTTCTCAGATTCCTTTAGTCTAAGACACTCTTCAGCCCCTCCATTGTCAGGAACTACACGGAGAAATTTAAAAACTCACCAGTTAGAACTGAAATGCTTCATTTGCATGCTGTCTAAATTCTGTAAATCAATTTCAGGTAAAATGCCCTACTTCCTTGTTATTCTCCAGGGTGTTTGAGGATCACTCTAATTTTGTAGTGGGATTTAATTTCCTGACTTTTTGAAAGTTCTGTTGAATTCAGATGCACAGTCTTATGATCAGACCAAATGTGCATGTTCATCTATTTCTTGAGCAGGGCAGGAAGAGGAAAGATAATTTGGAAAGCAGTTTGGGATGGCAAATGTGACCTACTGTCACACAGGCTATGGAAGCCCAAAGAGCACAGATGTACTCAGAAGGTGACTTCTGTTGATTTAGAACCGAATGGTGACGCTTCCCTCTACTACAGGCTCAGCAAGCTGTGGCTTGAATGGAAATTAGTCAGTACAAAGGACTTCTCAACGCTACGGGAGCCTTGTAGCACTAGGAGGGCACATTGCTTTCTAGGTGATGTGGCTGCAGAGACAGAAATCTTTGCTCTCAATGTAAGGATTAGAGCACATTATTCCCTTTGATATGTTGTGCTTCAAATTTCCTCTTGTACAGGTTCAGAGTTGGGGGGGAGATTCTATGGGGCGTAGGTGTCCAGAAATTAAAAGTTATTGTTCCTGTTCCCTTAATCATAATAATGAGTTTAGTTTGACAAGGTCAATTAATTATTCAGGATTGGATAGCAACACGATTATACAGATCAGGCGGGTAAGAAGAGAGGGCTCGGAAGACAAAGACAATGAAAGGTAAATGAAGGGCTGGTACCGCCAAAGCTCCATTGTTTGCAAGTCACCTGCCCGTGCTGACTCTCTCCCTGGCCTAGGCCCTTTCTTCTGGAATTCCTCTAACGCAGGGAATGACAGCGGCATTCTGGCTTCTTTCTCTCCTTCCTGCCCCATTCCAGAGGCATTAGCATCTCCTCCCTTTCATGAGCTTCGGAGCTGTTTGACTCCACGAGACAGGTAATTAACTATCAAACAATAGCAGGGATTTTCAGATTAATTCTGCTTAGGAAGAAACTGGAAAACTCATTTACACCAAACAAAAGGGAGGGGGTGATTAGATACTCCAGTGACAAAAGAGAGACCTAGATAGCACCTGGAAAAAGTGCTAGAGACCAAAAGCTCTGTTAATTATTATTATTTTTTATTATTGCTATTACACTAATATCCATGTCTTAGGAGCACTGTGGGCTAACATCCGCTATCATGCCAACATGTGTCTGAGTGAGATTAAAGCCCCTCAAGTACAGCGCTCAGGCCTCCGCACCTGGATGAGAAGGACCTTCGCTAATGTTCTGTGGGCCACCAGGGAAGCTGTGCTCGACTGTCACGCAAGGGCACTTGCAAGACGGTGAGGGCTTTGAGAGGGCTTCCACGATCCCCTTAACTTAGCAAACAATTCGGTCCCACAAGGTGTGTTATTCACTCTGAGCTCTCCACGAGACTTTCTCTTCCAAAGGCTTAGCCATTTTAGATACCCCGAGGAGAGGAATAGGGTTAAAATATGCAGCTGGACTCCAGAAGCAGCCACTTATTAATTACACTCACAGAGCAGAACACCCTGAGGTCAAAGGGATGGAAATCATTAGACCCAAATTTCAATAAATCTAAAATGGATCTCCCTCACGCTGGCCTAAAAGATTGTGTTCTGGCTGCCTAAGTGGGCGTGAAAATATGTGAGTGGTATTTCTCAATGCTCACCAACTCCTTCTGAGTGGAGTGTTCAAGGCATCTAACAATTTAGAAGTCCAGGGATCTGAGGTGCTTCATGAAGCCGTCACACGATGCTTTAGAACATGAGGCTTTTGACGAGTTAGTATCACCTTGTTTTTGAGCCCTCAAGGTCCTGGTGTACTCCTTCCCCACTCCACACCCATATTTAACCAACCTCTAAATTCTATTTTCCTTTGGATACAACTTCAGACTCTGGTTTTTCTTCTCTGCCTTAGCTAACAGAAAAACTCCAGTCCTCCATCTTTGTAGTACCCTTCTCTTGTCTTTAAAAGACCTCCATCTTTTCTTATTTCTGTCTTGTCTCCAAAACCCCATTCTCTTTTCCATACCACACCTGACCCCTTACATTAATGAAACCCATTTTTGCTTTCACATGTACTGGCCCATTGCCCAAAATAACTTACTTTCTTTCCCTCTTTCTTTCTTTCTTTCTTTTTTAAGATTTTATTTATTTATTTATTTGACAACAAGAGACACAGCGAGAGAGGGAACACAGCAGAGAGAGTGGGAGAGGGAAAAGCAGGCTCCTCACAGAGCAGGGAGCCCAATGCGAGACTCAATCCCAGGACCCTGGGATCATGACTTGAGCTGAAGGCAGACGCTTAACAACTGAGTCACCCAGGCATCCCCCAAAAGAACTTTCTAAGACAAGAGAATATTCTATTTCTCTCTGGCTAATAGAGTAGCCACTGATCACACACGGCTACAGAAGCATGCGGCTAGTGCAACTGAGGAAGTATATTTTAAATTTTATTTGGTTTTAGCTCATTTTCAATAGCCATTGTGGTGAGTAGGTACCTCACTCAGTTCTCTTGTCCCCTCTGCCTTGCCACCACCAGCCCCTGCTGCTGCCTTTTCCCTCTTCCTCTTCCCACACTGCCCCCAGAGCCAATCTCTTCTTTAAAGCTGTCCCTTATTCCTGGTTTATGTGGAAGACTCACTCCATGTGATCACCTGGGCTCAGTGCCTGTAGCCAGAAGCCTGCTCTTCCCTCTATGTTGACCCTGAACAACGCAAATCGGAAAAACTGTCACCTTCTTCTGGCAGGCTGGTCTAACATTCTGGGCCACAGAGACTGAGATCTCTGTGGTTTGACACTCACACTTACTTCTCTTGGTACTCCCCATGGTTTCACTTACTAGCTGCTCCTCCAGACCCTACAGTGCCCACTGCAGGAACACTCCTCTGCAGCCCAGGCTAGGCCAACCCAGTCTACGTTCTAGCCACATCACCAGCCCTGCCAGGACCTTCGGAAACTGGCCCCACCCCCATCAGCCTGGGAAAGATTTAGGAGAATTTAGGTAGCCCCAGAGATAACTCAAACAAAACAAAACAAAACAAAACAAAACAAAACAAAAACACATCTAGAACTTACCACCAGTGAAAGATTGTCCTGAGGATTGGAAGGACAGGAGATGATGTGTATAGCAGAAGCTCTGGAAACCATGAACCAAGGAAAGACCCCTAGCCCTTCATCCTGGGCTTGAGCTCAGGGACAGACCCGTGCTCAGAAGCACTGCCACATAAAAAGACCAGCCTGATTACTGTCAAGCCATTTCTGAATCTGTTAAAATGTATAATCAGAGGGCATGCAGGTAAGGGGACCCACACTGCTGGTTTTTCCTGGTGGGTGCCCTAGAAGGATTCAGCCAACAGTAGCTATACTTGCAGAAAATGACTTCTTGGTCATGACTTGGACAAACATTATAGACGTCCATCTCCACACAAATGGGAATGGATTCTTTGAAGGCGGCTTTTTACTCATCTCCATGTGCTAAGCGGTTGGCCAAAGTACCGTAGCCAGAGTTGTTTGCCAGCAATTATAACCCCTACGGAGGAAGGAAGGTGTACCAAGGGCATACACAAAGGGCCGAAGGTCTGACTCTCAAACATCTGCAGAGGCGGCATCCCAGCTGCCCGCGAGAACTAAACATACTCAGTCACAACCATGGAGAAGACCCAGAACAAAGAACTAGTGGGGACAAAGGGTAGGTTGCTAACAAGAGGAAAGATAGTCTCTCCCTGAAGCAGCTCATGGGATACTATGGAAGTGTGATTACCTTCCTTCTGCGTAGGTTTATTTGTATGTGAAGCTGACCACATATATATATAAATACACATACTCGGAGGCAGACAGTCGGTTTAGTTCTTTCTGCTGCTGCTATTGTGTGTGTGTATGTGTGTGTGTGTGTGTGTGTGTGTGTGTGTGTGTACATGCAGTGTGAGTATATGTCTGTGAGTATTTAATGACTGTAATGCCATTTTGAAAACTTAGTATGTCTGACTTTCATTCCAGCAGCATTGTGTTTAGGGTTGAATAGCAACTTCAACAAAATCCAGACAGTCAGCTCCTGCTAGGGGAATTAGGGTTTATGTTCAGTATAATAAATGATCCCAAGATAAATATATTCTTTTTTTTTTAAATGCTGGATGGCGATGTATCCTCTTTCCAATACAGAGATGGGGGAGTCTAGCTCTATTTAGTTTGTCTGATTGCTTTTAAGAAGGGGGACAGGTTGGCTCTGAAAAACTATGGTCCACTATTCATTAAAGTGTCAATAATGCTCAGCCCAGGCATATCGACAGTGGATTAGCTTGGGCTGAGTCTGTGTACAAGACCAGTGCCTTTTTTAACCTAGCTTGTTTCCAGATCAATACACCCATCAGCATTCGAAAATTAGCCCAAGATGAGATTCCAATACTTGAGGTGGCGTGTCATGCTAAGAGGCCACCTAGCCAAGTCACAGATGTAAACACCTAGCTGGGGATTAGACATTTTCCATTAGCTTGGACATGAGCGAAGATTGATGTAGACCTCCTCGCCGCGTCCCTCCCAGGTCTCTACCCCCACATGCACTCCGCTTCCCCTCTGGAGGCTGTGTAAGACCTCTGGACTATAATTCCAGCCATTTGCTTCAATAAGCATTTATTAAATGTGCACTTTGGATCAGGCACTCTCCCAGGTACTTAGGGCAGGAATGTGTGGGTGTGTAGGTGTGTGTGTTGGGAGGGGAGGGCTTAAAGAAAAAAAAAAAAAAAAGACAAAAACATGGTCCTTATTTTCAGGGAAGTTTCAGCATTTTCCACTATTTCTTCCATATTCCAGTTCCAGAAAGTTCCTGCTTGCTAAAGTGAATGTCGTACTAGTGTGTGTTTGTTAACTTTTCTTTGTCAGTGCAGGTTATCGTGCTCTCAATAGTAAGTATGTGCAGGTCAGGGTGTGAAGGGAGCATGGGGGATGGCTTCAGAAGCACCCCCTCGTAGAGAATACAGATGGTGCCACTGGAACGGTCGCCAGACCTCCTCATCAGATGTGGCCCTCAAATTATGTTTCAGTTAACTATCCATCATAAAAAAGGTATTGACCAAAAAAAAAAAAGTTATTGACCAATTGATTGATTTTTTAAATTTTTTTTAAGTAGGCCCCATGCTTAGCATGGAGCCCAAGGAGGGGCCTGAACTCACAACGCTGAGATTAAGACCTAAGCTGAGATCGAGAGTCGGAAGCTTAACTGACCAAGCCACCCAAGCCCCCCCAAAAATGTATTTTACATAAAAAACATACACACCCTGAAACAAAAGTCTTAGAGAATGATACTTATTTTGCTGTTTGTAATATGGTGATACCTTCCATGCAATTTCATCTCCTTTAAAAAATTTTGTTTGCATCCAGCAGTTTGAAAAATGTTCATTTATAGAACGAATTAATAGGAAAAGTCATAATTTCCATTCAGAGGAGTGAGAAAAAGAAATAAGAACCACATGGTGTGGCCAAGCTCTGGCCCAGCACTGAGGGGCACAGACGTCCCTGTGGTCCCTGCTTAGAGCCAAGGCCACAGTTCTCTTGCTGTGCTGAGTCTCATCCCCACTCACCTTGCCTGCCTTTCCCCAGCACATGTCCAAACCTGGGATGTACATTCTCTTCCCTCCTCCCAGCTCACGTTCCCGAATTCCTCTAGCTCCTTTGCATTCTTCCTTCTCCAGCCACTTTCCTGCCCTTGTTTCTCTAGCCAAGCATCTGACAATCCCTTCCCCTTTCTTTGGGTGCTCTGACAAGGAGTGGTGGCTGAAGGAGCCTCTGCTGGAGGAGCTTCTGGCCCTAGATGCCCATCAGCTGGATGAAGGGAACTAGGGATCAGGCTGGGAAATAGACCCCAGCAGAAAAGGCAGGCTCCACTACTCTGAGCCTAAGCTTCTGAGATAATAAAATGAGCTAGTGGTCCATTGTAAAAGAATTTTAAAAAGCTAAAAAGTAGTATCAGTATTTAAAAAAATATTGGTGGTTAACATGTATACAGCTCTATAGGTGCCAGACCCACTTCTAAGTATCAGATAAAATTTAGCAAGCTCATCACATCAGTGACTCTGTTTTACAGAAGGAAACCCTGAAGCCTAGTCAGTAAGTTGATTCAGGTCTCACAGCCCAAAAGCGACCAAGTCTCATTCTGGCCCTATGTCCACCATGGTAAAGTATTATGTGAATCTCCTGGGGTCAGTTCTTCTTTGTGGGGAACAGGCGAGCACCACACCCAGGGCCTGAGAAACAGGGAGAGGGCAGAACCCAGGGAGATGCAAAACCAAACCCAGTACATAGGCCTCAAAAGCTGGGGGTGAGGGGTGCAGAAAGAGGGGGCAGGAACCCGGGGTGCCAGCAAACATGGAGAATCAGACACAGGTTATTAAAAGGGAGAAACCCAGGGCTGAGAGATGAGAGACTCGAGCAAGCAGGAGACAGTGGGGGTGGCTGTTAAGGGCATGTCCCAGGTGGGCGTTTAGAGCATCTGTGACGGGTTCTGCTTTCTTTGAAGCCTGTGGGAGGATATGGCGTGTGTGTAGTGCCAGAAGAGCTAAAACACAGATCTTAAAATAAAGCAAGCTTAGAACTGGATAGAACCTAAAAAAAAAAAAAAAAAAAAAAAAAATCTAAAGAGAAAAAAGCCAAGGAAAGCAATAATTAGAAGATAATTTTCTGAGAAAATATATTATTGGAACAAAAACAAAAAAGAAAATCCTAGTTCTATTCAACAGGAAAACTTATGTCAAAATTCAGCTTCAAATGGCCGAATGACAATTAGTTGTCCTGTTGTCCTGTCCAGATGGAAGAAACAGAACTCATCTCTGCCGGGGATCACAGAAAAAGTGTTGGACATGGGTTCTCCCAGCCACTGCACAGACCGTCCAGCCAAACCCCACCTACCTTGCACAATGAGGTGGACCCTGGAGGTCTTTGGGTGGTTGTCTGTCTGCACAGAGCAGGTATACGGGCCCTCGTCATATACATCCACGTTCTGGATCTCGATGCTGTACTGGGTTTGGGTGTTGCTCAGGAGGACCACACGTGGGTCTAGGCACCATTTGTCATTCCCAGCGTAGAGGATGGTGCTACGGTTTAGCCAGGCCACCCGGGTGACCCGGTTATCAATTGTGCACCTGGAGGGAAAAACAGACGGGTGAGTCCAGGCACTGGAAAGGAAGTGGGGGCAATCAGAGTCAGGTCTTCTTAGCAATGCTAGGATGACTTTTCCACGCCCTGTCTTCACCCGTCCACCCCTACCCCCAGTATACACACACAACATTCCCTGTCTTAGTGTTACGAGTGGCACTTTCTGGAAATGGGCAGCAGAGACCTTGTGCGATTATAGCCTCAGAACACTGGCTGTCTGAGTCTTCTGGGTCCTGAGAAGTTCAGCACTGAGCACTGAAAACCAGCTGAGCAAAGTACTAATTCCCTAGTCATAACTATTTGGTAGTTACAATTGGAGGCATCTTCCATACTCAGAATGGCTAGACCTTCGGGGAACCATCAGCTCTCCCTTTGCACAAGGATTCCCATGCTGTAGGTATTTTGGGAGTACTAAGTCATCCAGTACTTATAACAACCCTATGAGCAAGGTTCTGTTGGTAAAAGGAACAGAAGAACAAAGAAACTAAATATTTCTCCCAAGCCACAGAGATAATATGTGCTAGATCAGAGAGACCCAGATTTTAACTACTAAACATTATCTCAGAATAGCGGATTCTAACAGAAGGCTTCTGAAGTCAAAACTAAATATGGACCACCACCATTGCTATTTATCTTCATTATACCCAGGGGCAGAAATGTTCAATTACTGCGAGACTAAAGGCATTTTCCAAAATCTCAAAACTGTTTGCACGTATAAAAATAGATTTCGTCTTTTTTATTTTTGCATCTGGAGTCCCCAAATTGTGGAAGCTCCCTTCTCTTTCCTTACATTTTCAAATCTCCCAGCTTCTCTCGCCAAGTCCTAATCACATCTCTCTGTCTGTATTCATTTCCCTCTCTCAGTACACCAAGTATGTTCTATGGCCTTAGGGGAAATTCACAAACACAGTGTCCTGATCCTAACTACAATGCTGGAAATAGCAATGTAGCTCAGTATGTATAATGATACCTCAAATTTATATATTCCTTTGCAGTGTACAAAATACTTTTATATCCACACCGTTTCTTTTGATTCTTGCAGCCAATCTGTGAAGTAGATTATCCTACCCATTCTCCACTTTAAAGAGCAGGACTCCACCATTTGGAATGGTCTGAGGAATAGGCCAGGTTAGAGAGCTGGGAAGTGACAGACATCTCAGCCAGGACATCTGGCTGATTCCTGGACCTGTGTGCTCCTCAGAATGTGCAAAGGGAGAATTTTCACTGGGGAGGGACACTTGTCCCTGCTGAATTCTCAAAATGGTCTGTGACCATAAAAAACCTAAGACCTGCTGCTGAGCACACCAGCTTCCCCGGGTGGTCCCTCTTGAGATGAGATTTCCTGTACCGCACCTTTTTTCCGCTTATACTTCTGTAAATGTCACAGGATCACTGCAGGGCCACTCAGGCACACGTGGGGAGCCTTGCTGAGAATGCCTGTAGGGAACGCTGCTCCACCAGAAACACCTTTGCTCTGGTGTCCCGCAAGTTCTGTGCTATTCATTGTGTTTCCCGAACAATGCGGGATGGAAATGACTTCACTAGGAAAAGATCAAGGGAATGGGCCACTTGCATCAGAATCGCATGAAGGGTTTATTACAGGGGTTTTAGTCTCACCTCCTATCCTACTGATTCAGTCTTTGGGTATCCGGAAATACGAATTTCTAACAATACCCCAGTTGGGTCATAGACCTACCAAAGTTTGAAAAACACTGGCGCAGAGTTGTGTGTCTGAGATCAGCTACATAATTTGGGGGGCTCAGTATAAAATGAAAAGGCAGAGCTCATTTCAAGATACTGAGAGCAGAGCACTTAACCATGTGCAGGGTCCTTCTGAGTGCAGAGTCTGTGTGAATAATACCTGAGTGAACATACCCTGAGTAGATCTTGGACTTTATCATGCTTACAGTGATTCTTGGGAATCTTAGTACAATGCATGTCGTGATTTGATAAGTCTGGCATGGGTCCTGAGAGTCCACACTTTCAGTAAGCTTTCAAGTGACGCCAGTGCTGCTGGCTCTAGACCATTCCTTAGGTAGCATAAATCTTGAGTATGAAACATATGAACATTAGGGTGGGGAAGCACTGAGCTAGCAGCTCACCATGTAGAAGTGTGGTCAGAAAACCAGCAGATCACCATCCCATGGGAGCCTGGTAGAAATGCAGAAACTCTGGCCCTACCTCATATGCAATGAATTAGAATATTCATTTTAATAAGATCTCTAGATAACTAGAATACACGTGAAGTTTGGGCTGGTCTAGAACACATTTCAAGATTGCCTCTGGCTTTGATGACTATACCCAGAAGGCTGTCAGAGTGAATGAGAGGTAGAGAAGTACAGCCAACAGAGGAAGCACGTGATGCCATCCCTTCTCTTAGGTTCCTCACAGACTTCCATGATGTTTGTCATTGCAGGCTGCCTTACCTGGAGTGTGGACTTGGAACCAGAGTGGTTTGAAATTCCTGAAGAACAACACACTCCCCAGCATATTTTACTAGTAACACACCTGAGATGTTATTTTCTTAATTACCTTAAGGATAGCCCCTGCTCTAAATTGTACTTGGCAACTCCTGGATGGCTCAGTCAGCTGAGCGTCCCGCTCTTGATTTCAACTCAGGACATGATCTCAGGGTCCTGAGATCGAGCTCCATGTCAGGCTCTGCTCAGAGCCTGTTTAAGATTCTCTCTCCCTCTCTTTGGCCCCTCCTAGCTCTCCTGCACTCCTTCTCTCCCCGCTCTCCTCTAAAATCAATAAATAAATCCTTGGAAAAATAAATTTTGTTTCGACCCAAGCAGAGAAACTGTGAAAATCATATTCATGACTAATATTTATTGAACACATCTTCTTGTATGCTTGGTACAACACAAGCCTATTACATAGACTATATCTCAAATATGTGGTGGGTTCACTTATTAATGCCAACTTACAGATGGGGTTAAGCCACGTTTAAAAAATATCCAAATTGAAAGAATACTTGAATTGATCAGAATCGCTGTGGTATTAAGCTGCAGAGTCAGGATTCAGGCCCAGTTTTATTTTATTTTGTTTCCAATTCAGTGTTCTTCAAGGTCCTTATAAGCCCTCCCAAATGCCCTCCAAAATTTAAATTCAGGGTGTGTCAGAATTACCTGGAAGCCCTGATAAAGTATGGATTGCTGGCCCTTCCCTGGTCTGGAGACCACATTTTGAAATCCATTAATTTAGACATCTGGTTTCTGATGAAATGAGGGCTGCAGAGTGAGTGGGCACTAGGAAATGACCCTTGTTTGAAATAGTTTTCCATGACTTTGCGGGAGAGAACTTCCTTGTAACCAATAAGTTCTGGGAAGCCAGAGCTGAGGCCCAGCTATTTGCTCCTCCAGCAGCCAAAATGGAACCAGACACCAGGTGAATGGCCAGCTGTGGCATAGGAAATTCTGATCAACAACCTCTACATGGCTTGGATAATTGTTTCTGATGCCCACAGTGGGGGCATCTCAGCCTCCCGACGAATCCGAGAGGACGGTCCTGGGCTTCCTGGGAGTGCCTAATTATTGGAAACTGACTGCGACGACGTCGTCTCACTGCTCTATACCGTGCTTCCAGGGCCAGAGATGTTCATTTGCAGATATGCTAATGCTCCGAACGCAGCCGATTTCCAGCACGGTTATGCGGCTCCTGTGATATACTACACTGAAGAGCTGGCATAGCTTCAGCTGTGGTTTTGGGCACATCCAAGGTCATATTTAGATGTCCAAACTGTCACTGCTGGATATCAGTCTTGCTGAGTCTCCCCGGCATTACTGCCGGCTTCTGCAGAGATGGATCACAAAAGTAACTTGGCAGCCAACTACTGTCACCTTCTCATACCTGTCCCCATCTATCTGTCTCATTTATTGAGTCTCCACAACAATGCAGAGGAGACAATTCTCCCCAGTTTAAAAAAAAAAAAAAAAGGTAAAAGCAAGCACAATTGCTCCCTCAGAATGCCCTGGTTGTTGGGGAGTCAGTAGAAGATTGGGGTAGGAAATTCCATCAACAGGCTCACTGTTTTGCAGAGATGGCCTTCAACATAGTTCTGCAAAATGACTCCTCAAACACGCCATGGTATTTCATGTCTCTCAGGAAGGTAATTGACTGTATGATTAAATGGGAAGTAGGGATCCTTTCAAACTCAACTCTTCCTAATCCAGGCATGTACAGCTGGTGATAGCCACTTATCAGAGGGAAATAGTCATAGGTCAGCAAGGGGATGGAGAGACAGAGTTGAAAGTGCTCTGTCCAAACCTTGGAATCCTCTCAACTTTCTTTCTTTTTTTTTTTTTTTAAGATTTATTTACTTATTTGAGAGAGAGAGACAGAGCAAGCTGGGAGAGGTGCAGAGACAGAAGGAGGGAGAGAGTCTCAAATGGACTCCACAGTGAGTATGGAGCCCAACACGGGGCCCAATCTCATGACCCTGAGATTGTGGTTTGAGCCAAAATCAAGAGTGGAATGCTCAACCAACTGAGCCACTCAGGTGGCCCACCTCTCACTTTTTCCCTGAATCCTTGAGATACACTAAGCACCTAAACCAAGCATCCTCTCCTCCCATACTGCCAGACATACAAAGATAAACAACCTTTGCCGACCTAAGCCTTCTGGATTGAGCTCTGAGACTTCCAACTCCCCAACTCCAAACATCTCTGAACTCTGAAAGCCCTCTGTCCTCCTGCCTCAATACTGCCCTCACTTCCATCCATCAGCCCTCTGGCCAGTGGCCATCAGCCTTGGCCTTTGTGGGAATGGCCTTCTCCTCCCATCAGGAACTCCTCGCACACGTGATCCCCATGGAAAGCCCATGGCCTGACCTATGCAATATCCTGGCAGCATCAAGACAGACAGACAGACAGACAGAGCCTAGTAGAGATGCTTGTTTATCATTTCATTGATGAGCCCAGTGCCCTTCTCAGTCTGCAAGTCCATCTACATTCTGCTCCTTGGAGAAATTTCTTCTTAAAGAGAGAGCAAGCCTGGTCTATTTGAATAGAGATCATCCAGGTTGGGCAGCTTACATGGATCGGCAATGCATTTTCTTTTAATGATGAAAAGGTTCATGTGTAGTTGACTGGAAGAAGACCAGCCACAGATGCCCATGCTGGACATCGCACCTGAGCACAGTGTACGGCAGAGAAAGCTGTCATACCTGTCATTTTCTACAGTTGCACCAATTGTGCCAAAGCTCTAAAAATGCAGCCCTCTATGTCCTCCATCTCTTGCTGATGAATAGTGGCATTATTACACTTGCTGCATTTATACATTGAGGAATAGAAAAAAAAAAAAAAGATTAAGCAAGCCCAGGATGAGGGCCTGTAGAGTTAAAACCATAAAAGTATGGACTCAGGGCCTCAAGCTACTTTTGGATCTGGAAGGAAATGAGAAAGGGAGGGAGACAGTGGGTGTGTGTCTACAAATTACAAGAAAAATAGAGCAAAAGTATCTGCTTGGAATGTTCTAAAGGCCGACAAAGAGAGTGTTGAAATAAAGAGAAAGATTATTGAAGAAGGAGAGAAAAATCTAGGCTTGGCCTTTCTTAAACGCACCTGCCTGAAGATCTGAGGGCTACAATGGATCCAGACAGTGGGTAATCCAACCATTCCTTCTGTCAAATGGCCCTTCAACTGCTTTTGAAAAGCAACACGTCTCAAGCAACGCTTGAGTCTACAGTAAAATATAGAGCTTCCGCCCTTCACAGCACCTGGTCACAATCTCCTCTTATTGCACAGAAATGCTCCAGCTGCCCCTAAATTTGGTTCCTTTGAGCATTTGGCTGCTGCTCCGCCCCTCCCTGCAAGCTTCACAGACAATCATTGCGATGTGGATTGCAGAGAAATACCAGCCAGTCCCATGGAGTTGGCATGGACATCTTCCAGACCTGCTCCCGGGGGGAAACCATCAAACAGAAAAAGCAAGATGCCTCATCACCCACCTGCTGAAAATTCAGACAGCACTAGTACCTTAGATCTTCATTGAAGAAGAAGGCTTCCCTATTGGGGTTGCTAATTTTGCCCCTACTAGAGTCTAAACTCAAGTCGATATTTGTAAAATTGTTTTGGATCATAGTGAGACAAGAAACACTGAACTTAACACTCAGTTCATGATGGCCTTGAATCCCTCAACTACAACTGTTTTTGCTTAACATTAAAAAGAAAAACAGATGTGTGCTAGAAAGTCTTCCTTAGTTATGAGGATGGCAAAGCTGTCTACTCCATGCCTGGGTAGAAGCAGAAATCTTAGAAGAGAGGGGCATGGACTGAGGGTAAAACCCAACTGTGCACATACCACCCTGGGCGCTCACACTGGTGGCAGGTAGCTGTGGCCTAGGCTGGGGGGTTGGAGAGAGGCCAGAGAACAGGCTCTGAACTCAGACAACTGGGATCAAAGTCCCAGGTCTGTGCGTATTGCCTCCCAGCAAGCCCTCCAAACTTCTCTGAGTTTCATTTCACTCATCAACATTTTCTCCTGCGTGGGGTTAATGAGAGATTGAATGGAACCAAGCATGCAGATGAATTGCTTTGCATGTAGTTGAAACTCCACAAAAAACGTGGTTCTACAATCTATTGTACATGCGGCTTTCCCATCTTCTGTGCATGTATGTTGCATCTCTCACTAGATGGTAAGTTCTTGAAAGCAAGGGCCACGCCTTATTTTTCTTACGTGCCCCTACATGACATCCTGTTGAGTACAGAGTAAGCATTCAATAAATATCTGTTGTCAGTTTCAGTTTTGTTTAAAATCTCTCACCTTCCACAAACTTCTGAGAAGTATAAGATCACAGAGCCTGTGTCTAGAAAAGCCCCAGGCTGTGAGGGTAAACTACTCTGCCTGCATTTACGATATAAAATGCATACAACTCCATTGATGCATGCTCTCTATTTGAGGGCGTCTATCACCTTTTACTTCTCTAATGTCTTGAACATAAATCCAGAAGGCTTGGCTTTGTGAGCCTCCAAGGAGTGTTCTCCATAAGGACACCTACCCATCTGTCTTTCCTGTCCAAGTCCAATAAAGTAGCATCTTCTCAAAACAAACTGCTGAGCTGGGTGGGCCGTGACTTGTCTGAAATGAATGGCACAACATTTTGATGTGTGCCGGTGGCAAAAAAAACAGTGCTACTCAAATGTTACAGGGGGCTTGGGACAGCCCAGTAGGTCCTATCACGATTCTAAGCCGGAGCTCCCAAAAGCCATCTCCTTGCTCAATAGCTGTGTCACATGCATTTAGCAATGTGGGCAATAGGGCATCATGGTCTTGTTTTACAACCATAGACAAAAGCAACAGAGCCTCCCCCTGCCCTCCCCCCACCCTGCCCCAGGTGACAAAAACCAAGCAGCCAGGAAACTTCTCTTTTTCTTTATTTTTTTCTCATTCGTTTTCCTGACATATACAAAATTGTCCAAACATAGAGGAGGGTCCCCTGAACCCCTTGGGCAAAACCAACATTCCCTAGGTGAGGGACCCCAGAAGCACTGACAGAAACTTTAGTGGAAATTCACCCTGAACTACATCTGCCGGTTGAACCTTGGGCTTCAGCAGAATGATCTCCTGCAAAGCCCCCTCTCACCTCCCAGCCCCACTGCTTTAGGCAAGACGTGTATCATGCACATTGGACTACCTCTAACAGTGACCTGAGCACTCTGTTCACTTCTGGATTCAGCAGCTCACTGTTTTTAGAATGTTCTTCCTCTCTGTGTGTGAAACAAATTCCTTCCCCTATCAAGGCCAATTTTAAATATTATTTTTGTATCCCCACTACCTTTCTTCTATAAAATGTTTAATCCTTCATGAATGATCTCCAGACATATTTTAATCCTGGTGTGTATTTCTGTTTATGGTCCATTTTCCTGTGATGGGCGGAATCTAGGAAGACAGGAAGTATATATTTGTTTCTTCATTCCAAGGACTCCTGGCTACCTTCAGGACGATTTGGATCTTGTGAGAGTCAGGGTGGCCGTGAGGTGAGAAGGCAGTTGCTAAACACAAGAGGGCTGGCAAAAGTCCCTCTGTCAAAAATGATAGCCCCTAGGCGATGGACCTCTCCCCACAGTCCTCTCTCTCAGGTGGCAGCTGTGACCTCTTCCTTTTTATCCCCTCAGCCCTGCAGGTGTTAATATTGCCCTCCTGTACTAGTCCTGCTGTCCTGACTCTTCCCTGCACTTTCCCTACACTTTGGCTCACACCTGGCAAATATGCATTTTATTAAAATCTCCTCAAGTTACTCGATTTGAGCACACCATCTTTTTTTCCCTGCAGGAACCTTGACTTCTGTGGTAGATTGTACACTACACTCTGTGAAAGATTTTTTATTTTATCCCGAAGACAAGAAGAACCGGAGAACCAAAGTGAAGAACTTTGCATTGGCTACCTCAAAAAACTAGCAACGGCTATAAGAAGCACCAACATTGATCTTGTCTCATTGTCTTCTACTGAGTGGCCCTTCCCGGCTTGGAAAGAAATGTGATTCCAGGAAAAGACTCCTGCAATCTTTTTCCTTCTTTTCTTTGTCTCCTCCTATTCTGGTCCTTGCCAGCTGGTCCACATAAAGCCTGAACCAAAATGGAGCTTCATGCAGAAGAAGCTGGACCCGGAGAGGCAGGTTATAAGTAGGAAGCACACAACTGTTATCTGTTCCAGACATTTTTCGTAATGACACTGGAAAAAACAGGACTCATTCAGGTAAAGTGGTATGGACAGTACATATTAGACGCATAGTGCCATGTTGGAAAAGGGGTCTGGAAATACCCACTTCCTCCCAAGCCCAGGGCCAGGAGAGGCTATGAACGATGCAGCCGTCTGGTAGGCCTCATGCCTAGGAGTCAGCCTCAGGTGAAGTCAACATGTGTGTCCCTCTGGCTCCAACTCTGGGACTAGCTCCAACTCTAACTCCTTGTTGAGACAACTCCACATCCCTCTCCCAGGCCTCTCACCAAAAAAGATCGCCTATAGTTAGGGCTTGAACACCCCAGGGTGGGAAGAACCTCATGGCCTAGAAGCTAAAACCACCTCTTAGACCAGTGACCCCTAAGGTCTTCCTTCCTGCCAGCAGGTATAAGGGTGACACCCAGGCAGTTCTGAGCAGTCAGCAACATGTTGCCTTTCTACCTGGTTCTCACCTGGGAGACTGTGTACACACATGACCTGTGTCAGGGAGGGAGGGTTTGGAATGAAAGCAATCCCGTTTGAAGCCAGAACTTTCCTTTTCCTCACCTAGGAAGGAGGAGACAGTCTGCCACCTCAAGCTCCCACAGCACAGTAGAAGGAAGAACAGGCCAACTAAAGCTAGAATCCCAAAATGATATAGAGAGCTTCTGGGTTGTTCTCACTAAATGACCCTGGCCACACATTAGCTCCCCTCTTGGCAGCACCATTGTTTCTCCAACCACTGCCCAGGGCCCACCTGGGAGTTGGGGCAGCAGGCGGGCTCCCTCCCAGGTTACAAAGTGCCACTTCCACCCGCTAAGAGGCTGAGACACAGGTGGAACAGAGGAAGAGAACCAATGCAGAGTTGCACGGAGCAGTGGTGAGGCTTCTGCTCCCCGTGCACATCCTCTGCTGGCCTGTGAAGAGAAAGGGTCCCCAGGGTCCAGAAAAACAGGGGCTGCTACAAGGAAATGTGAAAACAATTAAGCAGAGAGAAGCTAATTGGATCTCTCCAGATAGCTAATCTATGTGATGTGATACCTTGGTGCGGGCGAAGGGCAGGACGTATCCCCAGAAAGACAAAAGCTCCCAGTGGAAGGAGCAGCCTTGGCCCGGGCCTACTGCCACCCTGTATCCTCATTCCCCAGGGGAAAGACCTCGCCTTTTGCCTAGTTTCTGTCAGGTTTCTTCCTCTGTCCTGTGACAGTTGTTTGTTAGAGGAGCACCCTCTCAGTGGAGTGCCAGTCTCGCACACTGGTTCATTGTTAAAGGCGTCTGTGGACCAGCCTTGGTGCCCTCCCCCCTTCTCTGTCATAAAACAGCAGTTGGCTACATGGAGACGTGTGGGACGTGGGGGTGGACACCAGGATGCAGGGATGGGGGGACCAACTGGCACTCTTAGTCGATTTCATCTTTTTACCAAGGATGGTGGGAAGCCTTAAAATACCTTTCCTAAGCCAGAAGACCTAGAAAAATGTCTTCCAGTGTGTTCACCTAAGGGAAGGACATACCGTTCTGCCTTAATTCCTGGAGGAAAAGATCTGGGGATCAGGTTAGAACAGGTCTCCACAGTAAAGATGTGGCAGCCTGCCAAGGGGATCCTAAGCATGGAGGCAGGGCACCAGGAGGAAGGGAGGCAGCTAGCAGGGCCTTTGTCCCCGGGTCTTGGATCCTCTGTAATGTCCCCACCTGGGCAGGACAAGGCCCAGTGTTCAGACCAACTCCCTTGGGTCCCTTTCATTATTTCTGTGCCTCTCCAGGTCTCTGTGTGCCTCTGCTTTGAACAGTCCCCATCTGGGGCTCTCCTTGCAGGGCTGCCTTGAGGCCACAGAGCCCCTTTGCACACACTCACAGAGCTGGAAGTGTCTGGAAGCCTGTGCCCTGCGGGGCAGCTGGCAGGCAGTGGGCTGGGGGAGGAGTGGGGAAGCCTCTCTCTGTACTTGCCAGAGTCTCTCTGCATCCAACAGAAGCCGCACTCATGGATATTTGCCTGAAATCGAGCTTTTCCTTGGCTTTCTGCCCTTCTCTGTCCTGCTTCTCCCACTCTCTCTGGGTTTCTCCTGGGAGCACTTCCTTAATAAGTCACTTCAACACAAACTCCCATCTCCAGGGCCTGCTTCTGGGGCTTCAGAACTGAGAGAGTCCTATTTGTAATTCTCACAAAGTTCCTGTGATCAAAAGGAGAAACCCTGAAGGAAAGGGCAATGCTCTGGAGGATGTAAGAAGGTGCTAGAGGGATGCAGACTGCTCTATATCAGGCACCGGGTGGGTGGCAGGGGGTGTCCTGGGCTCCAGATAGAGGTGGCGGGACCATGGAAAGCTGGAAGCCAACAAGAACCAACAGGGAGGCAGGGCCATCTAAGGACACTGGAACCAAGGGAAATGCAATCTACGCAGGTGCAAGTACTGAAGGAGACAGCTGGTGAAGATTTCAGGTGTGTGGTGGGGGTGGCTGGTGGATGCGTAGGGGGTTTGTACACTGGTAGTCACACAGAGGCAGGAGCCCTGGCCTCCTTTGGAATCACAGATACATTTACACAAATGGAGAAAAAGTGAGAAGATGTTCTCTGTAAGAAGGAAATGAAGTTTAAAGACAGGAAGTTGGAGACGGGTCAGATGTTTAAGGTCTGGTCTGATAGATGTAGGGACTCTGTAGGGATGCAGAGGGAGCTGGCATAAGCAGGGAGGCTGCAGTCAGCCTGGAGAAGCTCTAGAACTGCGTTTGGAGGGCAACTGACAGGATGAAAATCACACTGGGGAGAAATGCAGGAGAGAGAAGACAGTAGATGTGGGGAGCATGCCACTGCCAGAAACAACGTAAATGCTGAGGTATCCTCTTCTCAAGAAGGTTTTCCCTTCCCCACTTGCAGGGTCTTATTCGTGCATCAGGTATCTGATCACATGTTCTCTTATGGACATGATCAAGTTAAACCGGGCTGATGGGAGGTACTGTGCATCACAGGACTCTCCCCCATTCTGCAAACTATTTAATAGCCTTTGTCCTCCCAAGGATCCTATCCCCGGGGTTATCCTTCTCTTTCTCATTCTTTGACCTTCACATCTGGTTGTTACTCCAAAGATGTGGACAAACTGAGATGTGTAAGAATAGTTTATTGAATGATCTGTTTATTTGACAAATATTCACTGAGAACCTACTATGTGCCATGCATTGTGTTAAGCACTTAATGTGATACCAAGACAAACAAGACAGACACAGACAGGCATTCTGCTCATACAGAAGAGAGGCAAAGTAAAGCAGATCATCATGAAGTGTGAGTCTTGTATGAAAGGACACTTCAGGGTGTTATACAGAAAATAGGGGGGTATTCGGGAACCTTCCCTTATCTAAGGGGTCAGGGCAAACCTTTGCAGAAGTGGTGCTTTTGCCGAGAACTTAACAAACATATATAAATTTGGTGCTTGGAGGGACCTGAGAGACGGTCTACCACCTTATAGGTTAGAGTTTAAAGTTAAATCTACACAGTTGCTGCATACATGTGCTTATGGCTATGTAGCTATTTGATTCAAGAATGATTGGGGATAAGAATCTGCATCTCCCAATTCCTTAAACCAAGAGAAAAAAAAAAAAATCAGTGATTCCTGGGATTAGTGGATTCCAAGAGAGATTCTGTAATGAACATTCTGAAAACTTGACAATGCACTGGGTGTTACTCAGATATTAACAAGATCTCTACCATCTGGAAGCTGCTGTGAATTAGTATATATTATCTGATATAACCTCAGCTTACATGTTCATATTTAAGAGAAGCAGCAATCATGCCCAGAGCTTTTGGCCTAATTTCCATGGAGTTGAACTAGCTGGGTACTTGTTTTATTATCTAATCTCCCATGACAAGCCTGAGTCCTTAGACTTTGTGTGACTCAGTTTTCCTAAGTGTCAAAGGGGGGGAAATGCGGCTACCCACTCAACCCTTTTGGTTGTCATGACGGTCAAAAAAGGTATTTCAGGAAGAATATAAAACACTCTAAGGAACAGGGAGGTGTTAATAATTTTTAAAATTTACAAATCTTTTGTGTAAAAATATAGTCTACCCCACTCTTCAAATTCCCCAAATAACCAAATGAATGCCTACGTCATCCTGCTCAACCTTAAACATTCCATTATGGTGTTTCCAGGTCTTTGGAGATGCAAGCTCACTCTTCATGACAAAACGTATCTCCTTACTCTCTATGTTTTTGGAGCTTATGATACAAAGAAGAGAACAGCTACTTCACTGGAAGGAAGTAGGGGACCTGCACAGGGAGCTGAATGACAAAGAGTGGGCACTCACTGAAGGATGGGCCCGATTTTAACCCTGAAAATAAAGCACTCACCCTGGAACCTGAAGCAGGAAACCCTGAAGAGAGGTTCCTTCACTCTGTCTCATGTACCCACACTGGTAGGAAGCCGGGCACAGCTCAGACGGTGAGGCTGCAGATGGAAGGGAGGGTGCAGGTACAAAACTGTCACCCAGCAGAGTCAGTCCTCTGAGCACTGGGGCTGTTTCTGCAGTAATTTCTTCACCAGGCACTAGATGAATAATTATCCAAGTCCTTTACAGAAACTCTCTGTGCCTTTGGTGGCATTCTCTATTAAATGATCTCTGTAGAAAGGGATTCTAGTTGCAATGTAGGAGGGCTAATTCTTTCTCTGCATAAAGTACTCCCTAATCTTGACCCTTCAACAGCAAACTCAAATCATTCCCTAATCTCACTCAGATTGACCCTGTCCCAGAACCCAAGGAAGTAGGGGTTCCAATGTGGTCAGACTTGGATGGTGGGTAGCACCAAGGTCCCCTAACTGGCCTCTTGTCTCCAGTTGTAACCCTTCTAGCTAACCCTCTTGCTGTCTTTTTTCTAGCAAAACCTTTGGACTCTTTTGCTCAAAACCCTTCAGTGGTCCCCACAGCTTTTAGTATGAAGCTACAACATTACAGAATGACTTACCAGGATGCCCCCAACCTCATCTAGACCCATCACCTTGTACAGGACCCACATCACAGCATGTGATTGCAGTTTTCTTACAGATTCTTCAATGCTGCGTGCCCTGCCGTGACTCCAAACCATGTCCCATGCTGTCTCCTTTTAGATTATCCTTGCCACCTCATCACCCCGACACGTCTGCCTTTACAAGGTTTCCTTGGCCGTACCACGTCTTCATTGACAGCCACATGCCCCAGCGCCTTACATACCTCTGCCATCTCACCTACAAAGCCGTATAGCACTTGGGAAGGCAGAACTGATGTATTTTCTTTATCTTTGTTATTTTGACCCCCTTCCCCCAGAGACCAGTTGTGTTACCATGGTACCTAGCCCATTATCACTGTCAGTTCGTAAATCTGTTGCTGGAAGTGAAGGCACACTGCAGCAGGCATCTATCCTAAACCAGGTGTCTTTGAGACAATAGCTGGTCTCAGGCACAACCCAAACACTGGAATCTCCCCAACTGTTCTCCATGGTTACTCTTGCCAGGCTGCCAGGAGGCTGACATGCTTGCACGTGTATCACGGGTGAGCACCGCTTCCAGAAGTCACCAAGCTGCGGTCAGGCTCCACAAATGCTTGCAAAATGAGAAGGAAGGATGCAACAGATATTCCATGAGAGCATTCTGTGAATTAACCAGACAAATAGGAGCTCAAATTTTCCTTATGCATGATAGCACTTGACGTCCTTCCACATATTATTGTGTCTCATGGAATCATCAAAACAAAGGCGAATGAAGAGACAATGCTTTCTCCCCAGGCCCAGGACTACAAAATGTGTGATTGTAGGCAAGTTGTTTCACCTCCCTAGACATCCGTTCCCTCATCTGTACAAGACAATGGGATCTCTGAGGGCCTGGCTGCTCTGCATGACTTCCCTGGTCTGCTGCCTCCGTCCCCCGTAACATCTTCCCTATTCTGTGATGGGCAGAGCTGTCTGAAACCCTTAAGTGCGCCTCTCTTTGCCAAGATGAACAGAGAGAGGACAGGTTAGGAGGTTAGAATAGAAAGTGCAGTAGAATTGTGAGAGCAAGGATGCCAATTACTCAAAAATGCAATAAATGCAAACATGACTTCACTTTTTATGCAAATTCTCGAGAGAAAGAGGGGGGAAAGTGTAAAGGAGCATATTTTCTTTCACCTCAGCAGGACACAGGAGAATCAAATAATATTAATTAGAATTTAAATGCATAGAATAAAATTAGCAACATGATTGCTCCTTTCACTGAAATTATCAAGAAAAGCACAAAAAAGTCAGAGGGATGAAAATGTAGTTTCTTCCCTTTCCTTCTACTTGGGAAACACATTTCACTCTAAAATCCCATGATTTTATATGGCATCCCCTAGCATCTCCCAAACAAAGCTCACCAGTTCTCATAATTGAGCTCTGTTTCTTTCTTCCTACCCCACTCATCAAATGATCACTAGATGCCAGTGTCCCATCTGCCAAGATGATTTCTTATTACTGGTCACCTCTAGGCTTCTTTCTCTTAAGAATATTTAGTGTTGAAACAAGTCTACTCTCCAAGTCCTCACAGTCTCTGGAATTAGGTTCTTCTCCTTAAGAATAGGATTTTAGCTTCATCAAAACCTGTTAAAAATGTTCAGTGATCAGCAGCACACCCAAAGAGAAAATGAGTGGCAATAATTTACCATAGGAGCTAAAGTTGTTCTTAATAAATAACCTGAGCCAAACTGCCCCAGAAAATCAAGAAAAGGGAAAAAGGAAGAGGGTAAAGGAAAGGGTGGGAAAAGATATAGCACTGTCTCACCTGTCACTGACACTGCCTTCCGGGGCTGTGGCCATATGGTCCGGGTATCTCTCATACTCTTTACATTCTTTTTCCTTGTCTTTCTAATACAGCCATATGAAAAACAAACTGAAATGACTGGAGGAGGGAGACAACTATCACGTATGTGGGTTGAAGAAAAACCAGGATAATCACAACAAAAATCTGCTTTTCATTCCCTAGCAAGCCTTTCCTTCAATAACTTAGATGTAGAGCAGACAGAAAACAGTACATTGATCCAACGCTGACACTACTTCTAGGCAGGTATCGAAAACCCACCCAAGGTCTGTATTTAGGAATTCCATCTTAAGGTATATTTCTCCTGTCCTAAAAGTGAAGATAGGAACACAGGACACAAGTGATTTGGTCAGGTTTCCCAGGGTCCTCATGGAAACAGCAAGAGTGGACAGGTTCCTGGGGTCTCATCACTATCCCTCTGTTATCTTATTGGATGTAAGGCCAAACACTTTAGACCAATACATGTGTAAAAGACTGGAAAACTACCCTCTAGGTTGGCTCTAAACTATTACTGAAGACCCAACAGTAATGACACTTCTCACCCAGACACGCACCTTCTACAGTGTTCTTTCAGAATGCAAACAGTTTGGAGTATCAATCCTTATATGAAGACGTCCCCACCGCTCTTCTTGAATACAGGGCCAAATAGTCTCTGCCTGCCACCCCACCCCCACATACATGCTGCTTCTTTGCAAACTGTGGTTTCCCAGGAGCACTTTATAAAGAGACATCCTCTATGGCCAATACCACCAATCCATGCCCAAGGACACGTGCCAGCCCTATGTGCAGAGCCACTGACTTGCACCAGCTATCTGTGTCTGCAGGATCTCCCGGTATATCCGGCTGGCTGGGGGAGCTCCTCCTACCAAAACCCACAACTATAAACCACTGGAAGATACTCTGTGGCTCTGGTTCCTGTAAGAAGGAGAGATAGATCTGTAGAGCCAGAGGTCGGTCCACCATGAGCTGAGGCATGTCCCGGGGAAGCAGCCTCTCTCATTTTCCTCTCTGTTCCCTGAGTAGCTTCTAAATGTTCTCGTGAGGGAAGTGACAGTTGATATGTAACATTTTGTATGCATATTCAAAATACATTTATTATATGTAGGACATTGTTTAGAAATTGCTCTTCTATTTGATTTGTGATAAATGATTAGTAAACGTGTTTATCAAAGTAAATAAAACCCGTGGAGTGATCTCAGTTGGATTATCATGCATTAGTGTCTGGGAAACCTGAAAAGCAAACCACCTTAGAAGGACCTGGAGTGTCATTCATCACGTGCTTCTCCTCTCCTTTCTCCTCCTGCCCGTTCGCCTGTACCAAGCCTTCATCTATAGCCCTGCCCCACATTCTTGCAAAGGCAAACTGATGGTCACAATCAGGGGAAAGTGGAGGACATTGAGCTTGCTCCAAAGCAAGAACACTGTATGTTCCCAAGCCTGAAAAAAGTGTAAGACCCTCAGAGGGTCACTTCCGTTGTGAGAATCCTGCTTCATTCAGTCCCTTAGAG
Source organism: Enhydra lutris kenyoni (assembly GCF_002288905.1). NCBI lineage: Eukaryota > Metazoa > Chordata > Mammalia > Carnivora > Mustelidae > Enhydra > Enhydra lutris. The sequence goes on from NW_019154118.1 coordinate 3,268,980, forward strand.
GAAGAAAGGTGAATCTAGGCCAGAGATAGGCTCTGGAGCTTGCAGACCATAAACTTAGACATCACTAAGCCTGCCGGCATGACATCCTTTCTTCTATTAATAGCAACTTCTTCCATTCTGCTCGCCCCAGAAAATGAAATGAATGAGGCTTGGCTGCAAGTGTGGGAGAGAATAAAACCCAGGATGGCAATAAATCGGAGTGCAGAGTGGCAGACACTGTAATCCGCTGGAATGACGCTCTGGCTCAAGGAAAAGAACCTCTTTGGGGAACCAGTGAAGGGAATCAATGCCCATAAAAGCATCCAAGGCAGCAAGCAACAGCAGAAAAGATAGATACTGTTGACCAGGACATGCAGCAGATTGCAGGTTGTAAAACAAAATAGAAAGTCGTTAAATCGGCGGGCAAAGGGCACAATCTTGCGATGTGAATATCACGGGGGACCTGTGTTATAAGGAGCTCAGGACTTCCCATCAGTCTGAAGGTCAGAATTGCCAAGACTGTCTGCATGGCCCTGGGATCCCACCCTATAGATCCTTCCCTTGCGCAAACCACAGAGAGGGGAGAGATGGTTGGTATTTATTGCCACTTATGTAATAGGTCTATTTGGAAACGCATTCTGACCGGCTTATCAGGATATTAATACATCACAGGCATATTGAGCTGTATTCATTTAGGGTTCAGGTTGCTTTAACCAAAGACTTTCCTGGGAAGCGTGCCAGGGTACGTTTTCTGGAATGAGTCCCATTTTCTACTTCATTCTCCACCTTTTGATCCAGCAGAGGGCAGAGTCAACCCATAAGACTCAGCCTCAGAGACGCTGTGGGGTAGTTTGTGGTAGGAGAAGGGGTCAGAAAAGCAAAGAACAAATATATTTTTCATCCTGTAAGGTGAAGGTGGGATACTTTATGGAATTTTCAGGACAAAGGAATGAGAATAGGAACCCAAATCATCATGTTAAAGTGTCCTGGGTGTGCCGTGCCTCAGTTTCCCAACCTGTCCAAGGAGCAGATGCGGGAATCATAAGTTAAACCACATTTTACAGATGATCAAGAGCACCACGGGCAACACAGGAGGGGCAGCTGGCAAAGAGACAGGACGCTAAGTCCACAACCCATGAAAAGCAGGAAAAGAAATGTTCCAAACTCTTCTTTCCTCTGCCGATTGCGTCCCTCTTCCCCGGTCCCTTTGTGTGGCTCTTTCTCCCGGTGCATTCCCGATCTTGCCCTCTTTCTCCTTTTCTTCCTTTGCTGCCTTGGCTACCCTCCCCAGCTCCTCTCCTCTTGGGAGAAATAAAAGTAAAACCCCAAACAACTCCTAGGGGGAAAATGACAGCAGCTGCTTCCTCCCCCTGCTCCTGCCCCCACCATGGGAGGTAACTGTGAAGTCCCGGCACACTGCCAGCCATGGTGAGAGCTTTGATTTCCAATCTGATCGCCTCATTTTTGTCAGCCTCTGCACACCGCAAACAGCTCAGTCCCCATCTATCACAGAGAAGAAGGGGTGACGGGAGGGAGGAAAAGAAAGCACCTGCTTCTTCTCCCACAGTGAGTTACAGGGGCTGGTGTCCCTTGTCACCCTCAGCACTGTCCCTGTAACTCAGCACCTGGCTTTGAGGAAGTCACTCACCACAGCTGGGTGCAGAGACACTCCAGCTCCCTGCTATTGTTCCCTGCACTCTTGTACAGACGATCTCGATCCATCCGACTTTTCTTCTAGAAGAACTGATGGATTCAGGGCCCACTTGATCTCGGCTGTTTGTATTTCTGTTCTTATCCACATACACTGGCTCTCACTATACAGAGAGCCGGGCCCCTGCTTCCCCTCAGCCCTCTACTCCCTCACATCACCAGAGGTGCTCCTGGGGATTTGAGATACTTAGAATATGGGATGTTGCCCCTTTTCTATGCTGTGTTCCTTCCTCTGCCCACAGCTCACACATCTCCCCCCACCCTGGACCCCAATCTCTGTCTATGCCTACTTACCTACCAGCACACTATACCCTTTTCTGCTTCCCCAATTCCTGTGGGTACAGGCGACTTAGTCTATCTTCCTCAGGCCTCCAGGGAAACATTACTTATTTATTCCGTCAGTCACCAGAATAACTGTTTTGCATCCCTACTGTGTGATAGTCAGTGTGCTTGGGGCTGGATACACAAGGGTGAAGAGAACAGTGTGCCTGCCTACTGTGTGGCCAACCACAGGGCATCTTTGGGACAGTGGTAGTGCTCTCCAGCTTGAAAGACACATGAGACACACTTGTGGATTTTTTTTATTTTTGTAAGATTTTAAAATTTATTTTAAAGAAAGAGAGAGAAGCAGACTCCCTACTTAGCAGGGATCCTTTGGTGGGGCTCAATCCCAGGACCCTGGGAGCTCCTAGTGAGCCAAAGGCAGGTGTTTAACCAATGGAGCCACCCAGGCACCCCATGCTTGTGGATATTTTAAACTATATTTCATACACGAAACCCCCCCCCCCTCATATTGAAAAGGAGCTCTGCAGATTTTCCTGATGTATAAACATGAGGGCCATACTGAGAATGACTGGAGAGTAGGCTTTGGAAACAATATATATGAAAAACCGGGTTGAGTAAGAAAAGATATTTTCATGAAGGGCCTTCCATGTTGCTGCCTCAAGGAATTTATAATACAACTTCAGGTACAAAGAGTTTCAAACAAGACAGGGATGTACACAAGCCTGTGTTCTGAGACCATTGCTACCCATGGGAGAGCTGGTTGAGGAGAAGCAGAGATCACATTCACAAGACCATCACTTGTAAGGCCTGAGGTAGGGCAAGTCACCAGGGCAGGAGGTGGGGAACAGAGACGAGGGATGTTTACCCAGACTGAACATTCAAGGTGGGAAGGAGAGGCAAGGAATGAAGGTGTGTGACACAGTAATAATAATGTTTAAGATTTTATTTATTTGAGAGAGAGTACGCATCAGAGAGAGCACAAGCTGGGGGTGGGGAAAGGGGAAAGCAAGCTCCCAGCTTCATGAGAGCGGGGGTCCCAGCTTTCCTTGGGATCATGACTCAAGCAGAAGGCAGATGCTCAACCTACTGAGCCACCCAGGTGACCCCACAGTAATAATAGTTAACATCTTAATCACCATCATGCAGCAGATACCATGCTAAACAAGCACTTGACACTTTGTCTTGTTTGATTTTCACAACAATTCTGTGAGGGAAATGTCAAAAATATCTCCATTTTACACACTAGGAAAGTGAAGCTTACTAAATTCCTTAAGATCACATAGTTGGGTCCAGAAGAGGCAGGGGACCTCTGGTGGTCTCTCTCCAGGAGAGCCACAGTCTACCAAGTAAGGTCCTATTCCGCCTCCCAGTTTCTGGCTTGTGAAAGGTCCTAGAAAGAATAGTAGTTGAAGGAAGAACCTGGGCAGGCAGAAAGTTCAGTCTGGGTAACGAACCGTCATCTGTGCCTTTCTAAGTAATTCATGTGGACTGACCTGCTTGCCCACCCAGGTTGTTAATGCCTGTAAGACAGGGGCCTCCCTGCTGAGCCTCAGGGGTGGCTAACACCGGCTGGTCCCATGGCAGGCACACAGACACCTGTTGAGGGTCATCTTGTATATGCACACGGTGTTGTTTATGGAAAAGTCCATAGGAAGAATGACTGCAAATCACACCCTTAACACTGCCCTTGGTTCCCCGGCACTCCCACGGCTCTAGCAGTGTTCTCTGTGGCTCTGTACAGTGGATCACACACATATCACATCACTGAAGCTCATATTAAGCGATGGGTCTTCTAGTGAGCCTTCTGGGGATATGTTAGGGTTTAGAAGAGAGAACAGATTTGTCTCCATGAATGCATTTTTGCAGAAACCACATAGATTTACCTCCCCCTCACCTACTCAAGATCCTCTCTGCTGTCCCCCTGCTTCTCCCCAAACTACCCCTGTGCCCTTCCAGCCCCTTCTCTGTCCTTGCCATGGACAGTGCATTTTATATGAAGCTGTAAAATTTGATGACAGCTTTCCTTGTCAATGTGGCCCTCATGCTGATCCCTCGGTGATATATGGCACTGACCCTCCAGCAGTTGAACTGCCTTATTACAAATGAGAGAAAAGAGAAAGAAAGAAGCAAAGGAGGTGGTGGGAGTCAAGATGGAGACAGAGGGAGGCTGACAGGACAGGTCACAGAAAAGAAAGAGAAAAATCATCAGAGAAGGCCAGAGAGGAAAAACATAAGGAAAATATTTTTTTAAAAGGAGAGAAAGATAAAACAATACAAACGAAAAACAAAAAACAAACAAAAAACCCTAAAAGAACAAAAAAAACATAGAGACAGGTTTTCCCAGTCTCTTGTGTTCTTTGTTGTTTCTTATTGGATGAATGTGTGTGCGTGTGCGTGTATGTGTGTGTGTGCATGTGTGTGTGTATCACAAGTACCATGAATCTAATTCTGAACAACACTGCGACATGCTCCAAACCTGGAGAAATTCTGAGCAGGGTTAAGATTAAGTGTCTTTAAAGAAACACCAACCAACCCAGGAGCTCCAGAGAGAGACTGAGCAGGAAGGGGCTGTGGGAACAACAGGCTGCGGTCCTGCAGGAGGCTCCACTCTGGACACCGTTGGGTCTCCTGGTCAGCTACGGACCTGGCCCTTTTTGAGTCTACCTTGCTGATATCTGCTGATGTCTGTCACTGGTAGCTCCAAGCCAGAGGAACAAAGGCTCTAGGGCCCATATAGGGAAGGGATCCTGGTTTTCCTCCTTTCTGGGCAGAGGGGGACCATCTTTAGGCTCCCTTAACAGACTCATGAAGTCTGGCACTAGGTGGCATTGGTGGAGCCCAGGTTCTTTGTTATAAATATTTGTTCCCAAGAAAACCCTGTTGATTTGACTTTAACAGCCCCAGGGGAGGCTGATTTGCTAAGTTGCCTAAATAAAAGCAGTTGGAAGAGAATCTCACAGAACACTACAGTGAGAAAAACCCACACAGCCTCTCTGGGTGTCCTATACACCAGGAGGCACCCCTCTTTGGTCTCCCCAGCTGTTTACCTTGCTCAGGCTCCTCTCCAGCAGGGAGTACCTTTAACACTAATCTCAGCCTTGGCGGGTCCAAAGGTCCTCGATCCCAGCTCTCCCCACAGAGTCTGGAACAAAGCCATCTCTCCTGAGATCCTGAGGGAGGGCTCCCGCCCAGGAAACAGCTCGGAGCAGGAGGACACTGAGCCATGGCATCCCTAAACTTGCTATTCCGTGCCTACAGCACTTACCCTGCATTTCAAATTAATAGGCAGTTTGGGTGTTCCCCTTTCAGTCTCGTGCGTCAAGGCAGAGGCTGCAGTGAATGCCAGCCCATGGTGTCTAGGTTATTAGATATGTCTGCAGAATGTAGGTAATTTGTGTTTCTGCTTTATGCAATTGGCACTAATGGCACATGCATAAAACAGAGCCATCTTCCAAAACACACGTCAAAGGAATATATTTACCCAGCACAAAGGCTAGGAGCAGAAGAATTGAACTCTAATGATAACATGTTTGTAGAAAAGTGATGCACTTAAGTTATTATATATGAAAACTATTGGCAAAATTGTCAGTCTAGGCTTGTTAGAGAGAGAGGATGAACAGAAGGGGTGGATCTGCCTGCTGGAAGAGAGGGGTGTGAAGCTGCAGAAGGACACGGATTACAAGCAGGAAAGGAAAATAAAATGAGAATTAAAGCTTCCGAAGTAGAATTTAAGAGAGGAACAAGAGGGGATTTCATAGGTCAAAGAAGGGATGGCAAGAATAGAGCTTGGAATAGGATCCTGTAATGGATCGGCTTTTCACTTATATTTTCCGTACTTCATAGTCTTTTTACTTAAATAAATGGAGTCGGGCATTTTCCATTTAGTCCCTCATCTCCCGCATTTCATCACACCCTTGCTGACCCAGGAGTCTTGCACATGACTTGGGATATTTTCAGCATTCCATATCAGACTCTAGCCTCCACCGTGGCTACCACTTTATGCATTTTGGTTTATATCTCCCTTTTTATACTTGGACCTTGACGCTGGTCTGTGTTTTAAGAGCAAGGAATTAACACCATGACCCCGATTTTATATTCAAAGCAAATGAGGTCCCGGGAAGAAGGGCTTCTGGATGTCATCACATGAGACAAGTTCAGTGATTAAGATGAATTATGCTTCTTGGGCTCACATAGTGAAAGGCTCCTCTGTCTCTAAAATGGGAATAAAACCACTGGCCTTTTCTATTTTTCTCCTGTGAATGCTGCAATCCTGGAAGAGATTTAAACCAGAAGAGCACATCAAGGTGGTCATTTGACATATTTTAATAGCAGAAAAGGGTGTCAAAATGATTAGCACAAGCTATCAGATTAGCACAAGAATAAAAAAATAATGATTAAATGCACAAGCTCACCCACCCACACACACACACACACACAAACACACACACGCACACACACACACACACATACACATGCATGCACACCATAAAATCTATTTCCATATTAGCCTCTTCTAACTTAGCTCAGCTTGTAGTGGGCCAGTCAGATCCTATTGAGGGGTGGCAGTGGAGTTTAGACTACAAATCAGCTGCAGAGTCGATGTGGCATCTGTGGACAATCTAGAAAAGTATGCTAAACTCTCTTTGGTTGTTGTTCGCATGCCTCTCGCTGGGGGGTCTGGAGGACAATCTTGCTATTAATCCTTGCAGATCACTAGGCAGACAGGATAATGCTATTCTCCTCCAATTCTCAAATGAAGGGAGGCAAAGAACCAATCAACACTGAAGATTGGTCCAAAGTGGTATAGATATTCTATTCTAAAATGTAGCCCCAGGTCTGATCCTTTATAGGCGGGATTAACGATGTCAGCATGTATGGCAAAGTGGCTTTAGTAGACCCACAGGACATTGGAGGTCTTGGCCACAATGAGGATTCAGTGTAGGGATTTCTCTGCAACCTTGCAGCCATACCTATAGTAGGAAATAAAAGCCACTGGCCAGGGACTCAAGGGCCTCAGGCTGTTGTTTCTAAGGAGACCTACATCCAGAGGAGCTGAGTGTGGTCACACCTTCTCCCTCCTCTTCTCTTCACTTTGATCGTCTCTGAATTCATTGGCCCACCAATCCCTGGCGAGAAGGGGAACGTTCTGGCACTCTTTCAAAACTCTGTCTGGTCACATGGGCTGAGAGATTTCCAGAAATACAACATGTACATTTGAAGAAGCCATTATCTCCGATCAGTCTTAAAGCCAGAGCTGTTCAACATGTGCGGAAAGAAAATAGCAACATAAACAGAGAGAGAAACAAAGACAGGAATTAACAAAAATCATCAGCTGAGCTGTAAACCCAAGCTGTGACTAGGGGGAGCGGCAAGCGAGGCTCAGACTGGGGCTGGATTCAGCGCTGCAATAGTGAATTCAGTCTCATTCTTCTCGATTTCCTATTAATTTCCCTGCTCTATAGCTCTGATGGGGACTCTTTTATTGAAACATATATTCTTTATACAGCATATTATAAATACTTATCTCCTCAGGAGCTGAGGCACAGTTAGGCATGGCATTGTGATTCCAGCCCCTTGATGGGGAACTTGGTCTAGACCAGCAGCAGTGGTGCGGTGCGAACCGCCACCCCAGCTTTGCCAGGTGATTCATTTCATTTACCGGCTCTGCCCATCTGTGGCCTTGCAGACGGTCCCCAGAGCCCAGCAGAGATGGCTCTGCAGTAGAGAGAAGTGATGCCACGGGACCAGAGGACTGCCAGTTCATTTCAGTTGTGACCGAGAATCCCATTTCAGCCTAGGATGGCAAAGGCAAACAATTTAATGCGTTAACCTGCACTGACTCCTCACCCGGCTGCTTCCCATCTTGATTGAAGGGTAAGAAGGTTAATTATTCCCAGGCTCATCTTTGGTCTCCACAGACCATATCATGGCTGCTAGGGTTGGGAGGGGGGCTGATCTGGCTAGACCCAGGCTTTAGGAGGACCGTATTGGTAATGAATTTGGCTGCTGCTGCTGCTGGCTTTGATAACAGAAGAGTCAGTCATGAGGTCAAGCCCACGTTTCCCCATATTCAGAGACCAGGAGGACAAGGAGCAATGCTTTCTACCACTGCACAATGTGCTTTGGACAAGATGACCAACACTCGTGGTGCAAGCCTCGGTAATGATCTCAACAAGAGACCATATGTGGAATGAGCATCTTTTCCCCACACATCCAGCTTTGAGGGAAGACCACAGAGCTACAGTGGCTGGGAGTGTTCCCTGTCTCTGGGAATCAGCTCCAGACACTGTAGGAAGTTGAAGAGGACCAGCAGATGTCTAGGGGGAAGACAGCATCCCTTTCGGTATCGGAAAATGGGAGCCACTCATGGGTAGGAAACTAGCCTTTACCCATTGGCAGTTGTTGGAGAAGGAGCCTGAGAAAGGATGAGGCAGGCTGGGGTTGGGGCGGGGGTGGGGTGGGGGAGAAGCTTCTACTATACACTGTCTCTACTCCTCTCCCCCTCCTAGCCCCTTCACCCCCTTGAGGACATCATCCTTAAAATATATTTCATTTCACAGCTGCATTATGGTACCACAAAATCCTGGGAATCCAATTTAAGAACAGATTACCTCCTCACTTACTTCATTTGAAGCAATTACATGTTAATTTTCATTGAAACCAGCCTAATGCATACCAATCTGATGCTGCAATCTCATTTGAATACTTAAGGGAACATCTACCAGGTTGGGGGCTCCAGAGATTTATATTTAAAGGGCCACTTCATCATTCTTTTCATTGGTGGGTTCTCTTTTATTCCTGGCCCCTCCCGCTGTTCCTCAGGAGGGCAGTTTCCCATGGTGCAAGAAGAGGGAATCCGCTTCTCTAAACTGCAAGGAGCTGTGCTTGGAGAGGAAGCCCATGTTTTAGGGTTTCTATCTTTTCTCTGCCATTTTTTGTTGTGTGTATCGTGAGGAAAACACCTTCACCTTGCTTTGTCTTCCTGGCAAAGTCAAGATTCATTCTCTGCCACCTGTACAGGAGAGGGGGGAGGGGAGATGCCAAGCCCAGGCTTTTCTTAGCCTTGATCTACACTCTCTATCTACAACGATCTAAAATACTACATATTGTATTCCCAGCCATCCACCTGAAGAGGAAATAGCTTTCTAGACAAACCCCATGCATTGATTTGAGCCACTAGTAATTAATAATACTCAGGGACTTCGAAATCAGCTGGTTTTTCAGTTTTAGAGTGGGACGTTTTTTGGTTTTTGTGGGTTTTTTTGTTTGCTTTTTATTTTGTTTTTAAGCCTTGTCTGCTTCGCTTGTGCATTTAAACTAAAGAAATTCGTGTTTGAAGTCACAATTCAATTAGAGTGTAAGACTGTAAAGGACCCTGACACTATTGTGAAGATGCAGTATCAATGTGTTTTATATTATGCTGTAATTAATCTACACGGACATCGAGGCAGACAGATGGGAGGGACAAAATTGATTTAATTCAAGATAGTCCAGAGTTCGTGGTTCCAAAGCAGCTCAAGCGCTCCTCCTATTTCAAGTTGGGTATTTGGGGGATGTGGAGAAAGGGAACTAGGCAGATACCTGTAACTATTGGATAAACTTGGCCCTGAAGTAGAACAGGTGCCTAAAATACATATTATTCTGTAAAATGCATTTTTATTGAGCCCCCACTGTATGCCTGTTCTTAGACCCAGGAATAGATCAGTGAAATAAGAAAGAAATGACAGAGGCCCTGTTCTCTTGGAGCTTACACAAACAAAAACCAAAATATGCAAATATATCAGATGATAAATGTGGTGGAGAAAAATAAGTGAGGGTAAGGAGGGCAGGAAATGTGGACGGTGGTAGTATTTTACTATTGTAGTATGACTGCATCACATCAGCCAAGCAGATTAGAGCCCGTTGCCTTTGGGATTTTCTTCCAGGGTGGAATCAAAGGACGTAGCATGATGATTTCTTCAGTATTAGTCACACTGACGATGGTAATGCTTTATGTATCAGGGCATTTTAAAGCCCCTTGCCAAATCATAGCCCTCCACTTGGCAAGTAATGACTTGTCACTCTTTCTACCAGCAGAAACCTGAAAAAGCCAAAGGATCATCTGTGATAAGGCCTGTAAGACCAGGAGGCACACACAGACTGGGGAGAAGGGTCCCCACTCCCATCCCCTACTTTGAAGTCTGACATACCTTTCAATCTCAACAACAGAAGGAACAAAATCCATGCTCCCTTCCTTTATAGAGAGCTTGGCAAATAGTGCTTTTTGTCTTCATGTAGCAAGATTGAATACCATTTGCATTGCTAGAGGGTTTACTAAAATGGTGGAATATAGTTGCAATACAAAGAAATGATAATTTTAAAAGAACCCACTTGATTTCTAATAGAATTTTTCTAATGCAGAATTTGAAATGAATGTGAGTCACTCAGAAACTCCAGACTTCTATGGCTGGTGGGGGCTGGGGAGATGTGCTTTGATCCATCAATGCCAGGAAATAGTCTTGTCTCACCCCTTGAGAAAATACGAGCATAAGCTCTATATTGTCCTCTGTGGACACCAGCCCCTTTCACTTTCTTTTAACATGGGCTCCCCATCACACTTTTCTTTCTTCCCTTAAACCTGACATTCATTCATTCACAGTATTTTAATTAAATGCATTACTTTTCATCTTTACATCTACGAAGGAGATTGGCACCAGGGAAAGGATCTAGCCCTTTGTTGCTGTATGTGGGAAAGAAAGGTCCATAACTCTATCATCCGTAGTCAACTTCTTTCTTTTGACTTGATCTTAATACCAACTACCTGCCTTTCATAATCAGCCCAAGAACAGTATTCACTCACTCAGTACCTCCCTATGCCAGGCATGTTCTGGATGCCTGTAGTGGAAGAATCAATCTCCGCCTTAAAGGCTCCAGCATCAGTTTGGTCAGGAGGGGCAGAAGGCACCCTCCTCTTCTGTTTGGATGGTGTTGAAGCCAGTGGCAGCGACTGACTCCCCACAGACTCTAGGCCCTCCCTGCAGGTATAGCCTTTGCTGGCTGGGCCCCCAAGCTCAAGCTAGTGCCATATTTTACATCATTCCAGCTCTGGAGGCACATGTGGATAGGGATGAAGATAGTATAACCTGCTCTTACTAATCTCTTGGTTGCCTGGCCATCCCCTGGTGGTCCCAGATCTCCCATCACCTTCCTCTCCAGTGTAACCAACTATGTCTATTGATACACGGAGAGTGGTTTCTGGCTCATAGAGGGACCTAATCCAGGCTGAGGAGGAAAAGAATGCTCATGGAGTAAGCAGAGAGACCGACACCTGCCTGAGCTGAATTTGAAGAAGCTGTAGCATCGAGCCCAGGATGAATGGAGGGTGGGGAACAGATAGTAGGAAGAGGATTAATGTGTTTACAGGCATTTTTAGGTTGTTTTGCTTATTAGTACATAACTGTAGTAGTCGGAGGACCTTCACTGATCTAGAGGTGGTGAAGGAGCTGAGCTCAACTACCTTTGCTGTGCAGTATTTGTAATGGTCTGCATTTCCAGACTCCCAAAAGGTTTGAGTGCTAATCAATGAAGGGACAGGAATGCAAAATCATCGTTTTGTAAATTAAGTAAACATTAGAACAACAAGGGCGAATGGTCAGGGGAACACTAATTCATAGCATTTAGCACAGTGTTGGGCCCCGGGCTGGTGTCCTAGGCTCCCTGAGTGGCACAGTTATCAACTATGGTGAAATGTCACTCAGTCCAGATGATGACTGTGCCTGTCCTTACAAGATGAGTCTGCCTATTCCTTCAGAAACCCCTTCTTGAAATCTGTACAGAAAATGATATGGATGCCCACTTTTACTTTTACCTACAGGGTGATACAACTCAAGGTTATCAGTGGTAGTGTTGACAAACGTTGGATAAAAAGATCACCGTGCACCTGAGGAAGCAAGTTCAGGACTAAACAGACATTCAGAATGTCCCTGGGACCGGTTTTTAATTAGGGGCTGCCAACCATTACTGTATGACCTTGAGCAAATCAGACCACCTTCCCGGACTTAGGTTTCCTTATCTTTTTAAAAAGGCTGAGCTAGAGCTCCAACAAGATCCTACTTACCTACTCTTGTAGTTTGTTTAGAGAGCCAACTTGGATTCCCCATATTCTCCCTGCCCTACAGAATCAGGACTGTGTCACAAGCAGAGTAAATGGAAAGGCAGAGTGTGTGGGGCAGCAGGGCAACAAAGAGAGAGGCAGTGAGTCAACAAAACATGTTTTTTATATGGGTGACACCATTATTTCTGGGGGAAAAAAAATTTTACCTCTTAGAAAGTGGTCTAATTATGGTCATCAGAATAAGGCAGCAAGCCATGGGTCCTCCCTGTCCCTCTAGTCCTGGCCCAGGAAGGGGCGTGTGTAGGTAGGGCCTGGGGTTGCTGGTACCTCATGCATGGAAAGCTTTTGCAGGGGCAGAAATGTGTTTAAAGCGGTACCCAGCTCTCCCTACTGGAAGCCAACTGCCTTGACACACGCCTTGTACGACACTTGCTCTTTATTTTAAAACACATTTTTAGAATGTCATGTCTAAAGCAAGATAAGACCTTTAAAATAACATTCCATATTTACACTTCCTTTATTTTTTTAAACAAAAGCTTGTGTCTGAATGGAAACGCATCTTCAAAGGATGCCTTTTAAAGAATCCATGGGACAGAGAAAAATGTGTTGATGGTGAAATAAGTTCAACTGTACAGTATGAGAAAAAATATTCCTACCCAGAGATGAGAAAGAATGACACAAGATGGGACAAAAGGCTTGGGGCCGGCAAGGAAGGCCGCAGCAGTGGATAAATTGGGTAATCAGGCTGGAGCTGTCATAAATGGGGCTGAAGTCTTGTGCCTGATGTTTCCTTCAGATTCCTTTCCTGTCTCTAAGCATCACTGGCTCTTTGTCTCTTCACTCCCAGGAATGACAAGTCAATGAACCCAAAGAAGTGCGTAGGGAGTCCCTTCAAAATACAACTGTACTCTGGAAAGAGACTGCTGAAGTGACCCTGGTGGCGGGGGGGGGGGGGGGGGGGGGGTCTATATTTGCTGCCTCTCAGTCACTCCCATATCAGATTGGCTTCACTGACTGCCTACGAGACCACGCTCTTAACTGGGGCACGGTGCACCATCTGGTGATGGAGGTGGCCGAGGAGGCCTGCGTCCTGCTCCTGCCTCTCCTGGGTGGAGGTCCCACGGTCACAGCTCATTGGGATCCCAGCTAGGGATGAGCATGCAAGGCAGAGAGCCCAGGGCATGCCTGAGCCTGCAGCCTTCTGGGCACTTCCATCCTCACTCCAGCAAACACCTGTTTTGATCAGGAGGGTACAAGGATCTGAATGAGACGCAGAGGGAAAATTTGTACTTGGTTCACACGGGCTGGCTTTGAGATGAGGAGAATTCAGTTCATGATGTGGAGTTAAGATAGCTATTCTCTTTGTGATCTGTGGATGAAAATACTATTTAAATGCAAATACAGAGGCATTTATTACAACCGTGGTTATGACTCCAAAGTTATTTAAAAACAAGTCACCAGTTGAATATCTTACCCACCACCCAGGTGAAGTGTCTCTGGTGAGGTCGGGAGAGCCTGCGGTACAACAGAGCACAGCAAGGGGTGAGCCTCCCCTTATCCTTAACTCCATCAAGCTAATCGGGCACTTTGCATAATGTAAGCAAGCAAGAACATACTCTGAGGGAGGGGCACGTAAACAATAACTAGGAGAGGGTAACAGGGAAGACCAGCATTCAAGGTCTCTACTGGGGACCTTTTCTTTCTGAAAACATAAAGATGGTCAGAGAGGCCCAGCAGGAACTCAATTGTCTTCCAGAGCTTTTCTGGATGTGGCAAGGCCCCTTCTGGCTGTTTCCCCAACTGTGATCAAGGACCATTAGCTTTGCCTTCTTTAAACTGAGAAAACAGAGTTGCTATTGTTTTCATTCAAAGCCAGACTGAACAGAAGGCCTGGGATGGGGGTGGAGAGACAGCCCCTTCTCCTAACTAGGAGACCTTGTGCCCTAATGTGTGTGCATGTAGAGGGAACAAGTTTCCCAATAAATGTTTACTAAGGACAACACCAGGTCCCCGTCCAAGCCTTGCCCTCTGAGAGCCCCAGAGGTTCGGATTTGAGAACAGGCACCATCTCTGATGAAGGGACGCACTTGGGGCTTGCTCCAGTTTTGCCCACATAGTACTTAGCCACACATGAGTTCCCAGTGGAAGTCCGGTTTTCGTGCTGTTAACTCGGCTGGCCATGCCCCATACCAAGACTAAAACATCATTTTCTATCAATTCAGAAAAACTCAAGGGATTTTCTAAGAAGTCCCATTATTTACTAAGCAAATGGTTTTTGGGAAAAAAGAAAAAAAAAAAAAAGCCTTTCTTCTTTTGTACTTTAAGCCCCAATAGGTTATCTGTACCCTTCTACACGACTTGCCTTTCAAGATGTATAGTGAGGCTAAATGTTAGCGGACACTGGTTTCTTTCATTTATCATTCAATGCCTTACAATACATAGAAGAAATGATGCAAGACTTCTTCAATTGTGGTCTGTTTAAGATGCATCCATTTGCATAGCACTGTCTCAGCCTAGGCCACACAAACTAAAATGCGCCACATAAAGAAGGCCACGCATAGGGAGCAGAGGAAGAAGGGAGGGCAGGAATAGCTTGGCCCTCATTCCAGACAATTGGGGAAGTAAAATGAGAGGGAAGGAGTGACCTTCTGTTGTGTGCTAGAGCAGCCACTTGCAATCTGAGTCATTTCTAGCCTCGGTTGAGAAAAGTAAAGTTTCCCCTTCCATTGCCAACATGCTTAAGCTAGAATCAGACTGGTTTCCTTCTGCCTCAAGCACGAATCACCGACAATCTCACCAGCAAATGCCAAATATCGCTACAGGGTTTTTATTAACAATTGTGATTTATGGAGACAGGCTTCAATCCCAGGTGGTGTTGACCGGCTGAAAAACATGTGTTCTGTTTTACCTATTGAAGAATTGAGATAAATAAAGATTTATCCAATGGAATAAATCCAAAGCCCAGTGCTTATTTTTCCTTAGTTGACTTGGATGTTTGAGGCATCCACATCTCTTTTCAGTAGGTCAGTTCCCTAAACTGTCACTGTTATCCCTGAGGGTGTCCACCTTATGCACAGAAGGCTGTGCGACTGAGAGGCTCTGGACTTGCTGAGGGCTACCGAGAACTATAGCATTATGGATTAGACATCACTTCTCCATGTCTACCCTGTGTTTTAATCTCTGGGATTAATTGAAACCATATGCATATTTAAGCTTATCAAAAAAGTAATATGTTCCTTCTTTTCACTTACGCTGCTCTAAAGAATTTGAGGTTTGAAGTTCTTTACCCCAAATTTTTCCCCAAAAAAGATAAAGGGAAAAAAAAAAGTCAGATCGAAAACTTTGGACTGACGGACACATGTATAAGTACGTACACACAAACAGACACATAAATGGAAAGCTTTGGAAATTTCCTGCATACATATTGCCACAAAGGAGACTAGCTTATTCTATTTCAAACTGAGAGTAAATTTTGAAGCATATTTTCACTTCTCTTGGAGCACAAAATGAGAATTCCACATCCTACTTTTCCTCTTTAGGAATAGAATATATACTCTATGAAGGCAGAAGTTCAAGAAACAATTCTATGTTTACTCATTCAAATCTTGAAAATACTTCCAGAAATAATAGTATGTTTTAATGTAATTTTCAAATTTAAAAAATCCTACTTTCTTTAAATTACTTCTTGTCACAAAATTTTGACTACGTGGGGATATGAATAAAAACATTCGTGGTGAAACCATTTAGCCAAAAATGAAAAAGACATTAAGGCTCACGCCACCAGCAACTACAGTATAAGGAATGTACTTAGCGCATGCCTACTGTCCACTCACGCACACTTCAGCCACAGGCTGACAATTCAGCTCTCCAGAGAGGTAATTGTCCTTGATAGAGATAAGGCAGATAGCAACACAGAAGAGGATATTATTTCTCAAGTTTGTCTGCCTTAGGAAAACCAAAATTATGGGCAGAGGAGTTGGTTATTCCTTTATTCTACCCTCCGTCTGCTTTGTCAACAAATACTTGTTGCCACTGAGCTGGAACCGAACACAGTTCTAAGCACTAGCATACAGCACGGAAAAGACAAGACTCCTTCTCTCCTACCAGTTTGAAGAGAGAGATGCTAGAGCAATGTACCAGTTTATTTCAGAGAGCAATGTGTGCTCTGAAGACCACACACAGGGCAAGGGAATAGAGAATGATGAGAAAATTAGGTTGTGGATGATGAGGAGTGTTTTACCTTCATGGAGGTCCATTTTGAGGAGGTAGTACTGGTCCTGCAGTTGAAATAGTAGGTGAGAGCTGGCCAGGTGCAGATCTGGCGGGGGGAGGGGGGAGCAAAGGGAAGAACAGGGCGAAGGTGCTGAGCAGGGAGAGAATCTGATGCAGCCCAAGAACAGAGGGACGACCAGCACGGCCAGGCCAAGTGGGCCCAGCAGAACAGAAAGGCTTGAGGTAAGGAGGAAGGGAGGCGGCAGCTCTTGCAGCTCTTGACACCTCAATAAGGAGATCTGTTTTAAGTGTCAAGAGTTTGGTCTGAAGGGTTTTAAGCCAAAACCTAGGCGACTTGTTTTATGTTTTAAGAAGTTGTTTTTACTTCCTTCTGGAAGACAGAGTGTCAAGGGAAGGCCAAGATAGAAGGAAGGATTTTAGGAAGCTCCCATAATTTTTATTTTTATTTTTATTTTTTTTATAGTAATGGCTTTAAACAGAGGCCGTGGAGATACAGATCAAAATGTGGATTAGGGATGTATTTTGCAAGTACACGCAACAAAACCAGTGCATGGATTGGAAATAGGCATGACAGAGGAATGACATTTGACTTATATGTTTTGTTCTGAGCAACATGGTGGAAGAAACTATTTGTCATGAGATGGAATAGGCCTGATTAACAAGCTTCGAGAGAAAAATCAGCCATTCTGTTTGAGACATGTGCATGCAGTAGTCTGTTACAATCACCCTTTGAAATCCCAGTCAGCAGGAGCATCCTATGTTTCATGGGACTCTCCATCAGATCGTTCCTGGAAGTTTGGACATGTGGAAGTGATGATGTAAATTTACGAAAGAGATCCTGGGAGTACAGGTGTAGATAGGGTAGAGTAAGATGATATAGGGGTCCAGACTGTGTCCAGGGGAGTAGGGCAGAGAAAGCCAGGGGAGAGTTGTGTCATGGAAATTAAAAAAATTAGGAATAATGAGAGTGTTCCTAATTTTAGGATCTTTAACTCTTGAAAAAATATAGAGCTTTTATTTGAACTACCATTCTACGTTGTCACAACCCAGAGGACAGGAATGCCTCAGATGTCACAAATCATTGAGATGAGTTAGTTTTGTGTCTCTGACTCCAGCTGGAAATTAGAAAGGGGAGTCTGTGTAGGGCTAGTCTATAGTCATGATGCCAGTTCACCTTTCCTTTGGCCAAGAGGTAATATTTGTGAGAATGGGTCTCTATTCTAACCAGGGACCGATACAGTGTCCACCAAATAAATAGTTGTTGAATGAATAAATGCATACATTGGGGAGCTTGACCTGCCTTTCATGGATTTGTAAAAGGTTTCCAGAACTCAGAAAGTCACTCAGTTTATTCTCAAGACTTCACAAAGACCTACACTAAAATAATCCAGATGCATCTCCCCTAAGCCAGTTGTAAATATTTATGGATGAGCCATCACGGTCAACATCACAGAATGAAGCATCCCACCGAACCACCACACCTTTTGACTTATCACAGGGAAGCAGGAAAAAGCCATCAAACACACAGGAGGTACCACGGACACATTTGAGAAGGGCTGCTGTGAATGTCTAAGATTTATTATCACGATCCATTTGGCTCTGGACTTTTAACATTTTAAACAAACTCAGAGCCGAGTTGGTTTAAACCCTCTGCAGACGGCTTATAGGTGGGCTGCGGGCACAGACAGATGGGACACCGGAGAGAGGAAGCTGCGCAAATGCCAAATGGCCAGAGCACTGGCCAACCTGGACACCTTCTGCTGGGTACTTTTGTTTACTAATCTCCTGATCCTGGCAGCTCCTTCGGTGTGGTCACATGGCTTCTCCACATGGAGCGGCTTAATTGCTACCAGCGGATAGCTTGACCCTTTCATCCAGATGGTTCAAATCTCCCCAGCCCCGATGATCCTGACACTCTCTCCAATGAAGCCCAGTTGCCTCATTACTTCGAACAGGGCCTCTTTAAAGAACTCCCCAATGATTATCACCTTGGAAAAGCAAAGTTGAACTCTCGAGCAAAGGCAGAGAAAGAAAAAAGAGGGTGGGAAGACAGCAAGGAGTGTTGGGTATCACTCCCCTCTCCCCTCTCATTTCTGGAATATGCATGTGTTTATTTATAACTCAACATTCAAACTAATTATTAGCTGAAGGCTTTGAAGTAAAAATGTAGGTCAAGCAATATTATATGGGGTAATGGCAATGGTTTCAGCTCCAGGGAACATGGAAGTAATTGAAACTCACTATTTCACTGACTTATTACAGACCAACATCCGCCCTATTAGCCATTTAGCACACGCTCCCAGACCACCCTCAACTGACTGGCTTCTAGAGTCTTGTGCTGAGGAGGGGCGGGGTGTATAGCCAGGACTTTGCAGGCTGATAGACAGGTGTTCTATCCCTAGCCCCTTACGGAGCACATACAGGTGCCACTGGAACTCTCCCTTTCCCTCCATCTCAAAAATATCTCTAGGGTAAGGAGAAAGAGCTGGGTATGGTGGAGGTGGGCCCAAAGCCAGGGGCACCTGGTGTGAAGCAATCAGCCCCGCACTCAGTGGCCAGCCCGTCAAGGCTGTGAGGACAAAAGCTTGCAGGGCCAGCCGGCCAACCCGAGGAAAGTCAAACCACCCCGCACTACCACCCCCCTCCAAACCTAGGTGCTAGAGGAGTCAACTCGTGATAATTAGGGCTAATTAACCATGTGATCAGGCTGCTGCAGGCCCCTGAACTTTGTACTGACCCTGCAAACTTAGGATGAAAGCTTCTCTGCTGGATCCCTTGGCTTGTTTCTTCCAATATTGTTTTGTTTCCTTCCATTCTTCTTTCTTAATAAGGCCTTCCACCTGCTCCCTCTGCAGCTCTTCCTTCTCCCCCCATCTTCCTCATGTCCCGGTTGTCTCTCTGCTCTTTCCCCATTCTGTTTCCTCTGCTTTTTTCCTAAGAGATGATTGTTAATAGCTCTTTTCTGCACTAATACAAATGAGTTCCTGGTCTAACAGTACATATTAAATTAATAAGCAGACACATTTATTTATTCTGAACTTACAGCATCTCCCTCCCTTGGGAGTTTCTATGTTCCAAGTTGCCATTCATCCTTACTAAATGGGGAGCAGCTTCAAGAAATTGCATTATATCTTAAGCCCTGATCAGACTTCTGATCCCAAATCACGGTCCTTCCACTGTACTCCTTTAGAGCCTTGGCTGGGTCCTGCCAGGTGCCGTCAGTGGGAAGGTGACAGGAATCTGGGTCTGACTGGGTGTGAGCTGACCATGGAGGAACTTGAGATTTTTTTTTCACTGTGAGAGGAGGAGAGACACAAGCGAACCACCACAGTGAGGCTTCCTCATGTGACTTCAAGGTTGCTCACTTCGTCTGGCTTCTAATGAAATCCATTTTTAAAGAGCTACAGTAGTCTCATATCATGTACTCTTTTATCAAATGTTCATTATCAGAAAAAAAAAAACAGACAAATGGAAAGGAAGGAAGAAATGATGGAAACAAGGAAAGGGAAGAAGAGAAGGAGAGAAGGTAAAATGCCTTCACTCAGAAACGTCTACTATAAATATGTGGTATGTATACTTGCACATATTCCTAAATGGTATACATGCACGTGTGTGTGTGAGTATTATTGGCATGACATAAAATGGGATTACACTATTGGTTAAACTGCATTCAGAGGTGCTGTGGGATGAGGATCTGCCTATGAAGGGACACTAGCTTGAGAAGGGCAAGGAAATATGTGTATTGGCTCCTGCTGGGTATCGGGCTCCATGCTAGCCTGCTTCAAGGCTCTTACCTTGTTTAACCCTCTACACCAACCCAGAAAGAGGTAAGGAAATGAAATCTCAGAAAAATTAAAGTGCCTTCCCCTAAATTCGTAAGTGGTTAGTAGTGTACTCAGGATGTGGACCCAGGAAGCAAAATCCGAGCACTGACATTTCTTCCTGGGCTACAGTACTTACTTGTAGAAGCCACAGAAAACTCGGATAAATATAGTGGATATGTTCCTTAATTTTTGCCACCCCTTGCCAACCCTATATAACTCAACTGGGAGGAATGTAACAATATAGTCTGAAGCCTGTTTAATAGTTTTGCCTTAAGATAAACTAAGCAGACCAAATATACGGATACAAAAAAGGCATTTCTAAGTGCCTGCAAATACCAAAGTTCCTAAGCTGGAGATTGCATTGGTAATTATGGGCTCTGCAGCAACAAACTCTCCGAGATCAGAAATGCCAGCGCAGTAGCAAAGGGAAAATTGGCTGCGTAGCTAAGAATCACATTCCTTCTGTACATTTTCCTTGAAGCCACAATGGCCCCCAAAGACAGTAGCAGGGCCTGATTCCAATCTGGCAGGAAAGATGTGCCAATTGGTATCAGTCTGTCAAATCTGTCTTATAGAAGCCTGGATAGAGGCGGCTGAGGAGGAGGTGCTGTGTGCGCCCGCGTGTTTCTGGCGGTCACCTCCAGAAACATCTGCTGCTGATGTTCCACAATAGGCATGATGGAGATGAAATGAGGGCCAGCCCTGGCACTGTTTTGCTTTTCTATGGGGCCAATTTGCATTATAGATGCTACAGGCTCTCTGGGGCCCTCAGGAACGTGTAGCCTTTACCGTCTAATTTGGCTCTGTTGTAGTCAGTGACAAATGAGAGTTGCACTTAGTTTAATGCTTCAACAAGAGGCATATGATGCGTGCAGGCACCTGTAAGGGGCTGGGCTGCTGTACCAGGGATGCGGGGAAGACAGGTAGGCAGACTTGGGGGTGAGGAGCTGTCTCTAAAACAGCACGGAAGCCATGGAGTCCATGAAGGCTCACTTGGACACCTGTAGAAACACTTAACACTTTACTCTCCTTAAGAAGTATCCTTCAGAAAAGTGGCACTGATGGTGTGATCTTCACTGCAAAGTAGGACAGAGACAAATTCCATTAGGAAAGCCAATGGGAGAGAAACATCATTTCAACATGTAGGTTGCCCAGCTCTTTCACACTGTGTCACCTAACCATCTACAAACTGGATTCTTGGTGGTCAAAAGAAGATACCTTATTATTTCCTTACCTGCAGAAGGGGCCATTTCCCATCTCTTCTCCCCATCCTGAGTGTAAGTAAGGCCCTACCTAGCTCTGGTTCATGGTACAGCTCTAGGACCCAGCACGTTACATGCCCTAGGAACCTACCCTATTTGACACAAAAGATGCAGCTCTCAGGGGTCCACTGATTCTCTTCATAGGGTTACTTACTTCCAGTATTGAAAAAAAATGGGGTGCCTGGGTGGCTCAGTGGGTTAAAGCCTCTGCCTTTGGCTCAGGTCATGATCCGAGGGTCCTGGGATCGAGCCCCGCATTGGGCTCTCTGCTCAGCCGGGAGCCTGCTTCCCCCACCTCTCTCTCTGCCTGCCTCTCTGCCTACTTGTGATCTCTCTTTCTGTCAAATAAATAAATAAAAATCTTAAAAAAAAAAAAAAAAACACACATTCTGGGTGCCTGGTGGTGTTTCTCACATAGGGGATAGAACAAAGAAAAATATACAGTTGCTGACCCCAAGGCAGTTACCTTCTACTATGAGATAGAGATGCATACAAAGAAAATGGATGTGTATTCCACAAGAATCTTGGGGGACAGAAGGAAGACATAATTAGAGCACTCTGGGGGCTAGAAGGATGTTTCCTGAGATGCCATCTGAGTGCGTTCCTGAGGGATGAGAAAGAACTGTCAAAGAAAAAACAGAAAGACTATGACAGGCAAAATTAACAACTGAGCAAGGACACTAAGGTGTGAGAAAGGTGATAAGAAGAGCTGTAGGCAGTTCTTTCCAGAGTGTGAAGTACCAACAGGGTTATGAGGGGAGAGATGAGATTTTGAGGTAGGGAGGATCAGGTTATAGAAAGCTTTGTGTGACAAGGGTGCCTGGGTGGTTCAGTTGGCTAAGCATCTGACTGTTAGATTCAGTTCAGGTCATGATCTCAAGGTCCCGAGAGCCCCCCATTAGCTTCCTTGTTCTATGTGGAGTTGGCTTGTCCCTCTCCCTCTGCTCCTACCCCCACTCATGCTCTGTCTCTAAAATAAATAAATAAAATCTTAAAAAAAAAAAAACTTTGTATAACAAGAAACACTCAAATGGAATAGTAAGGTGTATTTTACATTAACCTACTGCCATCTGTATGGAGGGTTTTAGGATGGAAGGCTGAAGTTAGCCAAGACAGGATAGGAGGCAGGAGACCAGAGAGTCCATGATCACAACAGCTAAGGGAAGAGCTACTGAGGAACTGGATTCTATCACTGGTGATAGAGACAGAGGTAGAAAGACATAGAAGAGAGGAAATACTGGTGATAGAGAGACAGAGCTAGAAAGACTTAGAAGAGAGGAAATACAATTAGGATGTCGAATTGGAAAAATTTGGTGAGAAATAAGAAGGTCTTGGGATTCTGGCCTGCATCAGATGGAACAAATTATGGGCATGGACACACGGACACACACACACACACACACACACACACACACGGATGGGTTCATCAGTCTACCTGGAAAGGAACTACTGATCACTGGCTGTGGCTTGTCTTCCTGTAACTCTCACCCAGTGAGAAAGTCTTTGTGTGTGGTCCCATCAGAGGATCGGAAGGTCACAATATCCAGGAATCCTGCTACAGGATCACAGTGGATTGAGAGTAAGTGATGTCAAAGGTAGAACCCCACTTAGGAATGGCGGTTGCTCCACTAATTCTCCTGGCCCTGAGGTTTCTTTTGTCTAAGTGAGCAGCCTTCTGTGGTAGAATGCAACTGGCAGATCAATATTAAAATAAAAGAGGGGGAGGGCAAGAGAGAAGAAAACAGCAATTCAAGTCCATAGAGGTAGGGAAGATTGATCAATGGCCTCAGGAACAATCCATACTAATTATGGTGATAAAAAGCTGTCAGTCAATACTCTGGATATTAAATTTAGTGGATTGGAGACAACAGGTCTGCTTTCCTTCCCCCCACCATTTTATTTATTGAAACACTCAGAAACAAATGAGCATTCAGTGCTAAGATTACATTATTGTTTCACCTGCTTTGAACTGCAAATGCTTTGATAACTGGATTGAAAAAGCTGTCAAATTTCCCTCTGTAGTTTCTATGCAGACGTCTTCCTTCAGCATCGGATGAAATTCCATTTTGTAAAATCTGACAGTGATACTCTTCATTAAATCACAGCTGATAGCTCACCTCCCTTATCTCCACAGGCTCAGCAGACGTCTGCATGCCTCTGTGAGGGGGCGGGGTGGGCGTGAACCCTCAGAGGGAAGAAAAGGGGGATTCCCTCAGCAGGAGGAGAATGAAGCCAACCCAAGGCAGCCACAGCCACCCCCCTTTTGCGGGAGAAAGTTGTGCTTCTATGAATGCAACCATTCAAGTCAGTTGGTGCCCACATGTCCCAGCAACAGGAAATGAGGCAATGCAGTCATAAGTTAGAGGAGATCACTTACCCCCTGCACCCGCGTTCCATGCATTGTAGTTGAATGGTCACAGAAGCATATGCCTGTGGGTGCAGCTCAAAAGAGGCTGGCATCATGCCAATTCAATCTTCTCTACTATTTGGGCCACCTCACTCCCTTACCCCCCTGACTCACACCCTGCCTGCCCCTGACTACAGCATTGTGGGTGCAGACTAACCTGCGTCCAAATCAAACCCCCCCTCTGGGACAATGAGACCAAATGCATACTTTGTCAATGACACCCATCAATATTATAGAAAGGTACTAAATAAACTCCACTTGGGTCCACTGATTGCTTCCAAGAGTGATGGAGATGGAAGCCATGGGAGTGGTTATAAACCAGGAGGTTTTCATTTGGAAAACCTCTTTTATTATATTAACACAGGCAGAGAAATGATGAAACATCTGTCATAATATCCCAAGTGTTTTCTTTTTTAAAAAAATTGAAGTCCTAGTCTCCCTGAGGCAGCCTCTTTTATCTGCCAGTTTAGTCCAGTGGCTCTGAAGCAGCAGCTCCATTGGAGGGGAGTAGGGCCCAGATTAGTTGACGCAAGGTGAGTGTAGGGGGAATGGGGGGAAAGGTGGCGAAGTCAGCGTGGTGAGAGCTGGTGGTTATGATTGTGTACTTCCAACTGTTTCAGCATGGGAACCCACACCAATGTACCAAGCACCAGGGGGTTTTACTCATACTTTTTTTTTTTTTTTTTTTTAAATGAGAAAGCAGCTGTCTCCACAAACAGCAGCTCACTGATGTCGCAACCCAAATTCCACTGAGAGGAGCAAGGTCCTGCTCCTTGGAGTGGGTATCCGCAGTGAAAGTGCTCAGTACATGGCAAGTACGGAGCAACTGGGGAAAAATCATAGACATGGATTTACGAACAAGCTCTCCCACTGATAAGCTACCTTAAACAATCACTTTACCTCTATGGCCCTTAATCCTTAAGTTTAAAATTTAGGAACTGGGCCAGATCGCTGATTTTCAGTCTTCGCGTTGTCAGTCCATCATGGGTCATGAAGGCAACTGGATGATTTTTAACTAGCAGGTACTTTTTAAATGAAATGAATGGGGGAGAATAAAAAGTAGCACAGGATATTAAATATTATAAGAATAAGTTGTATGCCATGAAATTAAAGAAATATTTGAAAGTCACAGGATTAGAAGAGCTCTTAGATTCCTTCCAAATGGAACAAAATATGATTTGATTATTCTGAATCTCAGCGGGCCACCAACAGCTGGCTCGGGAGAGAGTTCCATGCTTAGTTCCCTGGTCAGCAGAGCTCTTTCCCCTTTATCTTTCATTTACAATTTGATTTTACAATGTTGCTACAATTTCAGTTTCAATAACACGGAGTTAATTAAGACATGATCTCTAAAAGGCAGGTTGTTACACGGAGATAAGCAGCAGCTTCTGCAGGCAGTAAACAGCTGGTGCTCCTGACCAGCTTCTGGGGATTTGTTGCTTTTATAAAGAAGACAAAACTATCACTCCGACTAAATATAAACATAAAGTTCATGTGAATATTTAGCAGATCCCTCGGACATTGCTCTGTTTGTGATCAAAACAATCAAGACTGTAGAAGAGCAGGGCTCCATGTACAAGTTTCACAGGTTGTTCACTGCACAAAGGAGTCTGGCCAAGGGGTACATGAAGGGCTAAAATTCAGATATGGCCCCAGGATGGGGTTACATCTCCTGATCTAATCTGTGGAAAGATGCTATAGGTTTAACAACCTTTGCACTTGTGGGCTATATTAGCCCACTAGGGCATGTTTTCTACTTCTTAAAAGGTACCCTATGGGCTAGCTGTCACCTGTGGCTAGAACTGAAATCGAAGATTGAAAAGCCACAGCCAAAGTAATAGCATTATTCAGAAAAGGGCCATCTTCTGGGAACAACTGTGGTGTGTGGTCTGGAGTGCAAGTCTCAGTAATTCTAGCATCTTGGTAACAAGTGCAGCCCATGAAGATAATTTCTAATACTCTAGTTCATCATGCACAGAAGTAGCCCTCTTTAAAAGAAAGAAACAGACACCAGAAGTTTCAGAATGGATGACCTAATGGAGAAAGAATCTTTACATGAACAAGCCTCTGTAGGAGTCCTTAAAATAATGGACCACCTCTTTATATTTAAGACATTGAGTTTTTATAAATGAGTCACAATTTGGGGGAGAAGGGATTAATTGCATAAATTAATGCATGTTCTTTCACACACAATGTTACATTGTTTTGTTTTTGATTTGTAGGAAGCAGGCATTATTATCATTTTTAATTTTTGGTCAACTACCCATGTAGCTCCTGATGTTTTCACAGTTACTAAATTTAAATCAGCCAACACCTCATAATTAAAGAGTATTCTAGCTGTTTTCACTTTCCAAATGATGACACATTTCTTTCTAGCGGGCTCAATGGATATTCAAGATAACAAATATAACACGATATTTGCTGCACATCTTTTGTATTAGTTGGACAAAGGGGGAACTGGTAGAAAGAAAATTTAGGCCACAGGCAAGTCTATGCAGTAGTGTAAGGTTTGACTCAACTACACAATGAGCACAAGAAAAAAGCTCCCCTCTATACAACAACATGCCTACCATCTGCCCATTAGGAGGAGCTCACTCAGCGCCAGCCCCCCTTCCATCTTGATCTTTGAAGGGGGTGGGCCCTTTCACAATTACCCAAGTAAAAATATAAGACTCATTTTAAGGAGAAAAACCTGTATTACCTATGAAGTCATTCTTCTCATAGGTGTATTCAGAGCCCCTCTTCCTTCCACGGCCAAGACCCACAGACATTGTCAAATAGAAAATCTTGCCCAGACTGGCCTGATCTGAAAGCCCGTGTCAGTGTTATTCACTCACTTGCTATGTTAAGCCAATAGGAATTACAGCTAAAGTATAAAAGAAACTCATAGACTTGTTTTTAAGTACTAAAAAGGACAAAGGCATTTCCCTAAAGGCTTCAGTCATGACAGAGCAAGTGGCATTACTGACCATTTAGAATCCAAAGTCACTATTGTGTATGAGTGTCCTGGTTGCCCGTGAACATGACAAACATGTTCTCAGCAGCATGGCTGACATGGAGTCAGCGGCCAAGAGAAGCTGACTCAGGATCCTCTGACTTCAGGCTCATTCAGACAGGTCACTCGACAAGAAATCACATTTCCAAACTCTGTGACCCCATCAGGAGGTGGCTGTTATCAATGACACAGCCAGCACACGCACACGCGCACACACACACACACACACACACACACACCACTCACACAGTCTCTCTGGTGGGTCAGGTCCCTTGCATAAACAAGCAGAAGGAGTAGGTACATATGTTGTAAGCAGACCCCCTACAATCTAGACTGTAAGAAATTCCACTTATAGGGAATTCCACTTATTATCTGGAGGCCTTGTGGATCTAGCAGGAGATAAAACCCAAAACAAGAGCTGGAGATTTATACCACATGAAACACGTGTAGGGAGCCAATGTTGGTGACCCTTGGTCACAATCCCATGAAAAGCAGCTACCATTTGCTCAGTGCCTACTACATGCCAGACACTTTAATAATGTGTCTGAGGTCACTTGACTCAAAAGAGTTAGTGTCTGATCTATAAGGACTCCAAGGTCTCTTCTCCTTCCATTGCCCTGGTGGTTTTCTGACACTGGTGGATAGTAGTGTGTTTCCCAATAATACAGAGATCCAGTCATGAGAGAACACAACTAGTGATGGAGACTGGAAAAACTAGCATATTTCAGCTCCAATGGAAACACCAGATAATAGCCTGAGTCCTGCAGACTGTGCAATCCGAGAGCCTTCCATCTTCCTCCTGATGCCCCCTCCTCTGGACCCTCCACATAGAACTTTTTGGTAACCTATCACTCTCCTGGCAAGCTGGCATTCCACCAACTGCGTGATGATTTATGGCTTAGTAAATGTCGACTCCTTTCCTGGCAGCCCTAGAACAAGGCAGTCAGGGAGATGAAGACTGAGGAGATAGTAAGGAAAGAATTCAGAGCTTCTGCTGGCTGAGCAGAGCCTGATTGCTCCTTGATGGGTCAGTAATTAATTGCTCCACAGTGTTGGATCTGAGACTGCAGAATTGTGCCTTGTGAATAGACCCTGGAGGGCGGGGGGAGTTACATTGCTTGTAAGGTCATTAAGAGAATATTATAAGTAATACTCCATGACTCCCTCATTAAATACTAAGTGAGTCATTCAATCTTGGGGTTCTATTTCTATTCCCCTTTCTAAATGCAACTTTAATGATTTAAAATCCCTTCAACCCAATTACAGCCCTGTATTCTGATTAGGAACTCTCACCCATTGTGAGTGGGAACCATTATCCAGCAGCCTATAGCAAAATTAGCACCTAGAGAGGTTGCACTAGGAAATAAATCTTTCCTTGACATTTCAAGACCGATTCCCGGCCAATTACAACACACTCTGTTACTCTGGTAATGTGTAACTGAGTTGCTCCTTGCAATCAAAGGCTGCTGGTCAGAAAGAAGAAGAAGAAAAAAAAAAAAAGCATTCAGAAAACAACAACAACAACAACAACAAAAACAACAACCCTAAAAGTTAAGAGGGGCAAGTGTCTGGCAGTGGTATTGAAGGAGGAGGAGGAGCAGGCTGTGAGATGGTCTCTTTTCCTCAGACTAGACCACACTTTGTCACAGAAGAGCTAAGGCAAATGTAGGGGGCTGATAAGACAATAGGGAGGGGTTAGGAAGTGACATCCCACCACCTCCCACTGTCCAGGAAGCTGCTGCATTAGTTAGGATAGTAGTAAGCTCAACAATTTCAATGGCTGATATAAAAGTAAAGTCTCTGTCTCAGGTATAGTCTGCTATGGGTGTTTCTGCTCAGAAGACAGGACTGGGAACACTGTGGGCTCTGCTCAGAGCAGTCATTAAGTGGCTCGAGCTGACGAGGCTTCCTCAGTTTCTAACGTGAGTCTTCTATGATGGTCTTGCTTAGCAATAAAGAGCTGGTGGAAGGTCTGAGAGTGGCACATGCAACCACAGTAGTGAGAACCAGACACCTGGCCATCCTCAGCTGCAAGGACGACTGGAGAGCAAAATCCTTCTTTTTCAGACACAACAGCACATGATCAAACAGGGAACACTGGTTGAAGTGGACAGGGGACCTCTGTGGCTCTTGTCTTCTGCATTCTCTACTAAAATGCCAACCAGAAGGAGTGACTCTCAGCTCAGGGATTTCAAGTCTGTTTCTTTCTTTGCCTTCTGTGGTAGAGATACTGCCTAGATCATCATGGCCATCCTGATACCATGGCCACAGTGGTACCAACCATAACCAGTCCCTCCAGAGCCACAAGAAAGATGGTAGGGGACGTGTTCTCTTGCAAAGGGACCTCTTTCTGACCCTCTCCTGGTGGCTTGAGATGTTTGTGCTCTGCTTGACCATTCTGAAAAGGGGCTCCAGGATGGCTCTTCTTGCACCTCCCCCCAAATTAGGCAGAGGATGGCAGAGGCAGGGAGAAGGAACTGTGAGAGCAGCAGATGCAGAGCCCAGGGACTCTCAGGCCTGCCAGGCAGCTGCCTTTCCCATGCCCCATTAAAGCCAAACAGGAGGCACCCAGGGCATCCTGCTCTGAGGAACATGAGGGGAATGCCACCCAGCCAGTGATTCCATTTTTGAGTTATATCTCCTTCTCTGACACTCCTCTGGCTCACATTCTGAATGTCTCCATCTCTGCCTTCCCTCCCCCTGCTATTAATCTGATGGAGCTGTCATTACAAAGGCTCCCTAATTGCTCAAAGATGATAGTTGTCTCCTTGTTGAGCCCGATTGTAACAAATGCCGTGAATAAACATCACAATTTCCCCTGACCCAGCAGTGTGCTGGAGAACAAAGTGAGTGCGGCGCATGCACGCACACAGACACACATGCACACAGACACACTCAGTCTTCTTAAGCATATGGGGGCTGCCTCATCACTTTAACCTTCCTGACTTTTTTGTTCTCTCACTCTGGTAGTTTCCATGGGAACCACAAAAATAATAATAATCATTACAATAAAAGAGGAGGAAAAGCCTGCTGCTGCTCTTAAACTGAAAGGGACCTCTATTTACCAACACATGGAGTCCAGAGCCCTGAACAGATTGCTAAATTCTAATCCAATAATTCAGTCCTTCCTAACCCAGCCCTATCCCTCAGATATGGGGCAACCTAAACTGCTTTGGGGACCTTCCTAAAGAGAGGGACTAAGATCCATAAGTGTTGAGACGCTCCAGAAAGAAGTGACAGACAGAAACATGGGAGTCCTGCCCCACCAAGAACAGCTGGTGCCCTCTACTGGGTATCAGAAGATGTGTCCTAATAGCAGAGGTTTGCTGAACGCACTGAGAGCGTGGTAGACAAGGAGGAGCACCCGATGGAACCAGAGATTGGGCCTGCCAATTTACTCCTCTATCTTTCCATCCAACCAGCCCCCCACCCAATACGTTCTTGATAATCTACAATAAGCCAGGAGTCGTGCTAGTTCCTGGTACAACACAACTGTGAAATGTTCATTATCACAGCCTTCATGGGGCATAGCATTCTACTGACGATATAGACAAGTATAGGAGCAATTTATAGCATGACCAGTGCCTAGCACAATGCCTGGTACAAGAGAGACATTGGATCCATATTTGTTAATTTAAAGAATCTCCTGTGATGGGTGAAGCTCAGGGCATAACACAACTTCTAGAAAGAGAGGGGTACATGTGTGTGTGTTAAAGAAGGGTCTCTGGAGCAGCTGAGGACTAAGATGCAGCATGAAGACTGGTAGGAGACAGCCAGATGAAGTGTGTTTCGGCAGAAGGAAGGAGAAGAATGTTTGATCCAATATCTGTGGGATGGCCAGAGAGATAGATGAAAGAATAAATAGGTAAGTTAGTCTCTAGTTTCAAATCTTGTGTTCTGTCTAGTGAACCATCTTCTCTGGAAAAGCAGCATGTGGGCTCAGTAAGCATGTGCTTCTATAGCAGACCTTTGCTCGGTGTCCCAGGCAGAAGAATCAGCATGCACAAATGTCCAGGGGCAGGGGGAAGCAAGGAAGGAAGCTGGTATCAGTTCCATGCTACCAGAGAATAGAATGTGGGTTGTAGGAAATATGCTGGAAAGGATCACGTGGGTAAGAACATGACAATGGAAGGGAGAGGCAAGAAGACATCACATGGTGAAAGGATTAGGGCCCCCGAAACTGAGTTAAGGAGATGGGACTTCCTTCTGAATATAAGAAAACCACTGTAAAGTTGGGGGAAGGATAGAATCAGACCTCCATTCCCAAGATTCTCGCTGATTGTAGCATGGGGAATAAGCAGGATCTGGGCCAGCCTGTGGTAGGGAAGGTCAGTTAGGGGCTGCTACAGTAATCCCAAAGAGAGAGAGATGAAGGCCACCTGAATTAGCCAAGTGGCGGTGGGGACAGAGAGAAGTAGCCAGCTTTGAGTTAGCTTTGAGAAACAGACAGAAGAGTTGGGATGATCCCAGGTTTCTGACTTCATCTTCTGGAGGGAATAAGTTTACAAAAAGTGAGTTTGGGAGAAAGGTAATGCAATCAGTTTGGACCTGCTGAATCTGAGATGTCTGTGGGTCTCTATATGGACATGTTCAGAGGACAGTGATTGAGTGTCAGAAGAGAGAACAGACTGGAACTATTGACTGAGGAGTCATCAGCACATAGATGGCAGTGAAGCCCAGAAGAAAGGATGGACTCAGCAATGAATTTCATGGAGACACCAACATCTCCATGGCTATCACAGGAAGTTATGGCCACAAAGAACATGGTTTCAGGGGAATGGTGGGGGCAGAGGTTAGGTACAGTGAGGACTGAAGGTAAGCTGAAGAATTAGAGACATCAAGTGTAAACAATAGCTAGGAAGAGACAAAACAGAAGCCGGACATGGATTCAAGAAAAAGGTTTTATTTTAGGTATAAAATGGATTTGATCATGTTCAAGCGGTGGAGAGAAACAATGAGATGTAAGGTACAGGATAGACAAGGAGAATTATAAAACAAAGGAGCCAAGAAGATGGGGTAAATGAGGCCACAGCATCACTGGATGAAGCTTCAGGTGGGAGGGGAACAGCTTCAATTGTAAGGGGACAGAAGATGGAAAAGGAGGAGGACTCAGCTTCAGTGGCAAGAGGTTATGAAAGCTCTGATGTGATAGCATATGTGTATTTTTTTTCTCATTCATTGATTTGCTTATTCATCCATTTTTCAACAAATGTTTATTAGGCACCTAGGAAAATACATACTCACTGAGTGTGCAATGCAGTTTCTGACCTCTTGAAACTTAGAGAATGTTAAGGTTGAACAACTAATAAAACAGGTGACATGTGCTATACTTGGTAGGATTAGGAAATTATCAGAGGATGTAGGTGTTAGGAGGAACCTCTCCAACAAAAACGATGTTTAAGCTGAGTCTTAAAAGAAATTCGGCAAAGGAAGAAAGGCCAAGTTATAGGCAATGTAATCCTCTGGGGAGAGGAGAGAAAAGCAGGATTAGAAGGGCTAAGCATTATGGAGAAGACTGAAGATGGCCCCTGTGGGGAATGCGGAGAATGGGAGACAGAATTGCCAGGTTCTTCGTGCAATAGAGGTGAGGTTAGAGATCAGGCATTTATGGAGACACCACCACTATAAAGAGCTTTATGATTTTTCTCCAGCAGCACCCAGTGTAAACTCTAATGACCTAATTTTTTCTGGAATTGTATTTTTCCAGGATTGTAGGACACCATGGTTGTGGGATAAGCACACGGAGGTTATCAGCAACAGCAGATGAAGCCACATGGAGGCTAGATGGGGAAGGAAATGAAGAAAGGTTGAAATCTAGAGGTTGAGAGAAAAATGACATGTTCAAAAAGCCTTAGGTTTCAGTGAGGTCAAAGAAGAGAAATAACTGAATGAACAAACTGAGACAGTCCAGGAGGCTGTGGTCAAACCAAAGGGTATCTGATCCAGTGATTGAGGAGTGAGGAATCTGGGCAGGATCATGAACTTCAGAGGAGAAGCATGGCTGGAAAGCTGAAATGGACAGAACGTGAATGGAGCTCACTACAGATGGGAAAGTAAAAACACTCAAAGGGCAGAGTGTTTGCGGAGTCATCATCAAACATGGCATGACACAGGTCTGAGCAGAGGAAGACCTCAGGAGAAACCCTCTCCTTGCCTCAGTTTTCTTAAGGGTGCAGTACTCTCTTTGCCATGGGCAGGGTGTGAAGGACGACAGAAAAAAACCCATGGGAAGGGTCAACTGTACTGCAGATGCAGACAATGTTAAGACATCTGGCATATTGTTTTAACGTTTGCCTTATTCTGGAGCCAGAGTGCCTGGTTCACAGCCTCACCATTTTATTTATTAATATGCTATCCTCAATCTCTCAGTTCCTCATTTTCTCTGTCTGTGGATGGGATTAATAGTGTCACCTACCCTCAGAGGTTGTTATGAAGATTACATGAAACTACACACACACACACACACACACACACACACTGGGGAGAGCTTAGCACACAGTAAGGGTTCTAGAAAGCATAAGTAATATAGGTGCTTTTCACCTTCTGTGTGCCAGTTGCTGAGATACCTTGTGCACTATTTGGAAGGTTATCCTGAATGTTACTTTAGACAAGTGTTAGTAGGCTTAAAGAGCTACTCTGTCTTTCAAAATAGTATTCATCCTATTGGGAAGTGAAAGAAGGGCTTACGAGAAAAATGCCAGTATGCATCACTATTGGCAACAGCAGTTAAGTAGCTTTTAGTTATTAGCAAATTAAGTGAGAATGAAATGCTGTTGGCTTTTAGTTTCTGTGGTGTATATATTTGTGTGTGCTTTGGTTTCCATGCACAAGATGATTCCCAATGGTCCACCCTCATCCCCAGTCTCACCATTTCTGATACCAACTAAATCCTACCCAGCAGAGAAGCCCAGATCTTGCCTTGTCTTCCAGACTCTTCTGCCTAAAGTTTGTTCTTCCTCATTACAGTGACATAGTAGTTACTGCCCGGAGCACATTCTTCAGCACCTACTTGAATATTCACCTTCCTGTTACCGCAAACATGAAGTGTGTACCTCCAGCGTGTTACACAGTCATCAGGGCTGGGTGGAGGACAGGCGACCATCCCTTAAAGTTTTGCATTTTTCTGTCTAGCGCTGGGCCAGGTGTCTATTAAGAATGCAGGTCGTGTTGCTTAATCAATTCTCTGCATTCCCACTTGTCATAAGCTACCTATTAGATCTCCATGCAACCTCTCAGAGAAACATCATACGAAACAAGTACATTTCACAGTTTTCTGAGATTAAAATCCAAACCAAGGACTGTTAGCAAGAGGAGAAATTTCCATGGAGATGCATTTGAAAAGCCCTCAGGTTAAGTGAGGACCCGTAGGCACTGCCCGGCTTGCAGGCAGACGAGGCCAGTGAAGCTTACAGGGTCTGCCAAAACCCATAAGGACAGAGATGAAGTGCACGTAAGAGGTAAATGGATAGATGGCCAGAATCACCAGCAGGACCAGTGCTCCTCTGGGTCTAACCATTTTAGCTCAGTGGCCAGCAGTGAGCAACGTGCTCCCCTTGACCAGGAAGACCGAAGTGCCTTTGTCAAGCAATCCTGCCTACCCATGGCTGCTGGGGATTCCATGCAAATGCTCAAACCCAGTGATGAATTTTTAGGCATGGGATGTCAATACCAAGATAAGGCAGATGAGTCCTGTCTGTTCTTTGAAAGGCAGTCCAGCTGAACAGGCTGGGTGGGCACAGCTGGTGGATGCCTGCTGCAGAGACTGCACACTTAGTCACTTGGTGAATTAAAAAAGATGCTCTATACATGCTGCAAGCTCACTCTCAGTTGCTTACCCAATGGGAGGGCCAAGGGCAATCAAAGTTTTTCAGCTTTCTTCCAGTGCAAAACTTACCTGAGCTTCACAATGATTTGTCACATTGAGGCTCTGAAAGCTTAGGATCTGGGGGCTCCGAATTTAGTTAATAGATGAATTTTTGAAACTCTTCCTGGTGTCCCACATCCCCACTTAACAGCTAAATACTCAGAACAGTATGCATTTTCCCATTGAATATCTAATCATTTTGATTAATTCAGAAGGATCTGTAAGAAAGCACTACATTTCACAACAAAAAATCAAATGCAGAATTACAGGAGAGGATGAAATGCCGGAAAAATGGCTCATGTACGAAAAACTCTATTATTGACACTATTTCTAGATGAAAAAAAAAAGGAATGATGTGACATCCCCAAATGAAAGGATTAGAAGACCATATTCATCAGGGTGTAAAGTACATAAACTAGGAAAGCACCATCGTGCTTCACACCAGTCAGACGCCATCTAACACTCTGCATTCACCCTAGTGTGTCAGGATGGTGCAACGGGAGAAAAGACAGAGGGCAGGAAGCAGGTCCCTATTAGGAAATGCACATCAGGAATGGGTTATGAACCTAGGGAAAAGAAGTCTGATTGCCTATCATAATTGTCTGCAAGTGTGTGAAGACTTGCCATGCACAAGAGGAGTTGGCATAACTCTATTTTAGAACTCAGTGATTTATCAGGAGATTTGGAGACAGAAACACATACACACATGCACACACACACACACACACACAGGCACAACTTTATAGTAGCTAACAATAGAAATGGCTTCCGCATCAGATAGTAGAGTGATGACAGCATCAGCAGCCACACCATCCACGACAGTGACTGGGACAAGTGCACATGGGGACACAATTGGGGGGAGTATTCAAGACCTCTCCTAATGCACTAGAGCTTATAAATGCTGATGCTAGCATTCAAACACAGATCGACCAACTAAATCCTAAGCTCATACGCACTTTTACTACCTCCACGCCTACCTCAGAGCTGTGATGAGAATGAGGCACATAAAGCCCTAAAAAGCAGCTGGCGGTGGGTGGCATTTCATAATATCATCATTATGTGCCATGGATGTCACCGAGTGGAAGGGTGGGCTGGTGGCTTCTAAGGCTGACCCTGCCCTTTCCTGCTTCTCTAGCAGGAGCATGTGCCCTTTCAGTCACACTGCCTCTCTACTGTGGCCTCTCACTGAGCACTTCTGCCTGTGCAGAGCATACCCAGGACACCGTTGGTCCCAGGACCATGAATGGGTCAAGTGTGCTTCTCTGCAGAGTCAGCTCAGACACCCTTCAGGTTCTGCATTTAATCCTAAAGTTGGACTTCTCTTTATTCAAATCCCATTCACAACTGGCACAATTCCATTTGCTGATTCAAAAGGGGGAAAGAGGTTTTGAAAAGGCTTATAACAAAGGCTCATAAGCCTTACAGATCAAACAGCTCTTAAAGAACAACATTTTGATGAGTTAAGTGTAAAAGAACCAGAAACATACGGATTAAATTCCCTTGAAATTTGAATGCATTTAAAAATTAAAGGGAAAAGCACTTGGCAGAATGCATTGGGGCCCTTTGCTGAATCTAAAACATTTAGAAAAACGGAGCGAGACATCTTGCCCAAATGAGGCAGCTCCCAGTTTCTATCTGGCTTCTGTTAAGTGCTGCTTCCCCCCCGCCCCATGTCTCTTAGGAGACCATTTCAGATCCCCAGCTCCCCTCTGTCTCTTTTCCCTTGACGGCTAATTGCTAATTACCAAGATATTTGTGTGCTGGAAGCAGCAGTTCATTTTTGAAATGGCCAGAGCCTACTGCTTGGTCATCCAGCCGCACTCACCCAGCTCCCCACTTGGGTGGGCGAGTACATCCCAGCAGCAGCCCCAGCAGCTCAGAGGGAGGCTCCGGGTGGCATGCTAACTCCCCTGCCATTGATCTGCTGAGGGATAAGGCCTTGCGCCAGTGAGTACCAGCTCCCAATAGCCTGAGCCAGCCTCACCAGACCATGCAGCTCTCATTTGGAATTCTTGAGAGATAAAGCCTATGTAGGCAGGGCCACACAAGGAGATTAAACTGGATTTAGCAGGGAGACAAAATGGTGTTAGACTTAATGTGTCTATTTGGCCTGCCCGGGGGTTCCAGTGTAGTGGCCTGCAAAAGTGTACACCTCATTCCAAGCAGGTGGCAATCCCTTCACAACGTTCTTCCATTTTTATTTATTTTTAGTGCCTCCTTTTTACATTTCTTTTTTGGTGAATATTTGATCATTTGCTCAATATATATATAAGCCTAACAGAGGCTTGACTTGTTAAGGAATATACATATATAATGGATAATACACCAATTATATATATATGGGTGATTTCCTAAAATTGTTGTTCTTTGTTTTGTTTTGTATGGTTTTTCTATTGGTTGACATAAGCAATCAAAAGACTTCTAGAGGCCACTTCCTGGTCAACAGAGTGTTAGTTTTCAAACAGGCAGGTCTTTGCTTCAGTTCTGCCTCTGCTGCTTAGCAGCCAGATCTGACCTCGAGGAGGATTCTCCAGGTCCTTATTTCCTCCTCAGTAAGATGAGAATTTGACCACCTCTGAAGGTTGTGGTGGTTTAAAGTGTGGTTTGGACAAAAGTTGAATCCAATGCACTGGCATATTTCCTGGCTTATAAGGGCTCAGCAAAGGTCAGCTGCTACGGTGCTTTCTTCTTGCTGTTTCAATTTCGCACACATGCATTTTCTAAGAATTCTGGGCTTTTACTGAAACCATCCAGTAAATGGAAACAATATACACTTTTACGTGGTCATTCTGAATGAGAGGGGATTGAACATCACAGAGTTTAATTATCTCAGTTTGTCAGTCATTAACTTCATCAATAGATGTTTATAAAGCTTCTGATAAGCAAGAACAATTTCTCAGCTTTTTCACACTTTCTCTGAGGGTCTAGACCAGCTCATGCTGGGTTTTTTCATGTGTTATCAACAAGTCCATGGGACTAGAAACTGACTATGACAGATACTCAGGTAGGGGTTCAGGGTAGATCATACACACTGGTTTCTTGTGTCAGTTGAAATAAAGAGAACAGTTTCAGCTTGCCGATGACTTAAAGAAATTCTCTCTCAAGGAGAGATGGAAGGCAAAGAACTGTTGCCCACCCAGAATCATTCAAGAATCACTACTATGTTTTGGAACAAAACAGCCAAACAAATGTGAGGGCTAACAAAGGCATGGGGGATAAAAACAACATTAAAAACAACCCTGGGGGGAGGAGTCAAGATGGCGAAGAAGTAGCAGGCTGAGACTACTTCAGGTAGCGGGAGATCAGCTAGATAGCTTATCTAAAGATTGCAAACACCTACAAATCCAACGGGAGATCGAAGAGAAGAACAGCAACTCTAGAAACAGAAAATCAACCACTTTCTGAAAGGTAGGACTGGCGGAGAAGTGAATCCAAAGCGACGGGAAGATAGACCGCGGGGGGAGGGGCCAGCTCCCGGCAAGCGGCGCAGCAACGGAGCACAAAATCAGGACTTTTAAAAGTCTGTTCTGCTGAGGGACATCGCTCCAGAGGCTTAACCGGGGTGAAGCCCACGCAGGGTCAGCGTGGCCTCAGGTCCCGCAGGGTCACAGAAGGATCGGGGGCATCTGAGGGTCGCAGAGCTTACAGGTATTAGAACGGGGAAGCCGGCTACAGACACAGAGCCGAGGAGTAAGCTCTAAGCTCGGGGTTACCTTGAACCGGTCGCAGGCTCGGTCAGCTCGGAGCGCGGCCGGAGGCCAGGGTGACAGGAGTAAATCGGCGCTGTTCTCTGAGGGCGCACTGAGGAGTGGGGCCCCGGGCTCTCCGCTCCTCCAGGCCAGAGACCGGGAGGCCGCCATCTTCATTCCCGCCCTCCGGAACTCTACGGAAAGCGCTCAGGGAACAAAAGCTCCCGAAAGCAAACCCGAGAAGATTACTCAGCCCGGCCCCTGGTAAGGGCGGTGCAACTCCGCCCGGGGCAAAGACACTTGAGAATCACTACAACAGGCCCCTCCCCCAGAAGATCAACAAGAAACCCAGCCAGGACCAAGTTCACCTACCAAGGAGTGCAGTTTCAATACCAAGGAGAGCAGCGGAATTCCAGAGGAGGAGAAAGCAAAGCATGGAACTCATGGCTTTCTCCCCATGATTCTTTAGCCTTGCAGTTAATTTTTTTTTTCTTTTTCAATTTTTTTTTCTCTTCTTCTGCTAAATGTTTTTAACTTTTACTCTTTTCTTTTTTAACGTTTTTTAACTAGTTTATCTAATATATATATATATATATTTTCTTTTTTATATTTTTTCTTTATTGGTTTTCTTTTTTTGTTTCTTCTTTTTTTTTTTTTTCTTTCTGAACCTCTTTTATCCCCTTTCTCCCCCCTCACGATTTGGGATCTCTTCTGATTTGGCTAAAGCATATTTTCCTGGGGTTGTTGCCACCCTTTTAGTATTTTACTTGCTCCTTCATATACTCTTATCTGGACAAAATGAAAAGGCGGAAAAATTCACCACAAAAAAAAGAACAAGAGGCAGTACCGAAGGCTAGGGACCTAATCAATACAGACATTGGTAATATGTCAGATCTAGAGTTCAGAATGACAATTCTCAAGGTTCTAGCCGGGCTTGAAAAAGGCATGGAAGATATTAGAGAAACCCTCTTGGGAGAGATAAAAGCCCTTTCTGGAGAAATAAAAGAACTAAAATCTAACCAAGTTGAAATCAAAAAAGCTATTAATGACGTGCAATCAAAAATGGAGGCTCTCACTGCTAGGATAAATGAGGCAGAAGAAAGAATTAGCGATATAGAAGACCAAATGACAGAGAATAAAGAAGCTGAGCAAAAGAGGGACAAACAGCTACTGGACCACGAGGGGAGAATTCGAGAGATAAGTGACACCATAAGACGAAACAACATTAGAATAATTGGGATTCCAGAAGAAGAGGAAACAGAGAGGGGAGCAGAAGGTATATTGGAAAGAATTATTGGAGAGAATTTCCCCAATATGGCAAAGGGAACAAGCATCAAAATCCAGGAGATTCAGAGAACCCCCCTCAAAATCAATAAGAATAGGTCCACACCCCGTCACCTAATAGTAAAATTTACAAGTCTTAGTGACAAAGAGAAGATCCTGAAAGCAGCCCGGGAAAAGAAGTCTGTAACATACAATGGTAAAAATATTAGATTGGCAGCAGACTTATCCACAGAGACCTGGCAGGCCAGAAAGAGCTGGCATGATATATTCAGAGTACTAAACGAGAAAAACATGCAGCCAAGAATACTATATCCAGCTAGGCTATCATTGAAAATAGAAGGAGAGATTAAAAGCTTCCAGGACAAACAAAAACTGAAAGAATTTGCAAATACCAAACCAGCTCTACAGGAAATATTGAAAGGGGTCCTCTAAGCAAAGAGAGACCCTAAAAGTAGTAGATCAGAAAGGAACAGAGACAATATACAATAACAGTCACCTTACAGGCAATACAATGGCACTAAATTCATATCTCTCAATACTTACCCTGAATGTTAATGGGCTAAATGCCCCAATCAAAAGACACAGGGTATCAGAATGGATAAAAAAACAAAACCCATCTATATGTTGCCTACAAGAAACTCATCTTAAACCTGAAGACACCTCCAGATTTAAAGTGAGGGGGTGGAAAAGAATTTACCATGCTAATGGACATCAGAAGAAAGCAGGAGTGGCAATCCTTATATCAGATCAATTAGATTTTAAGCCAAAGACTATAATAAGAGATGAGGAAGGACACTATATCATACTCAAAGGAACTGTCCAACAAGAAGATCTAACAATTTTAAATATCTATGCCCCTAACGTGGGAGCAGCCAACTATATGAACCAATTAAAAATAAAATCAAAGACACATCGACAATAATACAATAATAGTAGGGGATTTTAACACTCCCCTCACTGAAATGGACAGATCATCCAAGCAAAAGATCAACAAGGAAATAAAGGCCTTAAATGACACACTGGACCAGATGGACATCACAGATATATTCAGAACATTTCATCCCAAAGCAACAGAATACACATTCTTCTCTAGTGCACATGGAACATTCTCCAGAATAGATCACATTCTCGGTCCTAAATCAGGTCTCAACTGTTATCAAAAGTTTGGAATCATTCCCTGCATATTTTCAGACCACAATGCTCTGAAGCTAGAACTCAATCACAAGAGGAAATTTGGAAGGAACCCAAATACATGGAGACTAAACAGCATCCTTCTAAAGAATGAATGGGTCAACCAGGAAATTAAAGAAGAATTGAAAAAATTAATGGAAACAAATGATAATGAAAACACAACGGTTCAGGATCTGTGGGACACAGCAAAGGCGGTCCTGAGAGGAAAATATATAGCGGTACAAGCCTTTCTCAAGAAACAAGAAAGGTCTCAGGCACACAACCTAACCCTACACCTAAAGGAGCTGGAGAAAGAACAAGAAAGAAACCCTAAGCCCAGCAGGAGAAGAGAAATCATAAAGATCAGAGCAGAAATCAATGAAATAGAAACCAAAAAAACAATAGAACAAATCAACGAAACTAGGAGCTGGTTCTTTGAAAGAATTAATAAGATTGATAAACCCCTGGCCAGACTTATCAAAAAGAAAAGAGAAAGGACCCAAATAAATAAAATCATGAATGAAAGAGGAGAGATCA
This sequence comes from Enhydra lutris kenyoni, assembly GCF_002288905.1. Taxonomy (NCBI): domain Eukaryota; kingdom Metazoa; phylum Chordata; class Mammalia; order Carnivora; family Mustelidae; genus Enhydra; species Enhydra lutris. The sequence goes on from NW_019154118.1 coordinate 3,310,312, forward strand.
CAACTAACACCAAAGAAATACAGACAATTATAAGAACATACTATGAGCAACTCTACGCCAACAAATTTGACAATCTGGAAGAAATGGATGCATTCCTAGAGACATATAAACTACCACAACTGAACCAGGAAGAAATAGAAAGCCTGAACAGACCCATAACCAGTAAGGAGATTGAAACAGTCATCAAAAATCTCCAAACAAACAAAAGCCCAGGGCCAGATGGCTTCCCGGGGGAATTCTACCAAACATTTAAAGAAGAACTAATTCCTATTCTCCTGAAACTGTTCCAAAAAATAGAAATGGAAGGAAAACTTCCAAACTCATTTTAGGAGGCCAGCATCACCTTGATCCCAAAACCAGACAAGGATCCCATCAAAAAAGAGAACTACAGACCAATATCCTTGATGAACACAGATGCAAAAATTCTCGCCAAAATACTAGCCAATAGGATTCAACAGTACATTAAAAGGATTATTCACCAAGACCAAGTGGGATTTATTCCAGGGCTGCAAGGTTGGTTCAACATCCGCAAATCAATCAATGTGATACAACACATTAATAAAAGAAAGAACAAGAATCATATGATACTCTCCATAGATGCTGAAAAAGCATTTGACAAAGTACAGCATCCCTTCCTGATCAAAACTCTTCAAAGTGTAGGGATAGAGGGCACATACCTCAATATTATCAAAGCCATCTATGAAAAACCCACCGCAAATATCATTCTCAATGGAGAAAAACTAAAAGCTTTTCCACTAAGGTCAGGAACACGGCAGGGATGTCCGTTATCACCCCTGCTATTCAACATAGTACTAGAAGTCCTAGCCTCAGCAATCAGACAACAAAAGGAAATTAAAGGCATCCAAATCGGCAAAGAAGAAGTCAAACTATCACTTTTCGCAGATGATATGATACTATATGTGGAAAACCCAAAAGACTCCACTCCAAAACTGCTAGAACTTGTACAGGAATTCAGTAAAGTGTCAGGATATAAAATCAATGCACAGAAATCAGTTGCATTTCTCTACATCAACAACAAGACAGAAGAAAGAGAAATTAAGGAGTCAATCCCATTTACAATTGCACCCAAAACTATAAGGTACCTAGGAATAAACCTAACCAAAGAGACTAAGAATCTATACACAGAAAACTATAAAGTACTTATGAAAGAAATTGAGGAAGACACAAAGAAATGGAAAAATGTTCCATGCTCCTGGATTGGAAGAATAAATATTGTGAAAATGTCTATGCTACCTAAAGCAATCTACACATTTAATGCAATTCCTATCAAAGTACCACCCATTTTTTTCAAAGAAATGGAACAAATAATCCTAAAATGTATATGGAACAAGAAAAGACCTCGAATAGCCAAAGGAATATTGAAAAAGAAAGCCAAAGTTGGTGGCATCACAATTCCGGACTTCAAGCTCTATTACAAAGCTGTCATCATCAAGACAGCATGGTACTGGCACAAAAACAGACACATAGATCAATGGAACAGAATAGAGAGCCCAGAAATAGACCCTCAACTCTATGGTCAACTAATCTTCGACAAAGCAGGAAAGAATGTCCAATGGAAAAAAGACAGCCTCTTCAATAAATGGTGTTGGGAAAATTGGATGGCCACATGCAGAAAAATGAAATTGGATCATTTCCTTACACCACACACGAAAATAGACTCAAAATGGATGAAGGACCTCAATGTGAGAAAGGAATCCATCAAAATCCTTGAGGAGAACACAGGCAGCAACCTCTTCGACCTCAGCCGCAGCAACATCTTCCTAGGAACATTGCAAAGGCAAGGGAATCAAGGGCAAAAATGAACTATTGGGATTTTATCAAGATCAAAAGCTTTTGCACAGCAAAGGAAACAGTTAACAAAACCAAAAGACAACTGACAGAATGGGAGAAGATATTTGCAAATGACATATCAGATAAAGGGCTAGTGTCCAAAATCTATAAAGAACTTAGCAAACTCAACACCCAAAGAACAAATAATCCAATCAAGAAATGGGCAGAAGACATGAACAGACATTTCTGCAAAGAAGACATCCAGATGGCCAACAGACACATGAAAAAGTGCTCCATATCACTCGGCATCAAGGAAATACAAATCAAAACCACAATGAGGTATCACCTCACACCAGTCAGAATGGCTAAAATTAACAAGTCAGGAAATGACAGATGCTGGCAAGGATGCAGAGAAAGGGGAACCCTCCTACACTGTTGGTGGGAATGCAAGCTGGTGCAACCACTCTGGAAAACAGCATGGAGGTTCCTCAAAATGTTGAAAATAGAACTACCCTATGACCCAGCAATTGCACTGCTGGGTATTTACCCTAAAGATACAAACGTAGTGATCCGAAGGGACACCTGCACCCGAATGTTTATAGCAGCAATGTCTACAATAGCCAAACTATGGAAAGAACCTAGATGTCCATCAACAGACGAATGGATAAAGAATATGTGGTATATATACACAATGGAATACTATGCAGCCATCAAAAGAAATGAAATCTTGCCATTTGTGACGACGTGGATGGAACTAGAGGGTATCATGCTTAGCGAAATAAGTCAATAGGAGAAAGACAACTATCATATCTCCCTGATATGAGGGAGAGGAGATGCAACATGGGGGGTTAAGGGGGTAGGAGAAGAGTAAATGAAACAAGATGGGATTGGGAGGGAGACAAACCATAAGTGACTCTTAATCTCACAAAACAAACTGAGAGTTGATGGGGGGAGGGGGGTTGGGGGGGTGGGGTTATGGACACTGGGGAGGGTATGTGCTATGGTGAGTGCTGTGAAGTATGTAAACCTGGCGATTCACAGACCTGTACCCCTGGGGATAAAAATATATTATATGTTTATAAAAAACAAATTTAAAAAAAAAATTAAAAACAACCCTGGGGTGCCTGGGTGGTTGCAGTCAGTTAAACTTCTGACTCTTGGTATTGGTTTAGGTCATGATCTCAAGGTCGTGGATGAAGCCCTGAGTCGGGCTCTGTGCTGAGCTTGAAGTATGCTTGGGATTCTTTCTGATGTGCACTCTTTCTCTAAAATAAATAAATCAATCTTGTTAAAAAAAAAAAAAAATCCTGACAGTAGGATGTGATGAACATGGCGGCGAGCTCTGTTGGTTCACAAAATCTTATTTACTCGTCCAGTTAATCCTATTAAATAGGTATTGTTATTAATAAATTTATAAATGAGGACACAGGGTTTGAGGGGATAATGCCAGACTCCTTGAAAAATATGCCTCAAAATTGTTGAATCACTATATTGTACATCTGAAGCTAATGTGACATTATTAACTATACTGAAATTAAAATTTTATTTTATTTTACTTTATTTTTAAAGATTTTATTTATTTATTTGAGAGAGAGACAGTGAGAGAGAGCATGAGCAAGGAGAAGGTCAGAGGGAGAAGCAGACTCCCCATGGAGCTGGGAGCCCGATGCGGGACTCGATCCCGGGACTCCGGGATCATGACCTGAGCCGAAGGCAGTCCAACCAACTGAGCCACCCAGGCGTCCCTGAAATTAAAATTTTAAAAATTCTAAACTTTTTTTTTTTTTTTTTAAAGCATGAAAGTAGGTGCTGAATCATGGGTTTGGACATGATTGACAAAAAATAACTAAAATATTTTAATAAAATGTCTAAAACTCTGTCAAGATTTATATTTAAAAGTATTGAGGTATATGAAACAATGCATTGATAGGGATATTAAAATAATAAAGAATATGAAAAAAAAGAAGAGAAGAAAAATGGGTCCCAAAAACCTAATTTCATATCCCATATCCTGTATTACCTCATAACAAATTGTACCTGGCTAACTGTTAATTATTCTTTCTCAAATTATCTTGTTTCCATATAGAGCTTATAGCCAAAGGAAATTATTTTGTTAACTCATTTACATACTAGCTTTTCTGTTTCCTTACTCCCTACTAAGCAGCTTGCCACCCTGGAATTAGCCCATGCCTTCTATGTAGTTGCCCCTCCACGAGTCATGGTGGTGATTTAGGGTTTCTTTCTCCAAACTTGGACCTCTGTGGGAAGCAAATAAAACCTGTGGTCTCAATGTAAGCAAATGAAGTTTTATTGAAACACAGTCATGCCTATTTGATTGCACATTATTCGTAGCTGCTTCTGTGCTCAAAGATAGAGCTGACTAGTTACAGCAGAGACCGTACAGCCCCAAAACCTGAAGTATTTACTGCTTACTTGGCCCTTTATAGAAAAAAAATCTGTTCACCCTTGGTTCAACAATAATCAAGTAGAAGTTATAGATGAAGAAAAGAAATATTTAGCAAGAAGGACTGTTGCTTACAACACACTTGAGTTGTAGGACAGCAGTTTCTACAATGCATACTCATTAAGTCAGATTAATGCAGCTACTTAGCATGTAATGTATGGGGTAATCAATACTATTGTGTCTGTTGTTTAAAAAAAAAGTGATGAGAGCATGTCATTGATTACATACTCACCGATGCTATCAACATTTACCTTAGTTCAGGTAAATGCCACAAAGATAAAGGTTACCTATTGCATAAGAAGAGTTAGATTTTCAGCCAATTCTCAATCATTTCAAGGCAGATTAAAACCTTTGCTTTCTTTTCTCTCCTGATTCCCACCTTTAGGTGTTTCACTTTTTCCTCAGACTTCCAAGGGGAGGAGAGGGGTTGGAAAGAATCATTCTTTAAGCACTCATAAACATTTCTGGAAAAAGACTGTGTGCTTAAAAAAAAAAAATCTTTAGAAATAATGAATAAAACTTTATTTTTAGGTTTCTGTGTAGATTGCAATTATCTATACTCTCCTGGGTAAGAAATAGCTTGGAAAATCCAGAGCTGTTTGGAGATGACAGGTCTTTGTTTGAACACCATCTCATCAGAAATTCTCTTCTTCCTTAAATGTACACATGTATAAAACAGCCAATTAAAGAGAAAGCCATTCACTATCCTAGGAAATGCAATATTAAGCTGGGAATTCCATTGGAAAGTGATTATACACCAATGACTATTGAACTTCTGCTGTATCTTCACCAAAAATCCTGTTTTACCTCAGTTTTACAAAATACGTGTTCACATCTTAACGCTTCTAAATTAGAAATGCATCTTGTTATCTGTATGTGCATGTAACATGGTACCTATCTTCCGACTTCCCCTGACCCCCAACAGCTCTTCTTAAATTGACAACACCTTACAGCCCCTCAAAAATATATTTTCCTGGAAAACCAAAAGTGAGTGGTAGAAATCCAGTTTTCATAAAATAGCTTTTCTGAAATTAATCCCTGCTGGTGATCTAACAGGTCCAAGATTCGAGCCCCATATTTCTTCACAAGCCCTAACCTTCTGAGACAGTTATCTCCATCCACCTGTCTGATGAGTCCCTTCATGGGCAGTGATGGCACTCTGAAAAAAAAAACACAGGCAAATCTCTCACAAACAAGGCTTGTTGCCACCAGTGCCAAATGGTCTCTAAGCTCATCACGGGCTTCATTCCCTTGTGCCCTTTTGCTTCTAAAGGTCTACCAAGTTCATTCAAAAACTAAAGTCACTGAGTCTGTGCATTGTTTTCCAAACAACCCATTATCCCATGGCCTATTGCAAAAGTAGTTGAGAGAAAATCTGTGCTGAGAGATAAATCTTTCTGTGACATTTCAAGACTCATCTACAGCCAATTAGAAGGGCCACTGGGACAGTGGCCAGATAGCACACATTCAAATCACATCAATCCCCCTCAAAGTCCTTTAAGAAACCTCTGAGCAGACCTACAGGGTTCTCTGCAGTCCTGACTTGATGGTAGAGCCAGTGTCTGTATCAAAGGATGGCCTATCAAGCTCAGAACAGGCTTGTGGCCAGAGATGAGCTGTCTGAAGAAACAAAGAATGGAATCCTGAGATTGTGGACAGTAAAAAGCTTTTATAGGAGGAATGGGTCCTTAGCTCCAGTACTTACTTTAGCCTCTGAATGCAACCCTGGGCCACATAGGAGCCTGGGCTACTGGACAGATGAATTAATGGTGCTTTATTCCAAACTGAATTGACTTTAATGGTTAGCTTGGTGGATTTCATCGTAGGGTTTTGACCTGTAGTTTTTAAGGACTGCTCCAGGTCAGGGATTTTGAATCTCTTCCCTTCTTATTTAAGTGGCCCTATATTCCTCATGTACCTTTTCTGGAGAGCGGGTGAAGCCATTTCTCTCTTTTACAATATTCATAGCCAGCAATATCCTAAGCTCATTGTTATCAGGGGAGCCAGGTACTTTGGAAACTTGTTATAACTAACACAAAGCACTATCGACGCCATTGACATCAGCAAATCATTACAGAGCATTGCTTCCTTAAGTCATATAACATTCCTCTGGAGAAGTAAATACCTCTGCTCCCATTTTTCTGGTTGGATAAAAAAGACCCAGTGAAGATAATATATATGCCCAAGGTCTCCAATGTAAACGAAAGTATTTTACATTCTTTAGATTCTCTTCACAAATATAAAACTTCCCATTGTGGCTTCCTATTATTAATTCAGAAGGCCACTTAAGTCAGAAAACCTTGGCTTAGAGAACTGCCAAACTCTCCTTTCTCACGCCAGTGACATTCGGCCCCAGTAGTCCCCAGAGCAAGTGGAGCCGGCACATCGCTAAGCTGAGAGGTTCAGCAGCTGCAGGCAGTGTGCCCAAGGGCCAGACTCTTAAACCAGCCTCATTTTTCAGAAATGACACCATCTTCTGATCTCTTCGGATCTGGCCATAGAGTAACTTTCAGCAAGTGTTTGTCAGAAACTTGTTCTTCTCTCAGAAGAGTTCCCAGGAGAGAGCTTCTGTTTCTCTCTGCAGTAAAAGAAAAACACCCCTTCCCCACAATCCCCACACACTCACTGTAGTGACGAGAAAATGATACTGTAAAAGGAAAAACTAGAGACCCTTAGAGACCACCGTGGGTCTCTCCTGGGGAGGTGGCAAGGAGATCTGTGTACACAGCATTCTCTCATGGACATAGGCCTCCTGTCTTCTGTGAAACTGAAAATAAGGATGATAACAAGAAAGATTTATTGGGGTTTGAAAGGAATTTCTGACATTACCATAATAGCATCTCTCTGTTCACATCTCCATTTCGTACTTCTCTGAAAACAGCTAAAGGGAACTATTCTTTCCCTATGGTTCACAATAATAGGATTGCCCAAGCTAGTACATACTTTCTCGGAACTTGGTTAATTACTCACCAACAGAAATACCAAAAGCAACAAATCAGCTTCATGCATATGTGTTTGAGAAACTTTATTATTCTAAGAGACTCCTAATTATATGTTTCCTCTGGTATCTACCCCATACCCCTCCCTACTTCCCTACAGGAGGCTGAGTAACAGAATCAAAGAAGATTCTAAAGAGGCTTGTCATATCCTGGGGTTTACATACATGGTAGTCAAAAGGCAGTGATGTTAATATTGTTTTACAGTATGCTGACTGCTTGGGGGGTTTGCAGCCATCTGTGTGCATTAACCCTTTTTCTAAGTCAGGGGAAGGGCTGGATCAGCTCACTCATGGAGTTATTCTGTCTCACCACTTTCTTCTCTACCTAACCATTGATGTGGGGCCAGCAGGCATCAATTATTAGAAGGGACAATATGGAAGGGCCGAGGGCAAACTACCCCCAAATGGGCCACTTTTGCATGCAGTTTATTTCTAGGTGAAATCACAATAAAGTCTCAAAAGACTCATGAAAAAAATAAATCAAACTTTCCCCACCCCCAAAATACCTAAAAGAATTTAGATAGAGGACCTGCTCCAGGAAGGGAGCTATCACCATAGATAACTACATTATGCTGTGAAGAAGGTATGGTAGACAGGGAGCAATCTAGCACGGCCTGCGTGATCAGTGTCCTCTATGTGCCACTATTGCTAAACGACCCAGCCAACATTTCTTTACCAAACATTTACTCTTTTTCATCTTCCTATGAATTGTATTACTTCCCTTGAAGTTTCAGATCCTTACCCCTTTTCCATAGTTCAGGATGACATATATACCTCATTTTGCCAGACTGTCTTTAGCATTTCATTTCAGTGTGGATACCCAGTATGTACAAAATTAAATTTGATTTTCTCCTGTTCATCTGTCTCATGTCAACTTCATTCTTAGTCTAGTTACAAGAACACTGAAGGGCAGTATGTATGTGTATGTGTGTGTGTGTGTGTGTGTGTGTGTGTGTGTGTGTGTGTATACACTTTTTTCCCTTCCCAAAACTTGTCCCACTAGACTTTGGGGTAATAAGCGTCTACTGATCCTGGCCTAACCAATTCCCATAAGAGCCATTATCAACACTACCTCGGGGTTCTCCAAGAGCAGACTCTAGATTTTCCAGGGGGGGTGTTGAGTTTACGAACAGAGAAGATTTTATTAGATCCACATTCTAGACTCCTAATGCAAACCTGTTTCTACTGAAAGATGAGCTGGTTACCATATAAATGTTGTGGTATTTATGAATCCTTGTGAACATTCTTGATTCTTGCGAATATGATGAACACTATGGACTCTAATTTCAGGAAAAAAATGCACATGCTGTCTCTCTCAATCTCTCTCTCTCTCTCTCTCTCTCTCACACACACACACACACACACACACACACACACAGAAAGCATATAAATCTGGTAAGCTCCTGGACCTCCTGAAGCTCATCTGGTTCCAACAGGCCCAGTGAATAAACCTCATTTTATTAGAAGTTCCACTTCTAGCATGTTCTTTCCCCCACAGTCCCATTATAAACATTTAGCATACTCTTTCCCCACAGCCCCATTATAACCATGTCTAATGGATTTTAATGTCTCTTTAATTGTCTGTACTTCAATCAAATGATTTCCTCACTGGTTTGAGGATAGCAGTCTACTACCATGGTATTTAATTTTAATCTGTATACATGCACCAAGCACCTATTATAAGTAAGCACTCTGGCACTCCTGCAATGGTCACTTTTATGTGTCAACTTAGCTAGGGATATTGCCCAGTTATTCATGCAAACAGACATGTTGTTGTTATCGATGCGATTAATGTTCAAAAATCATCTGACTTTGAATAGATCATCCTAGATCATCTGAATGGGCCTCACCTAATCAGTTGGAAGACCTGAAGAGCAGGGCTGAGACTTTAGGGAAGAAAAAGAATCCCACTGTGGACAGCAGCTTCAATCCATGCTGGGAACTTCAAGCCTGCTCTCCCTGATGCTCTGCTCTATGGACCTTAGATTTCCTCAGCCAGCTCCTACAATCATGTAAGTCAATCCCGGCAATAAACCCCTTAGTATATGTTTATTACTAGCTCCATTTCTCTCTATAAACCTTGACTATCACAAATTTGGTACCAGAAATTTGAGTGTTACTGGATCAGCTACCCAATATGTGGAGCTAGCTTTGGAATTGGGTAATGGATAGAGTCTGGAAGAATTCTTAGGCCTGTGATTGAAAAAACCTTTATTTACTTAAACAGATTATTAGTAGACATGCAGGCAGTATAGGAACTTTAAGTGAAATCTCAGAAGGAAATGAGTAACATGTATTGGAAACTGGAGAAAAGATGATCCTCACTAGAGAGCAGCAGAAAGCATGGTTGAATTTTGTGCTGTGTTCAGTGGAAAGCAGAACTTGTAAGTTATGAACTTCGATATTTAGCTGAGGAGATTCCCAAGCAAGGTGTGGGAGACATGAACTGGTTTTTAACTTCTGCCTCTACCAAAATACAATAGGAAAAAGACAGACTGAGGAAAAGAAGTGTTAAACAAAACTTGAGTGTTTGAAAAATTCTTAGTCTATTTAAATTGCAAGAGATACTAAATTTTGGAGATTCATTGGAAAATGTGTTCTGAAAAGAAGACCAACCACGTGGCTGGACAACCTTTGGTAAGCACTAAAGGTATGAAGGGTATGATTCATAGATATACTCAGCAATATGTGCAGAAGCCAGGATTACGGATGGGATTCTCCAGGAAAGTTCTGGGTAAGATGCTTTTGCCTCATAGAATGAATGCCCATGATATACATCAGAGACCCACAAAGTTTTGAGAATATTATAAAGCAGAAATATTGCCAGCTTAGAAGGAAAATGGGGGAATGACCTGACAAAATAAAACTCCTGGGCTCCCAAAATTCTACAGGTAGAATATAGGCTAATAAATCTACTGCATTGCAAACATGTATAATCCTTCAAGAAAAAGGAAGGTTGATTCTGAGGGCTGAGCTTTGGACCCACAGTGTGAAGACAATAAGCCACAGAGAATTATTCCCAGTCCTTGCATCATAATGGAATGTACCCTGTTGGACTTTTTAAAGTACTCTGAACTGGTGACACTTTGCTTCCTTGTGTTTTCTCTCATTTGGCATAAGGATATTATAGAATGGCTAGCCTATGCTCGTGCTACCACTGCATTTTGGAAAGTAGACAATGTTTGCTGCTTTCAAAGGTAGACAGATGGCAAGGAATTTTGTCTCAGGATAGATTATAGCCAGAATGTCACCCATTAGAGAATGGCTGATTATACTTAAATGATGAAATTTGGGACTTTGGAAGCTGATGATATTTACATGGGATTTCTGATTGAGTTGACATGGTGATGGTTTGGGAAGTTTGGGGGTTCTATAATAGGGTGGTGAATGTACTTTGCATTTGGAATGGATGTTATGCTCCCAAAAGATATCTACATCCCATTCCCTGGAACTTGTAGATGTAAGATTATATGGGGTGGGGAGGATCTCTGCAGATGTAATTAAGTTGAGGGTCTTGGTGGAGACATTATCCTGAATTATGCAGGTGGGCACTAAATGCAGTGATAGGTATCCTCATGAGAGGAAGGCAGAGGAAGATCTAAATATACATAGAAGAGAAGGCAATGTGAAGATGGAGCAAAGAAATTTAAAGAGTCTTGTCTAGAAGATTGAAGCAATATAGCCACAAGACAAAGAATAGTGGTAGCCCCCAGAGGCTAGAGGAGGCAAGGAAAGGATTTCTCCTAGAGACCCTGAAAGGAGCATGACCCTGCCAACAAAACATTGGTTTCAGGACAGTAAATCTGATTCTCAACTTCTGAGCTCCTGAGATATGACAGAATAAATTTATGACATTTTAACCAATCAAGTATGTGGTAATTTGTTACAGCAGCCATAGAAAACCAACACAGACTCCACAGAAAACTAAGATGAAAAAAGGTACAATCCTCCCTCAAAGAGCTCAGAACTTGCAGAAGCTGAATATTTGATCACTGTTTAACACAGGGCTTACAAAAATAGTCAGACAAAGTGTGACTTGGAACTGTTCTTTGGGTGCAGAGGATTGAAAGGGTTCACAGAGAGCAGAGTGTATGATGTAAAGAGAAGTAGAACCATAGAAATGACTGGTATGTTCTGAGAAGACTTTGTTCAACATGGAAAAGTCACTGAATTCATGGTTCTGAACAGGAACAGTAATGACTACAAGGTAAAATTAGAATGTTACAACATTTTCACAGAGCTATAACAAATAATATCAAAATGTGTATAGAACCACAAAAGACCCCAAATAGCCAAAGCAATACTGAGAAAGAAGAACAAAGTTGGAAGTATCACAATTCCAGATTTCAAAATATAGTACAAAGCTACAGTAATGAACATAGTATGATACTGGTACAAAAAAAATAGACACAGAGATCAAAAGAATAGAATAGAGAATCCAGAAATAAACCTACACTTATATGGTGAATTAAACTATAACAAAGGATGCAAAAATATACACTGTAGAAAAGATGGTCTCTTCAATAAATGGTGCTGGGAAAACTGGAGAGCAGCATGCAAAACAATGGAACTGGACCACCTTCTAACACTATACACAAAAAGAAACTCAAAATGGACTAAAGACCTAAATGTGAGACCTGAAACCATAAAAATCCTAGAAGAAAGTACAGGCAGTAATTTTTTCGACACCAGCTATAGCAACATTTTTCTAGATCTGTTTCTTAAGGCAAGAAAAACAAAAGCAAAAATAAACTATTGGGACCACATCAAAATAAAGTTTTTGCACAGTGAAGGACACTATCAAGAAAACAAAAAGGCAACCTTCCAAATGGGACAAGTTATTTGCAAATGATATATCCAATAAGGGGTGATATCAAAAATATATAAAGAATTTATAAACTCAATATAAAAAAAAAGACACTAACAATCTGATTGAAAAATGGGCAGAGGACCTGAATAGACACTTCTCCAGAGAAGACATCCAGATGGCCAACAGACACATGAAAAGATATTCAGTATCACTAATCATTAGGAAAATGCAAATCAAAACCACAATGAGATATCACCTCACACCTGTCAGAATGGCTAGAGTCAAAGACAAGAAGTAACAAACACTGAGAAGAAAAAGGAACTCTTAGGAACTGTTGGGGGAAAGGCAAATTGGTATAGCCACTATGAAAAACAGTATGGAACTTCCTCAAAAAGTTAAAAATAGAACTACCATGTGATCCAATAATTCTACTACTAGACATTCACCCAAAGGAAATGAAAACATGAACTTAAAAAGATATATGCACCCCAATGTTTATTGCAGCATTATTTATAATAGTGGTGATATGGAAGCAACCTACATGTCCATCATTAGATAAATGGCTAAAAAAGTAGTGGTATATATAAATATAATGGAATATTTCTCAGCCTTAAAAATGATGAGATCTGGCGTTTGTGACAACATGGATGGAACTAGAGGATATTGTACTTATTATGCAAAATAAAGCAGGCTGAGAAAGACAAATAAATGGTTTCACTCACATGTGGAATCTAAAAGAGAAAATGAATGAATAAACAAAAAGCAGAATCAGACCTAGAAATACAGGCAACAAACTGATGTTTGCCAGAGGGAATGTGGGTGGGGGATGGGCAAAATGGGTGAAGATGAAAAACAGGAGATACAGGCTTCCAGTTACGGACTGAGAAGAGTATGAAAGGCACAGCACAGCAATTATAGTCAATGGTATTGTAATAGTGTTCTATGGTGACAGGTTTTGTGGTGACCATAGCATAACATGTAGTCACGTTGAGTCTCTATGGTGTACACCAGAAACTAATATAACATTGTGTGTCAACCATACTCAAGAAATCAAAATAAATAAATATAAAAAATTTAAAAGATGATGGGTGCCTGGGTGCCCCAGTCTGTTAAGTGACTGCCTTCGGCTCAGGGTCCTGGGATCGAACCCAGCATCAGGCTCTCCTCTCAGCGACATGTCTGCTTCTCCCTCTCGCTCTGTGATATCTCTCACTTTCACTTTCTCTCAAATAGATAAATAAAATCTTTAAAAAAATTTAAAAGATGAAATTTAAAAAATTAGGGTGCCACAGCAGGTATCCTCTTAGAGGTGTTCTACTGATTTTCAAATGGTGTTTCATATGAGACAAGGATAATTATACAAATATCGAGAACAACTGGTGTAGCCTACCCCCCCACCCCTACTGAACATTGGAAAAGAGAGAGACTTCCCATGAATACATGGGCAGAGTGAAAAAGGCTGTACAGTGGGATGGTGAAAGTATGGATGTTGGCATTAGATGCCCACAGGTTAAGTCACCGAACCTTTCTGACTTCAATATAACCAATGATGATAAGATCATCTGCCTCACCCACTTGGCAGAACAATTAACTACTGTTTGTCACACATCTCCACAGTTCCATGAACTTAACTCAGTACTCACTAGCAATAAGTAAGCAAGCGGGGAACTTAGGATAATCACCTACGCTCCTGAGCCTTCACTCTTCCCCTGAGAGACTAGAAAAGTTAGGCTCATTTCAGAATTGTGAAGTTCCTGAATGACAGACCAAGGGCTTTGGAGTTCATGACATAAGGTGGAATCCATAGACATATTTTAAAATAAAAAAATATTGCAACCTCTTCTGTGTTTTAGACAGATAGTTGTCTGGTGGCAGAAAGGCAGGAAGAATCAAGCATCGGTGAGAAAGAAGCTGGTCTGTTACCTGCTGCAAGAGATTCCAGGAAGGAGATAATGTGAACAGTGGAGATAGTACAGGAAGCAGACTTTCAAATGCTGTGTCTTTCTGATTTGAGAGGCAAATAGTGGCCAGACACATAGCATCACTCAACAGCAGGAAGATGTTGCATGTCTGTGCTGGTGAAGTGCTGGAGGCAGCCAATTAAGCAAGGCTACTCCAGAAAAGACATTTGCGCTTGACATCTCTTCTGAGGTAGCTGGTTAAGACATGCCACAATGTTCAATGGTTGGGAGTGTATGCAATGTTTACAAAGCCTGCCTTTCATGATTCCTGAGGATCCTACTGGCCAACTGCAAATGTTTTTCCGAGAGTCCTACACCCTGCACTCTCGGGCAGCTAGCCCAGTGGGTATACGCAACTCCCTAAACTCTTCCTTTGAGAGCAGAGACAAATGCGCTCTTAGAATATTAGCAGGTGTGCACATCCTTGCAGGTATGACAACGAATCCATAATATTGCACTGCATTTCACAACTAAGCAGACAAGCGGAAGCACACGAGCCATGAATCAGGTTCCGGAATGTAGATGAAATGCAGTGGTTTTTTGAAATGTTCATCCATGTGGAATAGTGAGGTATGATGTTCTGACCCATGACCCAAGGTGGTGGTCATTTATGCTGTCTTCCCTATGGAAAGTAAAGATGTTAGTCTGAAGAAAGACGAAATGGGAGGGAACAAGGTGGTTCAAAGAGGAAAGATCGGTTCTCTTCTTCTGCCTGCTCCTTTAGCTATTTTCAGGTTTATTTCCTGCACTGTGTTATCCAGGGCTTTAGTGAAGCTCATTTTAAATCATCTAAAACCTGTGTCTTCAAATCCTTTCCCTTGAAGAAGTTGCTACATTGTGGGAGGCCTCACCATTAACTCTTCATTCCTGACAGTCACCTTGAACTTGTCTTTGCTCAGCTCCCTCTCGTTATTCACTCTTACACTTTTTAGAAAACGAGAGATTGTATTTGATGTCTATGTCCTGTTTCCATTTGGGTAACTCATGTCTAACCTAACTGCAATTTAGTGTGTGTCTGTGTGTGTGCGCACACTAGCAGTAAGTAACAAGTGTACACACACACACACACACACACACACATCTATACACACATATGTATGCATAGGTACAAGTTAGGCACACGTTTAGATAGATATAGATGATAGAAATACAGATAGATACGGATTAATAGGGTTTGGATATAGATCCCATAGATGGGATTTGTTTCCCAGAGAAAAACATCACTTTAGCAGCAGCCCTTACAGGTTCTTAAAAACAGCATGTAACTCAAAGCAGGCTAATAAGCTCTTAGAAATAAGTTTTCTATTTTTTTTTTCTTTTCTCCCTTTCTTTCTCTTGTATTTCCCCTCCTTGTGCCTCTCACCCTTTCTTGGTTACATCTCTTATCCGACCTGACCTGCCCCCTCCATCTCCTTCCCATTACGGTTGAGCTAGCTGACCTGCCCTGCAGAGCCTGGGGCAGAACATTCTGTTCCTTAAACTCACAGTGCTTCTTCAGGCACCTTCAGTGAGTTCCACCTGGGTCTGACTCTGGAGAGAGGACCAGAGCTTTAGAGCCGGTAAAGATGGTGAGAGCTGCTTTATCACAAGCACTATATTTGACCCCTTTCTTTCAAAGGATATGAAGTGGGAGACTCCCCTAAAGGGGTTTTTAATTGTGCTTCCTCGCCAGGCAATGCCTGCGAAGGCAGGAGAAAACAACACTTCAGTTCCTCGCCTGCTCTTGCCTCAGTGAATCTGAGCCAATGATCCAAGGGAATCTGGACAACAAGCAATTCCCCTTCCTACCTCATCCTGCAATATGAATATCATGTCAAATGACCGAAATCCAGCTCTGCAAACTGAAAAATTAGGGCATGGGGAGGGTGGGGAGAGACTTGATTCCCTGAGTTTATCAGTTTGGATCAGGCCTTCCTGAAGAGGGTGCTATATAACTGGGGTTCACCTCTGTTCTAACCACTCCATACCAGCTTTGCCGTAGGCCATTTTCTGGCCCTCCACTGCCTCATTAACAAAACAAGGCCTTTCACTAAATGATATTGTAGGGCCTTTTCATCCCCAACGCTCTGGGATTAATGACACTTCTAGAAAAATCCCTGTCTTTATGTGACCTACTGTGGTGCTCGGGTCCCCTTTTCTCCCAGGCTTCCCGAGACCATACATTTCATTCTGGCCAACTTCCAACCCACGCTTTCCCATGGCTTCCCTGTAAGGTGATTTTGCAACTCCTACCTGTCCCTTGTAGGTCAGGGCCCTCCCTGTGCTTTCCTTTCCAAAGCTCAACCCATCCTGCCTGGCAGCCAGTCCCACAGATCCACAAGACCCTGAGAGCCTTGGCTTTCTGCTTCTTCTGCTTCTCTGTCTAATTCACTCCACGGAGTTTTTCCTATTCAATAAAGGACTTCATTTCTATTGACTCACAAAGACCACACATTTCAAGTGCAGCCAAAACAAATCAATGTCACATGAGCCAAATAAATCCTTCTAACTATTCCAAAGAGCTAATGATTCTGAACTCCTCTCTCTATCTCTATTTGAGACTGATTACATCCTATGTGATCACAAGAATATCTAAAATACTGCTTCCATGTAAAATGGGCATGTTCGAAATATGTTTTGGGAGGGAAAAGCCCTTTTAGAAAGAGATTTCCCTCACTTCAAAGTGCATCCCATTTCACTCCTTACCCCTCCAAAGCATACCAATCTCTTCAGCCACATTTTTAAGAAACTTGATCCTTAGGAAAAGTTCCTGTAATAACATCCAAATTTGTCAGACATTCAGAACTGGACCATTAAAATAGTTGCTCTAGAGTGAGTTCGAGGGATTTTCACTTTGCTGCTTGGAACTAGCTGGGTGAGCACCTGCCAAGTCTATTCTTGGCTCTGGTTTGCATGATTAGCCCCTCACTTTTCCAGGCTCAAAAATATAAAAACAAACAGATAAAAATTACTATGTGACACTGTTCCTCTTTCATGCTCTGCTGGAACATCTTGAGGCAGCTTTACTGTTACTGACCTCAGGGTAATTTTTTGCACCTGGGGTGGTAAATTACTTCCAGGTGAGGCAAAAGCAGATGGCCTCAACTTTCCTGGAGTTGATTAAAATGATTGTACCTGCTTCAGAAGTCTACTAATCAAACACCGTGGTTTGATTTACCATGGTAACGTCTCAGCCAGTGGCTTCTGCACTGTTAGTGGAAGATCTTGAATCTACCAATTAAAACTAGCAAATGATACCCCCTATCTGATACACACACACGCACGCACATGCACACACACACACACATACACATATCACTTTATTCTAAGCACTTTCACAGAGCCAGCTGCTGCTGAACAAAAGGAAAAATCTTTTTTTAATTATTTAAAAAATGGAGCTCCTACTTCGTGACACATAGTATAATAAAGCAAGTGTGTAACCCTCCTGGCATGGTCTCTACTATTGCACAAATACAGAAGCTGCTTGAACTATGTAATTGCCTCGGGTCTCATGTGACTTTCATCTCCACTTGGCAAGAATACCCAATAACATAGGAGGAGGGCAATTTTCTCACTTATGAGTTATCAAATGTCTCCTAAGTTGGGCATATGAATTCCATATTCTGTTATTATCAGATGCTATTAGATCACCGTGTATTTGCACTCTCTGGTTTATAATTCAATACAATTCAATTTATTTTGTTCAATTCAATTTGATTCAATCTAATTCAATTTAATTCAACACATTCATTAGCCACATCCTTTATTAGGTGCAGGCTACTATGAAAATTAGTGAAACACAACCCCTCCCTGCATAAAACCAAAAATAATTTATCAGTCGGGGTTTGCAGGACCTTATAATTGCCACATGAAGCGTGCCAAACGTCAGTGAGTGTAACACCTAAGATGTTGATAAGGACATTCAGATGACTGTGATATATTGGCCATTCCATTAAAATGTACGCAGTAAATATGCGAAGGCTAAGCAAGATATTACTTATGTATGACACAAAATAGCTGATACTGCTAGGAGATGCTTTCTTTTTACATCTATTTGTTTCTTCGATTATGAACTTATCTTGATGCACGATAATCTTGATTTCTTGAGTTAAAAACTGCAACTGGAATAGATATGTTTCTAAAGACAAAGGAAAAGAAGAAACAGGCAAAAAATCATGATGTAGCCCGACTCTATCTCCAATGCAGCATTAACAGTAAAACAAATAAAAATCTAGCGGCATTTTAGTGTTCATTCGGAAAATGCCATCTTAAAATCACTTAGATCTTCATTATTTTTTCAACATAGCAAACGTGTTTGCTTTTGCAGATGCTTTAACACAAACACTCGCATTCCAGACCAATAAAAATAGCAATAGTTTGCAGTTATGACCACTAACACCATTTGTAGACATGTAAAATCAGAAAAGATTAATCACACCATATGAAGCAGGCAATACACTGATTCCTAAATTATTCTGCAACCTCAGGTCTAGACCCTCCTGGAAGGAAAATCCTAGCAGCCTGCAAATGCACAAGAGATTGTATATTCTCAAGGAAATCCAATGCAGTATATTACTTCTGTGACTGGAAGTCAAAGTCTGCCTTTGGTTTCCATGAGCAATTTCCACCAATAACATGGGATGAGGTGAAATGTCTTCTGCATTGCTCCCCACTCTGTATCTGCTTTACCAGTTTATCAGGAGCAAAAAGCTATCTGCTTCCACCTTACATCAGTGGAAAGTAGCAGTTCAAATATTTCTCTTTCTCCTATTGCCTGTGTCCCATTAAACACAGACATCCACAGCACACTAACATTTAAAATATAGGAAGTCCTCATTCCAGCCTAGACTCACTCAAGGAAAAGAAAATTCTGCAGACAAGGTCTTTCTTCTCTGTGTTTTCTTAGGTCATCAGCCCTGAGTGCACCAGGTACATTGAGTGCCCCCCTTTGCCAGCCCCCTAATCAGGAGAGGGCTTATAATCAGACTCTTAAATTGTAAAGGAACACCAGACTAATGAATGGCCGGAGGTGCTGCACGTGTTCTGTCTTCGGGAAGAAGTCCGAAGCCAGGGTGGGTCATCATGAGAAGCAGGGTGACTGAGTGCTGGGCTGTGGAGGCAGCTCTACCACCGAACTGGCAGCCTGAGCCTCATGAAGAGGGAGAACTCCCTGCAGGGTCCATACTGCTAGAGCTCTGGGCCTTTCACAGGACTCCTACAGAGGCTGTGAGGTGCTGGTCTGGGGATCTTGGATGGCTACAGGTGTGTAGAAGAGACTCGGACCTGGAAACAAAAAATATGTACCCAACTCCTAGCACTGTTGGACATGTTCTGGAGAACCCACTGCAGGCAGAGAACCCATGAGACTGTACGCATTCTTAGGTCTGACGGGCAAATGGAGTTGGGGATCCGTGGAGAGAAAAGAAAATAAAAAATGGTGGGAATCCTTGACATGAACACCCTAAAGAAATAAACCAGACTCTAAGGCGAAGGCAAAAGTCGTGAAGAGATTCAAAGGGCACATAAATGGATTCCCATGGGAGCTAGTCGCCTGGCATCTGTCCCTGACACATCTGGATGCTTAGTTGTTGTACACATTGGCCAGGCTCAGGATGTGAGATCTGGCTGACCAATCATGGCGCTGGTATTTATGAAACTGGAATTCTGTTCTAGCAAATGCCCTCAACTTGCTGGGAAATTCATCTGGTAAATCTAGCCTCGGTTTCTTCACCTGTAAAATAAATGTGGGAAGTGATCATCACATGTTTCCCAAGGCCCTTCCCTGTGTTCAATAGGACTGTGACTTGAGGGATACATCTTACCCTAGACAGCTTAAGCTGCAAAACTAAATAACATAGACTGGGTGCCTGAAATAATAGAAATCCATGTTCTCACACTTCTGGAGGCTAGAAATCAGAAATCAGGGCACTAGCAGGGTCAGGTTCTGGCGAGAGCCGCTTCTGACCTGCAGACAGCTGCCTTTCCACTGTGTCTGTGGATAGCCTTTCCTCAGTCTATATGTGTAGAGTGAGGGCTCTCTGCTTCTCCCATTATAAGACCTCTAGTCCTAGTTGACCCATCCATATGACCTCATATAACCATGATTACTTCCTCAAAATCCTATCTTCAAATAAAGTCACGTCAGAAGTCAGGGCTTCCACATATTTGTGTGGAGGGGTGGGGTGGGCACAGATCTGTCTATAGGTCACCTGAAGCACTGCTGCTTAAAGGCAGCAGATATTTCTCCAATGGTTTGCTTTGCTCCTCCTTTGTGGGGGCCAGACCCTCGAGAGGTCACATGCTCAGTCTCAGGGCAGACATGAGGCCGGTTGGCCATAAGAAAGAGTCAGGAGGTTCTATGCTCTCATATGATGTACCATGGAACCCATGTTCCCAGCAAGTCAGACCAGCCCACTGCTCCCCACTTCTCCAGAGTGGCAAGAACTGGAGAGGAATCAAGTGGGCAACTAAAAGGGAAGTTGGAAGTCAAGAGCCTGATTCTTAAGCATATTGACTATGAGAGGAAATAGGTATGGTCTAGGCAAGAAAAGAGGTGGAAAACATCAGACAGTGGAATATATATTCCCCTGTCTTATGTGTATATAATAAACACACACACACACACATACACACATACACATACATATACATATGCTTAGGAATGATAACTTGATAAACTTTTGTGAAAGGAGTCCCCAAAAAGAGTTTGTATTCCTCATATAATTTCCCTCTCACTCTTCTATTTCAGATTTTCATCATATTTGCCATGTGGACTATGGGGAATCCTGGCTTGATCTCCTCCGTCATAGAGAAATACCCACTGTGGACCCCTGCTACTTCTATTTGAGATGTACAGATCACATATCTATAAAAAGTGACAGGATTCAAACAATATCATTGAAATCCTGTTCCATGAAGCCCTGGTTTGGGGATGTTCTGAGAGTCAGCACATCTCAGACACAGGGAAGACACATTCTAGATTACATGGCTTCCTGGAGTCTCACCCTTCTGCCCAAATCCCTGTCCCAGACAAACCCACAGAAAATGAGAGAAAAGAAACACACTAAAAATAAGAACTTGAGCAATCCTTGAATGATAAAAATCAAAGCAAATCAACCACCACAGAGAGAAGCTTATAAACCAGGGAATGAAAAGCATCATGGAAAGTGCCCATGCCAAGAGATGGATGAAGGACAGAAGCACCATGGCATTAGGTACTCCATTGCACTGGGAACAGCCAGATAGACTAAGTCTCTATGCCACAGCAAGACATGGAGTGTCTGTCTTAAGGCTGGAGAAGTGAGTATAGGGGATTTGGTCCAATTTGTAGGGCAGTGTTCTCAAGGCTGATGATTTGGGGAGAATGAGAGATCATACACAACCTATACCAAGTGCACTGCCCCACAGCACCTTCCATTCCTTCCCCATTACAACTGAATACAACACACATCCTCCAAGCATCACCCCTGCCCACCTTCTCCATTCCAAATGCACGAAGACATGCACCTGGCAGTTTAATGGGAATTCACTCTTATGGATATGCGTTCAATCAAGAATCACCACATGATTCACAAAGACCAATGTCATGAAATTCAAATGAATAAACAAGAGGCTCAACAGACAGAAAAGTCTTAAGAAGAATCAGGGCTAAAAGAGCAATGAGAACAGGACTCTCTAAGTCACTTTCATATATACAGAATGATATGGAAAAGTATTGTGCTTATACATAAGGATAGGAAGTGTATGATAAGCACAGAGGGTTGTGGAAAAAATATCCATTTACAAGTCTTAGAAATAAAAAACAAACACACTAAGGGCAATGGTCTTAGGTAACTTACCAAGTGATCATGAGATGAGGTAGAGGAAGAGGAGATTAAAAAAATAAATAAATAAAAAACAAGAAACCCAAACAGTGACAGAGTAGTCTGTGGCTCGACATTCTTAGTAAGAGGAAAAAAAAATAAAATAAAATAGCTGAGAAAGGACATACAGATTCTAGGCCCACTTTAAAATTCAATTAAACTGTTTATTTAGAATTTACTTCATGGGCATGATTGCCCATACAAAAGAAGTGTCAGGAGTTCCCTGATGGAGTCATCCTGGAAGAAGACAAAGTGGGGGAGGAAACAGGCACTCCTAGCAGGATCTAGAAGTAGAGGGGAGAGGAACAGGTAGGGTGATACAGAATTTGGAGAAAGGGCATCATACAATGGACACTACCTATTGTTGATGGGAAGGGGAAATAACAAGCTTTTTTTTTCAGAGATGTTTCCCTAAAAATTGGACAATTTTGAGGGTATAGCTCCAATTGTTGAAAATTAAACACACAGTAGCATCTATCTGAGGTAGTAGGAAACCTCGTGGAACTTTCTGGAAAGGAGTGAGAAAAGATGAATCATGATATGGGTACAAATCAGCCATGAGCTGGAGTAGGGAGAGGGTGGGCTGGGAGTCCAGCTCAGAGATTCTTGCACTACCCTAGGCCCTGGCTTTAAGACATGCATAAGAATGAAAAGAAGCCAGAGTTATATTTTTAGAAACTTAAAAAAAGGCATTCAATTCCAAAACATACCATGTATTTTTGACTTAATCTTTGACAATATTTACTGCACTGGGCCTGTTTTGTTGTTGTTGTTGTTGTTTTTCTGTTCTCTTTCTTATTTCCTTCACAGATGAACACATAGTCAGACAGCTCAAGTGTGATAAGCACCCAACTGAGGCTAAGCATTTGCTCTTTTTTGCAAGCCTAATGATTTCCATCTTGGCCTCAACGGTGTTAAATTTATGAAACCTATGTTTCTTATCACTAGTATCAGCATTTTTCATTTTTCTGCCAGGGGAGAATGCCATACAATATTCAAACAGTCATACAAACCCTACTATACTGACCAAGCAGGCAGACTCCAGAAACGAAGCTGTTGGCTGACCACCGGGTGATGGTCCGTCCATAGGTTGGCCTCACAGGAACACATTTGGGTTTGCACAGTTTGCATAGTTTGCATAGTTTCAGTGTAGTTTACTGCAGATGGTAGATTGTGCAAGAGTGGAACACACGAAGGTTGAGGATTATCCCTGGAACTGTCAGACCTTGGTTAACAATGAGATTAGGGGCACATCAAATGAAGAAATAACAGAACACCCTGGGTTGCAGAACACAGGCCAGGGAGTTTGAGAAGAGCAAGACTGGACTGGAAAATAGTTCCAATGTCCAAGGGAAGAGCATTTCCCAGGTCCAAGAAGGTCTAATTTTCCCTGCTTCTCCCCTCCCCCTCCCTTCCTCACCCTTTCTCATATTTACATTAAATTACTCCAGGTACATTAATTCATCATACAGAGTAGATCACCTACTAAGTGAACCAGTGATCTCCGCCCTCACGGAGCTCACATTTAGCACAGAAGAACAGACATCAGATGATGTACATCATTGGCTATCAAGCCGCTTTTCCAGATAGTAAAACTCTCTCTGCCAATGAAATCCTATATTGAAAATTTGCAAGTTATAAAAGCTGTGCTGTCTCCTTGGACCCAGAACCCAGGCCTGTAATCCAGGATCATTGTTAGCCATTTGCATCCTCTCTCTCGCTCTCTGTCTGCCTCCCTCTCTCTTTCTCTCTCTCTTCCCTCTCCCTCCCTCTCTCTTTTCTCACTCCCATTTAAACTACCAAAGCTTGGAACAAGGGTATAGGTTAGCCGCATTTTGTATTTATTGAATAAAAATGAACATTTCGAATTCTTAATTTTAAAAGAGGAGGAATTTTTCCTTCCACATTTCTTCACCCACTGCATAAATGAAATCATAAATCAAATGTGGTCTTCATGCCTTCTCTCCACCTGGCACCTCACCCTCCCTTCCCCTTCCTTGAAAGCACACCTAAATTATGCTCATGGAACCATGGAAGACTTCCTGTGACCTTCTGGAATATTCTACCAGAGAACTGCAGTGAGGACTAAAATTTATTGAGCAGTGTCTGTGTGCCAGGTTCTGTGCTAGATGCTTAAAAATACCTCATCTTGTGTGATCTTGAGATACGTGACCACTAGGGATAGTTTATGATTGAGACTGTGCAGATAAAGAAGCAGTTTTCAAGAGGTCTACTAAAAGGACCAAGGCTACCCAGTTCCTGGGGAGAAGAGATGGGATTCAACCCCAGTTCCACCTGGGCGCATTTCCACCTGCTACTGCCTAGTTACCTGGGTGCCGCTCCACTGTGGCTCTGCGGTTGCCCCTCCGCATCTCTTCATGCCCCACACCATCCCCCTCACACACACACACACACACACACACACACACACACACACGAACGTCCTCTTTGCTTGGAAATGCCCACTCCTGACGTTAAGCACTTTGAAAATACATGTTTACTTTCTTCTCCTCCCTGCCTGTTGTCCCAGGCTGCAGCTGCTGCTCCTGATGCCATCAGGCTAGGGTGCCAAAAAGCTGTTTTTCCTCCACTCTAATAAACACGGTTCTATTCATTTTCAAGTTGGTATGTTTCTTTATCTGATGGATTCATAGTATTCGAATATGCCCAGATAATGTGGCTAAGACTTTCCAGAAACACACTCTCCACGTGCCAGCCTTCCCCTCACACACATGGGCTCCACTGTGCTCAGAGTCAGTCCTGAGGGAGAGAAAGTGTCTTTGTGATGAGACATGCAGGTGAGTGGGGTGAGGGCATAAATGGAACATCTGCTTTCATTATCCTAAAACAAATTTAGTGCCAATAAAAAGTGTTCAAGTGAGAAGATCTGAGGATGAAAACTGACAGTCAAAATTACAGCCATGCTTGATCCCACCTCCATGCCAGTGTCATCCTTTGCAATTTAGCTCTCTCCATTCTCAAGCTGAGCAGGGAACTCACACCCTCTCTGATTTCACTCACTGGCCCTGCTGGCTTTTCTCAAACCCTTGTGATATCAAATGACACTGTCTTAAGTGATTTACAAATACCCACTCATTTACTCTTCACACCAGTCTTAATGAAGAACAGGGTTAAATGAGTCAATCAAGGTCACACAGCTGGTGAATGACAGACCCAGGATCTGAACACAGGGAGTCAGACACAGTGCCATGCTAGTTACTGATCAAAATTACTTCACTGCAGACATGTTCTGAGACCTAGAAACCAATCAATGGGAATTTCAAATTCCTTCTTTTTTTTTTTAATTTATTTTTATTTTTTCAGTGTTCCATGATTCATTGTTTATGCACCACACCCAGTGCTCCATTCCTTTCTAAATAAATTAACAAAAAAAGACTTGGTGTAGTGGATGACTACCCAAGTTTGTGGTCAATTTTTGCTGTGTGACCTTGCATTAGATCCTGAACCTCTCAGAGCCTTGACTTCCTCATCCCAAATACGGGTGACGATAACACAACTATGAAGATAGAATGAGATAATTCAGTTAAGGCCTTTGACATAGTGACTAGTGGCCTACAATGTGTAATAAGTGACACCCCTACTTAGTCATTGATGGTGTCCAGTACTGAATATGAAATGCCCCGACAAGACTTTTAGAAGGCTAGGGAGAAACCAATTCAGCCAAAACAGAAGGTAACACACTGAACACATTCTTTGGGGGTAAATTTCAGCTCTTGAGAGTTGCTGTTATATCTGCACTGCCAGTAGAAAGCTGAATATCTACATATTCACAGCAGTAAAGTTCTCTGAAGAAGAATCTCCCACATGGGCAGAACATCTTAAAAGAAGACCCTTGTGGGGCACCTGGGTGGCTCAGTGGGTTAAGCCTCTGCCTTCAGCTCGGGTCATGATCTCAGGGTCCTGGGATGGAGCCCCACATCGGGCTCTGCTCAGCAGGGAGCCTGTTCCCCCTCTCTCTCTGCCTGCCTCTCTGCCTACTTGTGATCTCTCTCTCTCAAATAAATAAATAAAAATCTTAAAAAAAAAAAAAAGAACACCCTTGTGCCTCTGACATCTCTTTACACTTTCCTTCTTATCCAGGTCACACAACCTCTTGTTCATCCCTGCACTGCACCCTGAGAAAACCTCATCAGGACCTCCTGCCTTTGTTTTCCTCAAACTCCTCTAGATCCATGGACAAGTCTGAGCTCCAGCCCCTGCAAGAAGGGCATGTGATCAATTTCCACTTATTATATCTCAATTCCATCATGTAATAAGACCATCTGGCTAAGTTATAAATTACAAAAATTACCTGGATTAGCTTTTAGAAAGTTACCAATAGAGCCATATCTCTTTCATTCAAGGTAGATTTGAT
Source organism: Enhydra lutris kenyoni (assembly GCF_002288905.1). Taxonomy (NCBI): domain Eukaryota; kingdom Metazoa; phylum Chordata; class Mammalia; order Carnivora; family Mustelidae; genus Enhydra; species Enhydra lutris. The sequence continues at coordinate 3,336,552 of NW_019154118.1, forward strand.
AATGCTCCTAAATTTCAAGCATGTAATTTGGTTTGTCCACTCCTGCCTCCTTCTCTGTGGTGCTCCTAGATCTAGTTCAGATATTCTGTATTTAGTCCATTTACTGGCCACCAGGACAATCAAGGGGATGCTGACATTCCTCTAACTTGCTACAAACTAGCCATGCCTTCAGCCATTTCCCTCTATCGACCCCCCAATCTTAAAATAATATTTTGAGTAGAAACAACATAATAAACACAAAGTTGCTTTGAGCTCTTCAGAGAAAGATTTGCACATTGAAGTATATTTGAAATTATTTGGCTATTTTCAGTTAATGTGACTCCAAAATGGAATCACCTGTATTCATCCCTAGAAGGTGTAGACAAATGGCTCTGTAGCTATATCTATAGCTTTACTTAAAAAAAAAAAAAAAAAAGAAGTCAAGACAGCAAATTGCTAATCCCAAGTCTTCTATAGAGATCACATGGTTATATACTAAATCCTAGATCCTGTGTGCAATGGGATGCTGAGGCATGAGATTTAATTTTCTTAATTTTATTTTTGGTTTATTTTTGTAACCACCTCATTTGCTATTGTAAATAGACCCCGAGATTCAGTGAAACTGCTCTGGTGAGGAACTGGCAGCTTCTATTGGAAAAGAACCCACCAATTAGGGTAATCAGTCCAAGGAAAAGAAAGAACACATATTAACTGCCTTCTGTTATAGGAAACACCTGGACAACTTTAGAGACAATGAATCCTCTATAAGAAGTTTTCAAGCAAATGTTTGCTTAATTTTGCAAGAATTGTATTTGGAAGGATGGGTAGTAAGGGGAGCAAGAGTACATCTTCTTTGTTTCTTGTTATTTCATCCTTAAAAGATCAGTGCCCCCCCCAAACCCCTCTACCTCCCATGTCCCAAGTAAACACCTATAGGCTTGGTCCAGAATTCCACAATGGTTTTGTGTTGTATTGAGACAAGATTCCTATGCTACAGTGATTTATTTTGGTGATTAGATTTTCTTCATCCTCAGCCTTGGCAGGGTAAAAAGTGTAGCAATAAAAGTTAACAAGACCTGAATCCAGTGTACAGATCCGTCCTTCATCTACTTGTGACCTGACAAGTCCTTTGCCTCATTTTCATGACCTAGAGAGTGAATCTTTTAAGAGGTCAGGCTCTGGAGTCAACTATGCCTTGGATCAAATCTCATCTCTACCACTTATTGGGTGAGTGACCTTGGACATGTCCCTTAATCTCTAGTCTGAGTTTCTCTGTTGGTAAGTGAGGACCATGAGAGCTACACCCCCATGGGGTGAATATAAACATTAACTTAAATTATGCATGCCCAGGGTTTAGTTGATAAATATTTTTGTTGTGATTGGTACTCCATTGCAATTAGTGATTTCAATCCAATGCAAAACTATCAAATACTGCACAAAAAAGATGCATACACTACAAAGGCAGTACTGTTACTATTTTTATTTTTATTATGTGAGCTCTGAATTTAGGTCTATTTTAGAGGTGACAAGAGACCACATAAGAAAAGAATTACAGAGATTCTTCCTTTTACTTAGGAAGAGCTTTAAAATACCCAATGTGGTTGAGAAATGTACATTTGGAAAATATTAGTACATGTTTAAATGAGAATTTACACACACACAGACTCATTGAACCTGGGAAATATGATTATGAAGACAGAGAATTAATTCTGCTCTTCTGCCAGCCTCAAAGAAGGAAGAAGGAGGCGGGGAGGAGGAAGCATCCAAATCAATCAAATAACATTTCCTTCAACTAAAAAGCATGGAGTGAATCAGCGATTGACTTTTCCATTTGGTGCCTTAATTCCTGTCCATCAGGTCTCCTGCCATTTCTTGCCTGAAAATGTTATTATCTAGCATTCTTTTGGAATGAACAGGACCAGGTACTTCTCTGAATCTTGCTCTCCCTCTCTTTTTTCCTGATAAGCTGGCAGAGCTGGGGGCTGTTGACAGGATTCACATTCTCACCTGATAAAGTGCCATTTACACTGTGAATGAAAAAGAGAGTGGTGGGGGGTAGACTCAAACACTACTCTTTAAGGGAGGAAACACTTCCAGGCTCCCAAACTTAGAAGACTGATGCCCCCAAAAGCAGGGAAGCATGGAAGAGAGGAGAGGGTGAGTTCCAATTAGTTTCCATGCCTGTTCTTATTTGGTAAAACTATGGGATCGTAGTTTTGTGGATTAAGGATTAAGAGCATATTTGGCTTAGTGACTATTCCTCCTCTGGATAAATGTCTATTGAGGATTTAGAAAACACTTTTGTAAACCAATTGGGTATTTTCTTTACACGCCAATATTCTTTATTTCCCTTTAATAATTACGTTAACTTCTACATAAAAGGCCCACTTTGTGATGGTTGTTTTCCACATTTGCAAGGTGAAACTTCTGCCACCAATTTAATTAATCCTCTTGCCTCCAACCTCTATGCAGCCTGGGAGATGAGCACTGGGCCAACTGGTCAATCCGTCAGTGACCCCACAAGCAAGGTCGGTCACATTACTCAGGCAGCTTCCACCGCACTGAATTCAATCTTCAGGGATCACAGTGCAATAAGCAACCGGCATCCATGAGTTCCTGAAAATCATTTCTGAAATTGACTCAGCACTTGAGAAAGTGTATGCATGGCTTTGCTCCTCACACTCCAGATCACTGCTGTGGATGGAGGTAGTTGGGTGAGCAAAGAGAAGTGGCCAGGGCTTAGCAGAAACTCTCCCCAGGAGCAAGAGAGGAGAGGCTGGCTCCCTGAGCCAGTCCTGCTACCAGCTTGTCAGCTTGGCCACCAGCAGGGACTGCTTGTCCAGGCTGCCAGAGCCCCCCCTTCGGTTCTGCCATCCTCATCCCCAGGACACAGGAGACCACATCATAGGCAAGTAATGGCCCTAGACAAAATAATGGTGCACAGAGAAAGGAGGATCAGGTCAGTGTGGTCACTCCACTTCTTTCCTGTGTGCTCACCAGGAACTCAGTATTACTAGCAACTCTGGATTCCAAATGTGGTCATAGTAAGGGTGAAGACTCAGGACCCAGAGTCCATGGATTCGAAACCCAGGCTCTAACCCGTATTAACTGTGTTATAGCCTCTCAGTGCCTCAGGTTCCTCATCTGTGAAATGGGAATAAAAATAGCACCCGTCTTATAAAGCCACTCTAAGGATGGAATGAGCTAATACCTGTGAAACACTCAGAACTGTCCCTGGCGTGAAAGTGTCACTATTACTATTATTATTATAAATCACTATCGTTATTTACAGGTGAACAAAGGTAAGCATTATCTGTATTTTTCTACCAATATGACAGAAACTCAGATTATGTAACTTGGCCAAAATCACAGGGCGAGGATTCCAACTGACACATATCTGACACTAGAGGGCAAATGCTTGGCCATGAAACAAGACACCACTTCTGATCAGTGTTAGCCAACCACCTGTCACCAGACATCCTGCCCATCCTTGGACACATGGCATGACTCTCAATTCTTCAGGTCCTATTTATAGAATTCCTGCTACCAGTCAAGAGAAGTCATGCATCAGAAGGAGAAGACAATATAAATTGCTTATAGTGTCTATGGGGAAGCAATACATATAAATAGTAATAGAAAAACAATAAAAGCACATAAATGAAGCCAGAAAGAACAGTTACCCAACAACTATGGGACCTCCCCTCTGTTGCTGTCACTCCTGGGGACTTCTGGAGGTCTGTGTGCTCAGCAGCTTCTGGATGCAGGACCTTTTGTTCATAGGTGGTTATATAACCTCCCCTTTACTCAGCCCCTTGCTCATCATCCCTAAAGTCTCAGTTGAAATGGTCCCTCTTCATGGAGTTTCTGAGTCCTCAGTCTAGGCTTTGTCCCTCATATGTCCTTCTAGGGCACACACTTCTCATATATAGGCAATGATTAGTGTAATTCTGTGTTTATATATGTCTCCTCACTTGATAACACCCATAAAGGCAGGGGCCGTTTCTTCCTTGTTCCAACAGTGAGCCCTGTGCCTGGCACACAAAGTAAATGAGTGCAAAATGCATCTCCTCAAGGGATAGAACAGCCCAGCCCCTCTCCTCCCTTCTCTGTCTCCTAGGAATCTACTTTCGGAATTTCCAGAGCAGGAAAAGTCTTGAAGAGGTGAGCTTGTTCACAATGACTTTGAGGACTGACTGTGGAATGTTCTGCTGTTCGGGGAAGACAGGGGCTGTGAAAATAGACAGCTCTTTCAGTCCTGCCAGCTTTAGACCCAGGTTCTGCATTTCTCTCAAACAGCTCTGACTTGGGGTCTCCAGCTGTTTGCCCCTGGCTGGATATTATTAGCCAACCAGCTTGCCTTTAAGCTCGCATGTCATTACAGAAAAGAGGAGCCTGTGTCCCCTCCTCCCGCCTCCCTGCCCTCCTCATTCACCTATCAGCATTTTCTCCCTAAACCTTAAAGTCACCCAACTATGTCACACCATCAGCAGCATCGGTTAGGTAAATGCCACTGAACAAATTTCCGATTGCCTCTGGGATAGCCCAACCTAGAAATCCAGAAAAGGTCAGTGGGGAAGTTGGGAGGGAGATACTGAGTCTTTCAAAGTAAGCTGGTGATCCCATGAACTGTGGAGGAGCCCCACAGAAAAAGGCTCAGAAATAGGATGGCAGTTTTCCCCTCAGGGCAGACCTCCGAAATAGGCAGCTCCTCCTCCATCAAGCAGGTGTGCCAAAGAGACAAGAGCATTAATGCTCCCCTTCTGACTGAGCTAAACAGAAATGGATGTCCCTCCTCAGTCTGGCTTTTCCTCCCCTCCACCTTTCCAATACTGCGCCTCTTTCTGAACACAGCACCACACTAGTTTCCCCAGATGAGTCACAGCCCCACCTGTCATGCCACCACCAACATAAGTAAAACCTGGTCCCAGGCGAGTGTGATGGGAGCAATAAACATCTCTAGCAGTGCTGATAACCAGCGAGGTCACAGTGAAGGGCACACTGACTGCAGCTGCAAGGGAGACTTTATTGACTTCAAAAACAATGTTTTTAGCACGGAGTTGATGCTTTGCTCTCTGGAAGTGCTGCATCCTGTCTCCTCATCTCTCTAATCTCCAGCCCTGCCTCCACCCAGCCTTGCTTCCAGAGAGGAGCCCGGTGTGAATAAAAGGATCCAGCAAACTTCCTCATGGATCACAGCTGCAATAGCACTGAGGGAATGAAGGGGAAGATGTCAACTCCCCTTTCTCCTCAGAGGTGTCCCATGCCCACGGGATCCCAGATGGTCTCCATGCCTGAGCCATCTGGTGACATCTTCTTCCAGGGGTCACTTGGGACTTTTTTTTCAGACATATTTAATGTTCTGATTTTTCTCCTTTTTGTCGGATGGGTCGAAGATGTTCTTTTCATTTCCTGTGGGTAAGTATTTGAGGTACATAATCTTAAAGTCAAGAGGCTATATCACTTTCCATTACATTTTTCTTCAATTAATTTCCTCTTACCTGGTCATTTCTGAAAAACTGGATTTCTTTTCTTTGGGGCTCCCAATTAACAATAAAATAAACACAAAAATCCTGAGCAATGACACAGAAGTCCTTCTCTCTGAGTAAATTAGATGGAGGGTCATATAGGGTATGGGCTGACTCTTCAGGTGTCTCTCCACCTAGTACTGTGCACAAATGGGGGCTGAGGGAAAGAACCTCTGGCTGTATTGTGTTTTAGCAGCTCTTCAAATAGAAATAGCTCTTTAGTTCTGGGGACCAGAGTTTTTATTAATTTTATTTGTTGTTGTTATTGTTGCTGCTCTTGTGTGATCTGGTCTGTGTGTTTATCTGTTTTGAGGATGTTGGATGCTAATGCTGAGACCAAAATGACTTCTGGAGTTTCTTACCTCCTGGGTCCCTGAGCCATTGTCACTACCATCTGGACCCAACCATCCACAAATGTCAACCATGTTCACACTGCTTTCTCACACATGGCTTCAAAGGGACTCTAGAGTCATGACAAGAAAATGCAGAATCTTCCACTCTGATGGTGGGAAGACTGTTCTTTTTCCACTTCCAGAGGTGAACACAAAGATTCAAGGGCTTCAATGGCCCTGCTATTCACCACCAGGATATGGAACTGGCCCCATAATTCTCAGCACCAAAGAATGACACACCATTCCCCACATGGGGGCTAAAATTTTGCATGGTATAAATCCAGAGATCTTTACAGAGCACAAAAGATAATCTGGTCTTTGAGGGAAGCTCTTGGGCTTTGCTTGGGAGCTGGGAGGGGACACAGATAGAGGTATGCCTGTGTGTGTTGTGGGCAAGGGGGTGTATTGCTACTCCACAAGCATGCCTTCAGATTCAGCAGAAGAGAACAAGACTTTGTATCGGTCAAGCAGCAGTGTGTCTTGAGACCCGCATGTACAGCCCTAGACTCTGAACTCATCCAAAAGACAGATCAAGAAGGTAAGGCTCTTCTTCCTAAGAGTTGGTCTGGAGCTAAGGAGTCCTGTGAACACATATACCTAAGTGCACACACAAGGTCCACATAGCTACAGAACAAAACTGATACAAGCTAAGTAAGAATCAAATGGTAAGTCAGTATAGGAAGTAAGGGCATTAAGGATAAAAGGGTTATTCAACCTTACACTTGAGACATCATATGATTGGTCCACCCAACTCTGACCTCAGAGGGTCTAACAAACTGGTCAAGGATAGAATAGAGTCCTCAAGACCATCCTAAAGAGTAGTTCACTGGAAAAGAGCATTCTCTTCTCTTGGGAACAGAAGAGTCTGTGAGGAACTTCCTTCCAAGAGAGGGAAGTTTACCAAAGACATGAGGAGTCCACAGCTGAACTTGTATTGTCCAGCCTAGATCACTAGGGTCAAGAATCGATGTTTGGCTATGTAACTAGTATTTCCTCGAGAATTTTAATGATGATGGGGTTCTGCCAGACTCCCTAGTTTGGAGTTCTGAAAATTCTGTTTTGGAAATTTGGAATTCTGTCTTCCAAATGAATAACGGGGGTTGAGACCAAGCTTCTGAAGAAGAGAGAAATGTCATCCAAGGTGGAAACACTGCTAATTGGAGATGAAGTATTCATAAGGGATAATCAAGATTCAGCATCAGGCTGGCCTGGATACTCTGCTTGAAATTTATCTTCAACACTGAAAGTTAAATAATTGTTAATTAGGTAAGACTTCTTGTCTTGAGCATTTGGTGCCAGAATCTTGCTCATCTTACCTAGAATGGCTGAGGTCTACTTCAGACCCTAGTCCTTAAAAGCACAGAAGTCTGGACTTTGGCAAGAAAGTTAAGCGGAAACTTGAGAAATAGGCAGACCTATGTTCTAATTCTTGATCTGTTACTTCTTCATCAGATGACCATGGACACAAAACAATCTCTGAGCCAGGATTCCATATATAAAATTGGGACAAACATATGAACCCCCTAGGCTACTGTGAGGATTAAATGAAAGAGATCTTAATGTTATTTCTGACACAGAGTAAATGCTCAGTTTGAGGGAGTGAATGTATACTGGATGGATAATGGTTGGATGGATGAGGAGAGAGAGCAAGCACTCAGCTATCCTTTCTGCTTCATGCCACAAAGGCCCCTCTCCCCTCCCTAAAGAGCACCTTGTATCCATCCTACATGCTGGTCAGAAAAACACAGAGAACACAGGGGAGCACTGTCTGGGAATGATCTATTTTCTGTACTCAGCACGTTTCCGGAAACCTGTTGTCCCCAAGAGAACAGGTGAAAGCCTGACACCATCAAAAAGGTAGGGAAAGCTTGCTGCTTAATTTTTTATTAATGGTATTAAAATTTCTTTGTGTAAGTCATTAATCATTAGGTCATATGAAAGGCTTATGTTTATTCAGGGAATATAATAACTCACAGCAGTAAGTATGCATGTTTTTTCCATTGGCCAGTAGAAGTGCTGTGTTACTACATAACATAATAGATTTTTTTCCTATATATTTATTTAGTTTTACTTAGAACAGTTAGCTCAATTTAACAAACATTTATTGAATGTCTCTGACAAAGATAAATATGATATGGTGTCTGCTGTGGAAAAGCTCAGGATGATAACAATAATGACAAAACAGAGAGAATTGTCATCATTTCTTGGGCAGTCACTAAGTGCTAATCTCATTGCAAAGCAACTCAGCCTCATCTTATTTATCTCATTTAATACTCAAACCATCCTATGAAGTAGGCACTATTATTATCCCCATTTTGTGGAAATGGAGTTTTGAATACTTTGAGTTGCTCTTCCAAGTTCATGGTTATAGTCTGGTGGGGGATACAGATAGCTGCATAGATAAAATTTCATTTCAGTTTCTTTACTTTATACAAGCAACTATATTTCTAGACATAACCTGTACAGGACCAGGTCAGCAGTATTCTCGCCATTTTATTTTATTTTATTTTTTTTCTCATCCACAACACTTCTCTGGACCTTCTGATGGAGTTCCAGAGACAGCGGAATTTCAGAAAGGTATCAGGGGGAAAAAAATAAAAAAAAAGTCACTGAATCCAGGGAGTCTATAAAGAAAGTGAACGTCTCCCCTTTACTTTCCCTCCCAGGGATATTAAGATGCAGAGCTACCACACTGCATCATGGGCAAAGAGAAAGAACAGGAAAGAAAAAATTCAACCCCATTACTGTTGATTCATGTTAAGAAATGGGGCGCCTGGATGGTTCAGTTGGTTAAGCAGCTGCCTTCAGCTCTGGTCCTGATCCCAGGGTACTGGGATGGAGTCCCGCATTGGGCTCTCTGTTCAATGGAGAGCCTGCTTCTCCCTCTCCCTCTGCCTGCCCCTCTGCCTACTTGTGATCTCTCTATCTCTCTGTCAAATAAGTAAATAAAATCTTTAAAAAAAGAAAAGAAAAAAAGAAATGTGTTTAAGGAAACACCGGTCTCTGATCTAGTTGCACTTCCACTTGGGAGTTAAGTACATGCCACACATTTCTTGTTGAATTATATTTAAGGAAAAGAGTGGAAGAGAATATTAGAAGAAAATATAAGTCATTGAAATCATGTGTCTGAAAAATACAAGGGAAATCATAATATTGTATTTGTAAAAAAGCTAAATATAAGGAAATACACCAAAATAATAACTTCAGATATCTCTAGATATAGAACTATAAACTGAGAAATGAGCTGTTATTAATCACTAAAGAGCATAGTCAAATCATAGATACATTTGTGAGAGCAAGTTCCATTCTAGCCACCCCATCCCCTCTTTCCTTCTTTGACTGCCTCCTTCACATTTCTCTCCCTTCCCAGCAGCACCATCAGTATCAACTTTTATTCCACTTCCTTTATAGAGCAGCTGCCTTACAGAGTGGCTGCTGCTTAACCCTTTAATGAGTACAAAGAAATGTATAATTTTTTCATCACAGGAATGAAAGAAAACAGAATGCAACTGACAATCTGATAAGAAACTCTAAAGCTGTTACTATAGAATGAAAACAGCCTCTTCCCTTCATCTTATTATAGACCTGTCTCTCTAGGCAGTGCTTCAGGAAGGCATAGTTGGGAAAGCAAATGTTGCTCTGGAATACAATCTCAGAGGATGTGTACTGTCTAGAATCCTGTCATGGAGGCTGGTTTTCCTTGTACCCAAGGAAACACCCATGGTAACACGGGGCAGCGTGGTTCTCTTTTGTTTCCCAACCCTTCTCTCCTGTATTACTATTTTGTCTCGTATCTGCGGGGGCCACCTCAAGGACAGAAAATATCTTGAATCCATGGGAAGATTCATAAAAGAGATACTGTGGGATGACAATATTCAGGAGATGCGTCCTCTCACTTAAGCTGACACACTTACTGATATCTACAGTTCCAATTTCTTTTGGCCTCAGATTTCCCACATCAGAAAGACAAAGTGTCCCATCTGCCCTGATTTCCATGTACTGCAGCAGGAATATAAATCTTACCAGGCAAAGGCCTTACATGTTCTTGAAAGAAAGAGTTACACAGGCAAAATCATCACTGGAGCCCTGCTATGGGCTGAGACTATGAGAGACTGAGTGGCCATAAGCCATAGCACAGCCTCAAAGTAGGTACTGCCTTAGGCCAGTTTCAAATATTAACACACACACACACACACACACAGAGAGAGAGAGAGAGAGAGAGAGAGAGAGAGAGTCAGCATCCGTCTTTGTAAATGCTGGGATAGCAGCACTGTCACTTATCTCAATAATAATGGATCTTCTTTAATCAGAAGAATTGTTGTAGGGCAGAGTGACATTGGTCAAGGGATATATATTTCCCTAAACCATAACTGTTTATTCTCTATGTGATTCTTCAATCTTAACACCCACCTCTCCCCCAGCAGACACCAATTGATACTGCTAGGACAACAGTAAGTTCAGACCTTCCCCAAAAATCCGATACAGTGACCAGTTTTCTCTGCAAGCCAGCTATGGGGAGAATAATTAAATCATGTGCTTGAACTGACCCAGAAGTAAGAGCCAAGGGCCATAATGGGTGACCACTTTCCAATCTTGTAGAAACTTACATGAACCCAAAACAACAAACTGTGAAAATTGCCCGAGTCAGGGTCTATGGTTTCATGTAAGGGGACATATGCTTATTTCCCTGCACACTAGATTTCAGTAATATTACAGCACTGGATGATGCAGGAAAGGAGCCTGGTGAAGTCGGAAAGCCAGCCAAAACCATCTTCCTGCCCACCTTTCTTATTTGCATGTGGTTCTTATCTTTAAACGTTCCCTTGGTTAAGTGACATATGATCAGAATTGTTCCTTTTGCTTTTGCTTTTGGCAAACCCATTAACTAGAATCTACATGTTTTGAAGTGGAAGAATTAGGTCAAATCTTAAAACAGAGTCCAGACCCTTGGTGGCCATGCAGGAATTTGGAAAGATACAATCCAAAACCAAAAATAAGAAGTAGCAAGAATATGGCAGTAAAAACAGGAGTCCTCAGTGCACTGCCAAAAACAAATGCCTTTAAACTATCCCTTGGCCCTTGGAGTAATAGAAAAGGATTTCTAAATTCTATTCTTGTGTTCTAGCATCCTTGGAGCAGTCCCTACCTCTAGAACTCCTCCACCTTAATCTTTGCCTCTTCATATTTTTCCTTACATAACAGAGGCATAAATCAAGTACCAAAGCCCACTGTAGGAATAAGCTCAATGAATGGAATAATGCTTAGAAATATTTTGAGCATAAACTCTATGCCAGGGAAAGTCCTATATGCCTGACAAAATCCTAGTGCTGGGAATACAAGGTAAATATGTGGACTCCTGTCCCTCTGGAGATCCAATGCAGTTTTTATTTGTTTAAAGTCTTCTTTATCACCAGGAAGAAACACATCGAGGGCCCCTGCAGAGAAGTGATTGATCAGTAAAAAGTATAAAATCTCTCTTGGGCATTTCTAGCTACAGTGGTCATATTTGTCTTACAAATGTGACTGTTCCCCTCAGCTAATGCAGAGGCCATGGCTCCTTCCAACAGAACAAGGAAAGGGGTCATGCTACTTGTCATCTAGGATCAAAGTAAAACATAACTCTAAGTCCTGCTCTTTGCATTGATCTATTTCTCCATTCTTTTTTTTTTTTTTTTTAAGATTTTATTTATTTATTTGAAAGAGATCATAAGTAGGCAGAGAGGCAGGCTAAAAGGGAAGGGGAAGCAGGCTCCATGCTGAGCAGAGAGCCTGATGTGGGGCTTGATCCCAGGATCCTGAGACCATGACCTGAGCTGAAGGCAGAGGCTTAACCCACTGAGCCACACAGGCACCTCTATTTTTTCCTTTTTTTTCCCCCCGCCAATACCAAGCTGTCTTGATGACTGAAAATTTATAATAACTCTTGTGGTTTTTTACTTCAATTTCTTATTTTTATTATTTTGTATATTTTTATTATGTTATGTTAGTCACCATACAGTAGATAAATTGTTTTTGATGTAGTGTTCCATGATTCATTGTTTGTGTATAACAACCAGTGCTCCATGCAATACGTGACCTCCTTAATACCCATCACCAGGCTAACCCATCCCTCACCCCTCTTGTCTCTAAAACCCTCAGTTTGTTTCCCAAAGTCCATTTAATAATTCTTGAAATTGGGTAGTGTCAGTCCTCAGCTTTCTTGTTTTCTTTTCATATTGCATCATCCATTGTTTTACTTCTCCATATAAACTCTAGAATCTGTTTGGCAATATGTACAAAATAACTTGTTGCGATTTTGACTGGGAATGAACCGAATCTATAGATCAAGTTGGGAAGAAATGACATCTTGTCAATAGTGTCTTCCTATCCATGAACATGGAATGCATCTCCATTTATTTAAGTCCTTTGATTTTGGTCATCAAAGTTTTATAGTTTGCCTCATAAAGATCTTGTACATATTTTATCAGATTTACACCTAAGTATTTCATTTGGGGGGATACTAATGTAGATAGTATCCCCTTGTTCATTGCTGGTATATAGGAAAGCAATCCCTCTAAATTCTGACACCAAATGATTTCTTCATTTTTGTTCTAAGGTCAAGCATGTAGATGCTTACTTAACTTGCCATTTGAAGTGTAAGAGAAATATGGTATTTTGAGTGACCTGCCACTCAATAGCATTTAAAACACTGTAAAACAATAAACATGGTAGATACAGGCAGGCCCTTATAATAATTAGGCTATAATCCTGGTACTCGTTTCCCAAAATAACAAATATTATAACTGTTGTTAATGTTTTACAATTTATCAATCTGCTAATAAATGCAACTTACCTGATCATGACAAGGCACATATTCTCCTTACTTTACAGATGAGGAAACTAAGCCTCAAAATGGTTTGCTGACTTGCCTAAAGTCACACTGCTGATAAACAGCAGTGTCAGAATGGGTCCTCATGTCTTCTGGTTCTAAATTCTACAGTCTTTCCACTATTACTCAGAATTTTTCAATGATTCAGGAACGGTGGTGGGTATTTTCCCAGCTTCCGATATCACTCATGTTCCTTTTTTCTGCTCCCATTTAACATGAAGAAGCAAAGATCCTAAATTTCGGGTTTGCTAATGATTGCACATTCATACCCGCTGAGTGACAGAAATATATCTTGGGGAATTATAGTTTAATAATCCCACAAGTCAGCACATTAATGCCCAGAGACAAAAATAAAATGTATGACTTTCTAAATATGCTTAAGGTTATTCTGAATACATTTGAGAAGATTTGAAGAACTAAAGCCCTTTGCTTTTAGCACTTTAGACGGTCTAGTGAATATCCTGCATTCCCACATTTTCATCCTCAGCTATACCTGGATTCTCCTGTATGTAGTTTTCTCCCATTGCCTGGCTTGCAAATTAAACAACAAGAGCAAAACAAAACAAACAAACAAAAAAATGATTTCCTCAAAAAAAACAAAAACAAAAACAAGAACCTAATGCACAAATGCCATTAAAAAAATAGAGCAAAAATGACAAGATATAGGCTGAAATGTACATTTTATTTTTAAAGATTTTTTTTATTTATTTGAGAAAGAGAGTGAGCGAGCATGGGGGAGGGGCAAGGGAGAGAGAGATGCAGACTCCTCTCTGAGCAGGGAACCCCACAAGGAAGGGCTCGATCCCAAGACCTTGAGATCATGACCTGAGCTAAAGGCAGATGCTTAACTGACTGAGCAATCCAGGTATCCCTGAAATATACATTTTAAACAAAGAAAGGCTCCAATCCAGATATATGTAACTAAATAAGTGAATCCCCTCCAAACTAAATAAATGAAACTCTTTTCTTCTTAAATACTGGATATGGAAACCTCCATATTACTTATTTTATGAAGAGAACGATAAGACCAACACATGTGGGTTGCCTGCTATATACCAAGAATTGTGTCAGATACTTCCACATGTATGGACTAACTTAGTCTTGGCCACAACTGCAGGACGAGCTATTACCTCTTTCTATACCAGTAAGGAAACTGGGTGCTCCCATGACATGCTTATAGTCATATAGTTGGCAAATGCTGAGTTGATTTCTGAATCAAAATTTGAAGTTAAATCTGTTTCCTTCTCTCAAGACCTGAACAGGTTAATTAGATCACCTATTGGCAGAAGAAAAGATTCCCCAAAAGGCTGAAGAAGATGAGAGCACAGGACATTTTGTTCTCAAATTTCAATAGCTAAACAGTTTTATAATATGCTGACAACCACTCCTCACTCCCTATCCCATCAGTTGGAGAGAGAGGGGATAAACAAGCCACCTCAATATAAGAAGATTTCAGAGAGAAAGGGGTGATGCCTAGGACTCGAGGACCAACTATTCATTTTTGATCAATATCCCCAATGTTTTGTGCCATGGGGGCATTGCTAATCTTAGGTTAATATGAAACAAGAAATGGTCCCATGTGTGCTAAGGAAGTCAAAATCTCTTCTACTGAAAATGGTCTCTGACACTGGCTCACTTCCTGGTACATGTAACTCTCACTTGTCCTTCCTGTGCGTTGAGTCTTTGGAAGTGTCTAGTCTGCCCCTGGTCTTTTACACTAGTCCATCTCACCTCTGTGCTCTATTCTGGCTGGTTCATGAAGGCAATCCATAAGAAATAATAGTGATATACAAGGTCCTTCAGAAATATCCTTCTTCCCATTCAATTTCTATTCTACTTAATCATCCATTTATTTCCCAGACTGGTAAACTAAGACAAAGAAATAATAAGAAACCCCTAACATATGAATCATGATCTATATGAGATTACATTCACGTGGTTGCCTTAAGGAATCCTCACAAAAAGACCTATAAGGTAAATACGGCAGATATTTTTGTCACTTACAGATGAAAAAACTAAGCTGCAGAGAGATAAGTGATTCACTTGGTCACATGCACAGCATGAGGGCATACTGATTTATACAGCTAGTGCTTCTCCCCCACTTCGACTGTTGATGTGTGCTTCCACTCCCCCAACTCCTGCCTTGAGTTGTGCCTCTGTTCCTGGTTTAGGCCCCCTTTGAGGCTCCCTTCCCACAGGTCTGCTAGCTCTATCTGGCCCTTCAGTTTTATTTCCTCTGACAGCCTCTGGTAAGGCTCCTCTGCTCTATGTCCCCTGGTCCCAGGTCCTTCTCACTTTAGTCCATCTGGATCCAGAGATGACAAATAGAGGAATATAGACAGGAATCTGTGATTACAATTTATGAGGTACCTTCCTAGAGTCATGCACAGACAGAATTTGACAGATATTAATGAACAAAACAAAGACCCTGCTTTCAAGGAGCTTATAAGCAAGCAGGGAGAAACAGACAGCAAACAAACAAATAAAACTGCAAAAAATAGTAGAAGGTGATGATAGCTATGAAAAAGGAAAAACTAGCATAGGCTAACAAAAAGGGAGACCTGGGAGGTGGGTTGGGGGAGCAGAGTGGAGGGCATCAGGGCAGACTGCTCTGTCATAGGTAGGGGTCGGCCTGATGGGAAAGGTGAGGTTTGAGTGAAGACCTAAAAGAGCTGAGAGTTGGGAGCCTGGGGTTCTCGGTGGGAAGTGTCCCAGGCAAAGACACAGCTAGGGCAGAGAGCAAGGAGATCAGCCTCAGTTCTCTACCCTCCCTCCAAATACCCTTGCTCAAAATAACCACCCAGGTACAGGGCAAGTCTTGACAAATGGGCCTCAAGAGGGTAAGGTTTTCAAAAACAAGAAGCATGTCAGAAAAGTGAAGGACAGGAGGTTCTGCTTTGGTGGAGTGAGGCTATGGAGGAACCCCCTCATTCTGCACCAGAGGAGGAGATACACAACCATGGGAGGTGATGTGCAGAGAACACAGAAAAGATATACTCATTTGACTTCCTTTTAGAGCCCACCTTGCCGCTCAAAGTGGCTGTGATGGTGAATTTTACATGTCACCTGGACTGGGCTAAAGGGGGCCCAGATAGCTGGTAAAAATAGCATTGCTGAGTGTGTCAGTGTGGATGGTTCTGGAAGAGAGTAGCACTTGAATGGGTAGGCTGAGTAAGGAATATCTGTCCTCACCAGTTCAGCCAGGCATCATCCAATCCAATGAGCCTCAGAAAGAATAAAAAGGCAGAAGAAGGGCTGCCTTCTTGAACTAGGATGTCCCTCTTCTCCTGCCCTCAGACATTGGAGCTCCTGGTTCTCAGGCCTTCACATTTGGTCTCAATTATACCACCAGCTTGGCTTGAGTTTCCACCTGGTGGCTAGCATATCTTGGCATACCTCAGCCTCCATAATCTCATGAGCCATTTCCTAGACTAAACTGTATCTTAGCTATCTCTGTATATCCTATTAGTCCTGTTTCCTTGGAGAACCCTCACTAATACCCTGAGCTTCCTTTGGAGCTGATAGCCTGAAATTAGTCTCAACTGTGCTCACAGGGTACACAGGAAGTGGTGCTGGGGTGACCAGGGATGACCACACTGACATAAATCATGGCCATAGCAACAGCAAGCACTGATTGAACCCTGATCACAAGTCCACCCTGTGCTAAGCACTACACACATATACTCACTCAGTCCTTTAAACAGCCCTGTGGGGAAAGTCCTAATATCATTCTCTCCTTTTTCAGTTAAGAAAACCAAGATTCAGAGAAGTGAGGTGACCCAAGGTGGAGCCGGATTTTGAAGAGCCCTATTTCACTCAAAGACCACATAGTCCTCGGGGCAATAATCATTGCCAATACACACAGCCAACTCTCTTCTCTTCACAGGGAGGAAATCTCCACTCCACATTCAACACTGAGCTAGAGACAGCCATCTTAGAAGCATCGTTGGCCAAGGAATACATGAGGATAGTAAGTGAGGTCAAGAAAGGTAGATGGACTGAAATAACCCTTCACGTCTAGTGAAAACAAATTCACATTGCCTTCAGCCACCCACATTTGAATAGAGGTGACTCAGAATTACTACTGTAGGACAAGAACTCAGAGGAACCTGAAATCCAAGAAGGCAACACATGCCACAAGCTAGCCCCAGTTCTTCACTGACACCATCATTCATGCAGGTAGAAAATCACTTCCACTCAGCCCCATGTGTGTGCACACATGCACATTGTAATATTTTGTTTGCAGATCTGCCTATTTACATAGTTAATTTGGGGTCTGTTTGCAAACACAAATTAGTTTGGTGCAATTACTTTGTGCACGGACATAGAGTTATCCACTTGAGCAGTTTAACAGCATGGAAATGGCTGCATAGTAGCATATGGTTGTCTATATATAATCACAATATTACCTGCACATATTAGTTACATAACAGTTGCATTATAATTAGGGCTGCTTTTGAGCCATTCAAAAGAATAAAAAAGTATTTTAATTAAATCAGCAAGGTGTTTTAAGTGAAGAGAAGTGAGAGAGAGCGTTTATGATTCCCAGCATTCCATCAACTGAAATGTGACGTGCACGTCAGCACCTTTCTGGCTCCCATGTGGGGAGAATCTTTTCTGGTAACAACACTGAATATTATCTTCCTGAGACCTTGCACCCAAACAAGGAAAACTGCTCTCAGACTTGCCTGCGGGATAACTTCGGATCATGGAGTCACAGGCAAATGTCAGAGCCAGAGGAGACCTCCACAGTTGTCTGGTCCACCTCACCATCACCCAAAACAGTCAGCTGAGACCTGGGCAAGCAGGGTAGCAGACTTGGAGTCACACGGTTTAGTGGGGAAACTGAAACCAGCACCCAGATCGCATGCATTACAAGGCTGACTCTAGTACACCACCCACATCATGACATGGCCAGCACACTTTTGAATGGTGACAGAAATACCCTCTTTAGCCCATTTTCCCCCAAATTAGGAATCCGCATGTTAGACACACTGAAAAAATGAAGCAGTTATCACACACATTGATTGATAAGCAATGAAAATAAGGGGTTAAAGAACTTATCATAAGTCACTCAAGCAAATACATGGTAATATTCAAATTTCTTTACACAACATCTAGTACTTGTGTTGTTTTTTTGTTTTTTTTTTATAAACATATAAAGTATTTTTAGCCCCAGGGGTACAGGTCTGTGAACCGCCAGGTTTACAAACTTCACAGCACTCACCATAGCACATACCCTCCCCAATGACCATAACCCCACCACCCTCTCCTGACCCCTCCTCCCCCCAGCAACCGTCAGTTTGTTTTGTGAAATTAAGTGTTTCTTACGGTTTGTCTCCCTCCCAATCCCATCTTGTTTCATTTATTCTTTTCCTACCCCCCACGTTGCATCTCCACTTCCTCATATCAGGGAGATCATATGATAGTTGTCTTTCTCTGACTGACTTATTTCATACTTGTGGTTTTAAAAGAATGTTGCCTTCCAATGAGAGAACACCATTTAAATGTACTAGAATGGAAGAAACCAAGCTTTGTCAGTTGAGTTCCACACATACCATTCAACTTGATGACACTGGGCAAGTTACTGAAACTTCTCATGATTTATCTACAATACTGAATTGCATACTTAAATACTTCTTCTGCTTTACATCATGAAAAGGAACATTTTGTCCAACAGGCACTGCATTACCATGAGCTTCGGATTACAAGAGGCAGGCACACAGTCTTAAGGTTGATATTCCCATCTCATCACTGGGTGATATGGGTCAGAATATTCCTTACACCCAATTTCCCCCATGCTGCCAAGTACAATATCATCTCCATCCTCTCTTGTGGAGAAAATGTGAACTTGGAGCCTAGGGGAGGAAAGCCACAGGATGCTGTTATTATCACCAGCCCAATTGAGAAGAACAAATAACATCTCAGCATAATCAACATCTTATCTCAAATCGTTTCTGTCCTTCCTCCCCAGTACACCATTTAACACTCCATGCAGATGAGACTAAACATCGTTGGTTGCGTAACACAAAAAACAGACCACAGTAGAACAGGGTAAGAGATCACGGGTGTCCATCAGGAACAAATGACCATGTAATAACTCTGTAATTACATGGTAACTAGAACTGATTGAGCCTGTAAATTATATCCTTGTCACCTCCGGGTAATGATGCAGTTCTATCTCCCATCTACAGAAAGCAGCAGCACATGGCCCACAGTCACTGAGAGATAAGGGAATTCTTGGCGGATAAAGCAGATTTGCCACTGCTGATAGGTGATAGAGAGACACACTGAAATCTGGGAGTTAATGATTTTCCAGTTGAGGCATCACTGCCTTGCCATCCACAGCAAGGCATCTATTACACAGCCAGCATTCTCCATCGTTAATCGGAAGGATTGATGAAAGTTCCCAAAATCAGAGATGAAAGGAACAGGCTCCCCAACACATGCACACAAACAGGTTTCACATGTATATGGGCTCACACACACCAACAGCTAATGTACATGCCCACAGCCATTTAATCTGCAGACCTCTGAAACATCACTATTGTAACATTTCACTAAATATTTTAATACTAGGAAGAATAGTGTCTCTTTTTATGCAACATTCTCTCTGGGACCATTATGCAGAGGCATTAAGAAATTCCATGTGGTAGATTATTCAGCAAATATTGTTTGACAGCCGACTGTGCACATAGCATTTTGCTAGGTGTGAGAGAGGAAACAAAGAAGCATAATACTCAATTCTTTCCTTCAAGGATCTGAGTCCACTTACACAAATAATATAAATACGTAAGCAGTTAAATTAGAATGCCACAAGGCAGTATGTAATTAACTGCCAAATGATGGCACAGACAACAAAGCTAAAGAAGTACAGAAAAGAGGGAACTCACTTTGGGATGGTGTAATCATAAACACGGCTTCTTTACTGAGCCAAATGCACACCTAAGAAAGCTGAAATATCAAGTTCATTGAGGTCTATTAGAAAGAGACATTTCAAGTTTCTCTCTATCCACAGTGCTCTCCATTCTCCAAAAGCACAAAATAGATACTTTTTCATTACTGAAAAACAGAAATGTTGGGAGGAAAAACATCAGAAATATATCCATAAACAAGTTTCACTGTGTATAGCCAAGGTGTTAAGAGACAAGATAAATACTAATAAGCTCAATATCCCTTTAGCATTTGAGTGTTTATAACTTGGGTATATATGTAGATAATCTGTCCACAGTAGTAGGGATGTATTCTGGTCAACACAGGGACTTAGCAACTAGGCTAAGACCTGGAGAATTGCAATCACCCAGCTAAGGAAGTACAAAAACCTTAATCAAAGCCTCCAACCATGTGGCAATGAACGTGGGACACAGTCCACTGGGGATCAATGGGGGTACTTCTCTGAGATCATGAGGAGAGACAGAGAGTCTATGAGTCTCTCCTGGTCCCTCTGCTTCTAAGCTCCCAACTTTCTAACTGCTATTCTTAACTAGGTGTTAAGAGAATAACAACATGATGGGAGTCATTGTAGAGCTATTGCTGAGCGATAATCAAAATGGCCTCTTGAGTTTTAGCTGGATTTGATGTAAACCCACTTGTCATCACCCCATCACCCACTTGAGCAAGCTTTTCACTGGCTGACCTTCCAGTCACAAATCTCCAGCACCATTTACCCTGCAAATGCTGTTCACTATTGTGTGAGGTGCACAAACCCACTTGGTATAGATCTTCAAGTTAATGACCTTCAAGTTCAGGAATCTCCAGAGACCCTGGAGATGCAAAATATAGACCCATAGCACCTACTGGTAGCTGATCTCGGGGTGAGAATAAGGGCACCAGATAGACAGTCTACATTTATCCATGAAAGAAATACAAAAATGTACCATCTAGCCTCCAAAACCAGAGGGAGTTAACACTCCTCCAGATCCTTAGGGATTTGAAAGTTCTCTATGAAAATCTTCTCATTCTGGAGTAAATTAGTGCTATCCCAAAGAAAACATCCTCCACAATCATCAGAATTCTGGTGAGGTTAAAAAGAGTCATATATTCCTATAATGCTTCACTAGAAAAAATAAAATAAAATAAAATAAAAAGGCCAAGTTAACTATGCCCTTTGTAATGTTACTTATCTCTGGGTCATCATTTCCTTACTGAAAAATAAAAGGATTAAATGAGATGATCCTTAAGGTCCTTCCTAGATTGAATAGTTTATGACCTAGAAAGTCTATAATGATCAGTTCTTCAAAAGCTAATGAAGAATAATCACATCCTCAATCTCAAGCTGTAGATAAAGAAAAAGAGATTCTGGTTTTAACCAACTATTAAGTCTATAAAACAATTCAGTAATCTAAGCTCCTAACCTATCTCTGACTCATAAAACAGTTTCTCTCCAAGAACCAAGCAAGATCCTAGGGACTATACTGGGATAAATTATGGTTGATCCACAGAAGCCTTTGTTTGATTTCATACTGAGGAACTGTATTCACAACATGATGACAGAACCTATGCTTACATGCTGCATCTGATTCCCACGACACATTTCTACAAGAAAATAACAGCATCAGGGAACATCAAACTGCTCATCAGCAAGTGGGTCTTCCTTCATTTGGCTTCAGGAGGCTTCAGGAGTTCCTTCTGTTAGGCAGAACTCGAAGGCAATGACAGGATGGAACTTCTCTCTACACCTGCAATTCTCATTTTATTTATAGTGGCCACAGGATCGATATCTTCTCCCCTGGAAGTAAAGC
The DNA here is from genome assembly GCF_002288905.1 of Enhydra lutris kenyoni. Lineage (NCBI taxonomy): Eukaryota > Metazoa > Chordata > Mammalia > Carnivora > Mustelidae > Enhydra > Enhydra lutris. The sequence goes on from NW_019154118.1 coordinate 3,358,057, forward strand.
TTCTACTTTGCATTGGAATTTATCTTCAATAGCTGGTGAAAATCATTATGACACAATGATGTTCTATTCACTACTTATGTTATCTCTTCAGCTAGGCAGATTGCCAGACATTTGACTGCCTGACACCAAGTCCATTTGGTGCACGACAAAAATAAAGCCTTGCATTGCCTGGAAATAACATGAGACACACTCATCATCTAGCTAGGGATGATTGGGCTACTTTCTCTTTCTGAGGAGATGTCAGAATTCATGTAAATCATCTAGTGCTTTTGCCTATAGTCACAAGCACATTCTCATTATGTGTGTATAGTGGGCATGAAGAAAAAGCTTATGAGTGGACCAAAGTTATTACGAATCCCAGAGGTGAAGCTATGAGGTCTAGAAGATTATGTGTCCATGGCTATACACGGGCCTTGCTTATCTTTAGTTGGATTCATTGAACCAAACGTCATTTCTGTTAAATTCAAAAACATTTATTGAGATCCTACCAAGCACTGAGTACTGATCTTGGTTCTTGAAGCACACTGATGAATACAGCCTTCTTCCTTGGAGAAGTCTGATTTAGGAAGTTGGGCAAAAAGATGCGCACATAATGTCAACATCCGATGAGACATGTGAATATGATGTTGACAGGGTACCAAGAAGGACCACTGTATTCCGGTTAAGAACTCAGAGGACACTTCTCAGAGGACTTGCTATTTGAATCAGATGTCTTAATGCCAAGTCACTAAAAACAGAGGAAAGGATGGCTTAGAGGACATTCTTCTGGGGAACATCACATGCCAGTTCAGAGGTGAATGGGTGTTGGCATGGGGACTGGTGAGCATGATATCTATAGGAAGGTCTGAGTCACTAGCTCTTAAAGAAAGAGTTATGGCCTCTAATTCTCCAATCACCAGGAGATGTTTCCTTTTGGATATGTTGAGATTGAGGTCCCTATTGGACATTGACTTGGATGGGTGCAACATGTAGAGGAAAATTATTTGATTACATTCAAATAAGGCATCAGAGTCAGAGACAGCAATTTGGGCAACCCCTACACACCAATGACAGTGAAAATCCACAAAATAGATGAGGTTTTCCATGGAGAAGGCTAACAGCTTTGGGTCATGGGCAGAACCCATGTTACCGGGGCTAGCACAGGAGGGAAAGAGAGCACAGGAGACAGAGCCATGACAGCCAGAGCAGCATAAGAAAAACTGGGTGAAGAGGCAGAACTACAGAAGCCAAAGTTGTAGGGTTTAAGGAAGGGAGAGGTGGGGGGCAAAAATTTGAATGCAGCAATGAAAGAAGCACTCTAGAGTGCACTTAGGATTTGTGCAGAGTTTGGAGGCTTCAGTCAGGGCCGTTTTTTAATAGCTATAGCAGTACAGAATACAGATTCCAGTTGATTAAGGAATGAATAGAAATGAGGGAGTAAATTACTATTCAAAAATGTCAATTAAGAATGAAAGAAAGGGACAGAGAAAGAGCAAGAGAAGTAGCAGAGGGCTTGGTCATGTTATGTTTCGGGGTAAAAGCCAGTAGAGAACGAGAGGATTTAGATTCCCGCCCACAAGAGATTATATAACAGAGTCTGACTCTGTGTGAAATATTATTTTCAACATCAAAGACAAATACAGGTCTAAGTCTTTTTCAAACTTTTATTTACCCCATCTCCAGCCTGGACCTCTTTCCTGAGCTATAAGCTTATATAGGCAATTGCTGACTTGGCGTCTCCTTTTGAAAGCCTAATTGACATCTCAAATCTTAATGGTCAAAACAGAACATCTGATTCTCCACCCCCAACTCTCAAACTTTATAGTCTTCCTGCTCATGGCTCCAGGTCCACTAATTAAAAGCCTTGGAGTCCTTGACCACTAGCTGTCTTTCCCACTCAACACCCAATCCACCAGCCAGTTCTGATGGTTCTACCTGTGAAACAGATTCAGAAAATGACTATTCCACATCATGCCCACTTCCCCGTGATGGTCAAAGCCACCATCATCGCTCACCTACAACGTGGTAACAGTCTCTCTACTGTTCTTCTTACATCCACTGGACCCTTACATCTATTCTCCTCATGTTCCCAGAGTTATTCATTGAAAATGAATAGTTATTACTCATTGAAAATAAAAGTCAAAACAAGTCAATCCTTGGTTCAGTGTTCTTTAGTGACTTCGCTTCACATAAAGAGTAAAAGTCAAAGACTTTTAATGGTCTACAGACCCCTCCCTAATTGTATTAGATTGAGTTACTAGGCACAGTTCTTTACTCTTTTCCTTCCCCACTGTGGACAGAGTAGATCTCCCTGCCTGTCAACTTTCAGCTTGGCCATATTACTTGCTTTGACTTTGGGGATGTTAGCAGACAGGATGTGAGAAGGTTTGAGTCTTGCAAAGTACATGGGTGATTAGGCTTTCTTCTTATACTCTGCTCTTCTACCTGGAGAACAGATTTGGGGATAGGGGATAGGTTTTGAGTCTTCAGCCTGGGTCCCAGATGAACCTTTGTAGAAGAGGCCTGAGCCCAATTTACAGTCTACAGCCAACACAGCCAAACCACAAATTCAAAAGTGAGAAAAAAAATGCTATTGTTATATGCCCCTGAGACATATCTGCAGCATTTAAATGGTAATACTGAGTAATTCAATTATCTAGACTCCCACAATCTCTCAGTTTTTATCTCCGTCTCCCTCCCTCCTTCATTCTGCCCAAGCCATATTTGCCTCTTATTTTTCTGATCCCAAATATAAACTCCTGCCTCAGGGCCTTTGTACATGCAGTTCTTGCTCCCGACTCCACAAGAGCCCAATGGTTTCAGTTTTTGTCTGCTATTTTGTTTGTTGTTGTTGTTTACTTCCTTCAGGTTTCTCCTCTAATACCTTAAGAAAATGTTTTTTTGTGACTTCCCTTACCTCCAGCCCTCCTACCCCTTGCTATGATTTCTATTTCTCCACAGTACTCCATAATACAGCTGACATTTTATGAATTTATTTATTTTTTAGACTATAGACCAGAGATTCTAACTTACATGTGTACATATACTCTGCTTAGTAATTAAACAAACATAAACTCAGGTTTCCCTGCTGATATTCAATTCTCCCTGTCCTATAGAGCAGTGTTTTACCAACTGTTGTGTGTGCACCAGGAAGCGATAAGTGAGATTATTTTATTAGATAAATAGATTTTATATAAATAAAATATATGTAATTTTATTCTGGATTGAGTAGATGGTCTGGAGGCTTTAAAAGTAATTGGCAAAAAGGGGAGGTAAAGATAAACACTGGGAAGCAGGGCAGGTAGTGTGCTTAGGTGCAAATGATCTCAGTCACCTCCAGAGCCCTTGAGAGCTGCTCTGAATTACAACAGAGTTGCTCTGTGACTGATGTTTACAATAATGACCCAAGTAACAAAATAAGATAAATGATATTCTCTGTGCTTTGCTCAATAAGACAGAACAATAATATATTTTAGAAAAAGAACTCTATCAAAAAGGATTGTAATGTTTTAAGTTCAATTTAAAGGATGATAGCTCAGTTATATGACAAATTCATTCATGTGGAACACTGCTGGTACCTCATAAATAAGGCTTTCTTATATAAACATAAGGATTTATAATGAATTTGCTGATTATTCTTTCCCCATGAATAATACGTAGAATTGATTTTATACCCACTCCTCTTCTTTAACCCACCCCCTCCCACCCTTAAATGATTTCCTTCTTTTTTCTCTTAAAAAAAAGGGAGTTTGTAACAAATAGTTGTAGCTGTAAGTTAATGTATACTCCATTTCACATCATGTCAACACTAAGAGCCCATACGATTATTTTTCTGCCTGATGGACTACACAGACTGAATTTGTTAAGCGATAATTATTGGATTAAACAGAACTTCTAGTTTCCAGTCTAGCATGAGAGGGAAGTCATTACTCCCATCCCACAAGAAAAATGCTGAGTAAACTGAAAATCAACAACCCTTCTTAGATCTGGCAGAGAACTGAGGCCACAGAGCAAACTGTTGCCCCCAATACTGAAGAGACAAACATGTGAATCAGCCACATACAACAGTCTCAGCTTACAGGAACAGAAGCTGGCAGCAAACAGCCTTGTGGGAACCAGTACTGGTATAGGGATACTTAACACCATGATCCAGGAACGATCATAGGTACAGGGTGACAGCTCGGAGAGTTACAAACTCCAAGGGCTTCCAGTCTTCCACAGGCCCACACACTGGTAAATATCCCCTCCAGGAGCCCTACCAGACTGTCTCAGTGATGATCAGATAAAAATTCCCTTGTAGTTCAGTAGGAGGGAATTAAAGGTAGTCTTTTTGAAATACACCCTAAGAACTCTGTTCTTCTAATCTAAAGAGAAATTATTTTAACAGGGTCTAGGAAATAGGAAATACTGAAATGCAGTTTGCCAAAGCCTTCCTACCTCAACTAAAGGGGGGAAAGCAAGGTAAAACTGAGGTGAAATTATAAAGTTCCCAGTCCAGACACACAGGCTTTCTGAAACACTGAGATTTAATCATAGGACTATAGAATGCTTCTCCTCCTCCCACATGTTAGTTACCTCCATATGAAAAGGGTTTCATAAACTGAAAGAATTATTCATCTCAGATGGTATTTAAGAAGTCTCTAGGGAAACCCAAAGACAATCAGGTTGAAAAAAATAAGATAAAATAAACAACAACAACAAAAAACAAACCAAGGAGAGCAGAAGTTGTAGCCTCTGACACCTACAGCTACAGCAAACAATAAAAACTGTCTAACCCTTAAGCAGATAAACATAAAACCTTACACAAAAATACCAATTTATCTCAGCACCCTGTACATCCTGCATGGCTTTCAATGAAAAAATTATAACATATAAGAAGACATAAAACACAGGTTGAAGAAACAGTGAACTTCAGAAGCAGACTCAGATATGGGAGAATTATTGGAATGATCAGACTAGGAATTTCAGATAGCCAATATTCTAAGGGCTCTGAAGGCAAAAGTGGACAGTACATAATAGTAAGATCAGTAATATAAGCAGAGAGGAAGAAACTCTAAGAAAGAATCAAAAGGAAATTCTAGAAAACAAAACCACCACAATAGAAAAGAAGAATGCCATTGATGGGCTCATCAATAGTTTGGATATGGCTGAGGAAAAATCACTGAGTTGGAAGAAATGTCAACAGAAATTTCCAAAACTGAAATAGAAAAAGAAAAAAAAAAAAGACAGGAAAAGGCAACCCTACAGGAACTTAATATCTAAGAATTTTGAGTGGCTATTAAAGTTGCAATATATGAGTAATGGGCATACTAGAAGGAAAAAAAAGAGAAAAGACCATGAGAAATATATGTTCCTACATTTGAATATATGACTGAGATTTTCCCAAAATTAATGACAGACACGAAACCACAGATCTGGAAGTTCAGAGAACACCAAGAAGGGAGCCAGAGAAAACCAAAAAACTACCGGGCATACATCATACTGAAACTGCAGAAAATCAAAGACAAAAAGAAAATTGGGAAAGAAGCCAGTGGGAGAGTAGGAGTGGGGAAGCACTGTTCACATAGAGAAGCAAGAGTAAGCATACCATCTGCCTTCTGGAAAAGGAGAGCTCCTTTGCACCCCAGGAGCTATAACCAGCAGTTCCATTACCATCAACATGCCACAAAATGAATATATTCAGTTACACTGAAAGGGCTATGCCTATGGTTTGAATTACCCTGAGAAAGAGAGAAAGAAGGAATGTCAAGAGGCTCATGAATGTTCAAAGAAGCCAAAAAAGATGACTGGTCTAAAAGCTAAGCTCTACCATAAACAGCACCATGCTGAGAAAATACAATGAAAAAGACTATCAAGATACATGAAAAGACAACAGACACATGAAAAAGTGTTCCGTATCACTCAGCATCAGGGAAATACAAATCAAAACCACAATGAGATATCACCTCACACCAGTCAGAATGGCTAAAATTAACAAGTCAGGAAATGACAGATGCTGGCGAGGATGCGGAGAAAGGGGAACCCTCCTACCCTGTTGGTGGGAATGCAAGCTGGTGCAACCACTCTGGAAAACAGCATGGAGGTTCCTCAAAATGTTGAAAATAGAACTACCCTATGACCCAGCAATTGCACTGCTGGGTATTTACCCTAAAGATACAAACGTAGTGATCCGAAGGGGCACCTGCACCCTGTTTATAGCAGCAATGTCTACAATAGCCAAACTATGGAAAGAACCTAGATGTCCATCAACAGACAAATGGATAAAGAATATGTGGTATATATACACAATGGAATACTATGCAGCCATCAAAAGAAATGAAATCTTGCCATTTGCGACGACGTGGATGGAACTAGAGGGTATCATGCTTAGCGAAATAAGTCAATCGGAGAAAGACAACTATCATATGATCTCCCTGATATGAGGGAGAGGAGATGCAACATGGGGGTTAAAGGGGTAGGAGAAGAGTAAATGAAACAAGATGGGATTGGGAGGGAGACAAACCATAACTGACTCTTAATCTCATAAAACAAACTGAGGGTTGATGGGGGGAGGGGTGTTGGGAGACAGGGGGTGGGGTTATGGACATTGGGGAGGGTATGTGCTATGGTGAGTGCTGTGAAGTGTGTAAACCTGGCGATTCACAGACCTGTACCCCTGGGGATAAAAATATATGTTTATAAAAAATTTAAAAAAAAAGATACATGAAAAGAGAAGCCCCAAACAAAAGACTGACAGAAAGACTCTCACTTATTTAAACATCTCTGTCAGTCAGAGCTTCTGATCAACATAAGGTGATCAGCACTAACCTAGCCTGTTGTAGTTCCAGCGTGAAGCCAAAAAATGACATTTAAGTTCTCATGTATGGCCTCACCATCAGGGTTTTCAAATGGTGATAACACCTATGGAAGGGATAATCTGAGAACTCCGTATTTTTTCCAAGGCCTTGGAATAAATTGGGATAATTCTCAGGATGAATTTATTTTGTAAGCTTCTTTCTTATTTGCTACAAATAAGTTAGGAACCTAGAGTGTGGATAAAGCCTAAATAATTTAGACTGCCATGTGTTTATGACTAGGACATGGATGAACATGTTGATGAACATGTTCAACACTTTTTTGATTGCTAACTGAACATCATCTATTGATTTGTTTTTTGTTTTTTTCCCAATCTGCTTGGTCCTAACCAATCACGTAATCCTCAGTACCATTTATTTCTTGAGAAATGAAGAGACACAATTCTCTTTTCTTATGCCCCTTCATCTGAGTCAAAATCCAAGCTACAACTGAACAAAACAAAACCACAGCAAAAATGTTTGTCCTGTTCTCAACACCAATTGCTGCTGGTAATATCAGTGAACTGCCAGCACTGGAAGCCAGTCGTTCGCACCAACACACGCTAGGATTCTCTGCAGCACATTTACAACCATACGAAAGCAGATGGCGAAAGCACTGTAGATAAAAGACCAGCAACAGAAGGAGGAAAAATGCTTCTAATGAAAATACTAAAAAAAGAATGGCTGAACTCTATATTCTGTGCACTTCCTTAACCTAAAGAAGGCTTTCTGCCACATGACCTGGAGATGACCTAACAGTCAGGGACATCTCATAAATGAGCCCCAGAATGGTTTGCATACTTGACTATTTGCACTCCTGATGAATGACACTTTGCAGGGAGGTACAGAGCAATGGTCATTAAATAGCCACTTAGCAAGACTTCCTGACAATGCAGGGCAAACTGTTCACCCAAAGGACATACTGAGCTCCCACTGCAGGGGAAATGTATTACTAGTAGCAATATTATTGGTATTAGCAATAATTATAATAATTATGAGCATATACACAGCACTTTTGTATCTATGAAATGCACTGCATTCATCATAATGATTAGCATTTGTACAGTACTTTGTATTTCCCAAACATTCTCTGCTCATTAATTAGATAATGCTGGCAACATCTGTGGGCAAGTGTTACTACTCCCGTTTTATAGACACAAGACAAAGAGAAATTAATCGACTCGCCCAAGGCCACAGGAGGAGTCTGTGACAGAATCAGGATTCCATTTTTAAGTTCCCAAATCTCTATTTTTGTCTTCACTCCCTGCAAAGCCAGCTAGTTGCTTCAGTTGAAGGGGCAAGGGAAGTGCATGGGTCATGAAATTTCCTCACTCCTATAGCCCAGGAGTCATTAGGAAATGCCACTGAAGCCATGTGGAATCTATGTTCATGGAAAACTTCAGGGATGAAAAGTATTTCTCAAAAATCATTCTAGTGCACTGGTTCCCATAACTGCCTCAGGCCACACTCCAGGACAGTTCAGTCAGAGTCTCCTGGGTGTGGCCCTAGAGATCAGTAGTTTTTCAAGCTCCCCAGGGGACCCCAATGGGTGTCCATGGTTGAGTTGAGAACTATGAGTCTGGTGCAGTGGCTCTCAAAGTTCAGGGAGCATTAAATTTCCCCAGAAGGCTTATTAAAGCACAGATTGAATGGCCCTGCTCTCCAAATTCCTAATATGGGGGGTGGGGTGCAAGAATTTGCATTTCTAATACCTTCTCACATGATGCTGGCCACCAACCTTGTCCCAAGCAGCGCTGATCTAAGTATTTTCAGTACAGACAGAATTATTAAATTGTTTCAAAGATACCTTCAAACCCAGGCACTAAGGCTTTGATAACTAGACAGAAACTGTTATTACAGTTAATATGGACTGACCAAATCCTGGCCACACAGGAAGGCTCCATTCTCCAGTGTCCCTTACAGGGAAGCTGATACTTCATGACTGACCACTAAATGATGGAGCATGGAGAGAAATGCCACTCTGGGCCTGACCATTCAATGTCCTGCTCCATCTCCCATATTCTTGCACTTTTCAGTCCTCCAGCCTCCTGTTCCTTCACCTGCAGTGTGCAGGCCATAGGACTCACGAGATGGCAGTGGCTCACAAGGGAAAAGAAGTCAGATCTGGGAGTCCTTGGTTAGCTGCAACCCACTCCAGGCAGTAAAGAGTGGAAGAAGTTACAGGATCACATTTGGTCTCAAAGATCTCAGGGCTTATTTATCTCTGCAGCACAGTCTGGCCCACCCTGATACCCACTCTCATGATGATCAGTGTACATAGCTGGGGATTTCCCCTAACCTTCTGAAAACATCACTTAAATTTGACAGACAAGTGACAAAGGGGCCCAAGAAAAGTATTTAAAAGTGATAACCACATACCTCAGAGTTTGAGTATGTGACTGAATCAGAAGTTGACAACTTTAGGGAATCCTCAGAATATACTTACTCATCCTAGTATGAGTGCAACCACACTCTAGCTGCAGAGTCAGCTACTGGCGAGGCGTAAATGTAAAAAGGAGAGGTGCAGCTTTGGGCTTGCCCTACACAGGACTCTCAAGAGTCTATGGTCAGAAACAGAATGGCAAGAACTGACCTATGCATCATACCGGTAGGGAAGTGTATAGCCTGCAGGTCTTTGGGAATATGAATAGATTAAAAAAAAAAATTTAGTTCACAAAACAAATAATACTTTCTTCCCCACCAAAAGTCTTTTCTCTTTAATTCTAGCACTCACCCTGATGCTGTTCTCATCAGGAAAAATCCTAAACAAACCTATGGGGCAGAGGGATGCTACTGCTGAGTGAAGCCTGGGAGTCCAGAAACCTAGAAACTGAGTATCTGGGGGTAGGGGGTAATACCGTTTCAAAAAACAAAACAATTGGAGAGCAAAACACTCTGACTGTCTGTCCCTAATTCAGTCAGTCCTCCAGGCGGGGGCAACACCTTTGCCAGGGCTTCTGTCCCTCTCGCATGCCCAGCTGTAACCAGAGGGCCCAATTTCACAGCTGTTCATTTTCAAATCGTACTTATGTTTCCCAGCTGTAGTGCCATATTACTGGAGTTTGTTTGGCATCAGCTTTAATTAAGAGAGGTTTAATTTCTGAACATTATTTTGGCTCCTCCCTGGCCCAACACCCACATCAAGAGATGCTATTTTCTCCCCAGTCTCCACTATGGCATGTGCCCAGTAACACTGGGGGTCCTTTCCCACAGCTTCCCAAGGGACATGGCATGAAGACTCTAGCACATGGCTAGAGTCTACTGTTAATGAGTCTTCCCTGCACCACAGAGCCTTGTAATGAAAGTAAAATGTTCCTTTTGCAAACCCAGGCCCCTTTTTTATTCTCTACAGTATTTTTTTTTTTCAAGTCTTCCCATGAGCTTCACATGGAGCCAGCCTAAGGAACTCAAACTTGAATCCAATCTGATTATCCAACATGGTCCTATCAGCTGAGACAGCAACATTTATCACATTAATAGGAAGGATAGAAGAAAACTGGGATCCCATCCAACAGGAGCGTTTTTATCACATGTTGCACTGTCTTACAAATCCAATTATCACCAGCTGAAGGTCTTAACAGCCCTTGAATTGCAGCTTTCAAATCTTAAAGGACCATGATGCACATTTTCTTAGATTCTTTGAGCTGTAGATTTGTCAGTACAGTTCCAGGCATCCAGTCCACATGACAATTTCAGAACTAATGCTGCCTTGGAATGTTTGTCCTGGGTTCAAGCAGTGAATTTAACAGAAGCTTAGATTGGGTATTTTCCTTGGCTTTATTCTACTCAACAAATATGAGCCTCTAATTTTACTTCACAGTCAGAACTAACATCTTGTAAGCAAAGTGTTGTAAGGTTCTGAGGTGAGATCATGGCAACTGTCAAAAACTGAAGGCAGTGTCTTTTGTGGGGTCACATGGGACTAAAATTTCACTTACGAATTTAGAGAGCTGTGAGAACAAGTATCAAGTGGACGCTTAAGAAACATCACCCAAAGTTATAAATATAAAGGTCTGAGAACAGTACTAAATAAAAGCCAGCAACTTCCAGTAGAGAAAGAAAGGAGCTTGGAAATGCTCTGTCCACCAAAAAATAGACTATAAAGTTCAACAAAAGTGATAAAACAAAACACAACCATACTGAGCAAAGGCATACAACAACCAGAGCAGCATATATTCTTGTAAAAGTGCTGAACTTTAGTGAAGAACTCTGGGGATCTTTGGTGGTCTGACATCACCACTAGCCCAGTCAATGTTGTGGTTCTTTCATGGTAGAGCAAGTTGTGAGGACCAGCAGCTCCACTGCCATGATTTAAGTGGCTCACCTAAACTAGAGCAGTAAGTGATGCTGGTATTGTTCATAGAAATGACCCTCTTATGGGCTAAAGAGGAAAGCCAATGGTTCTAATAACATGAGGTTTGGTCAGGGTTGAGAAAGCTTATATCTACATGCTTGTACAGCCTAGAAAGCACTCATGTCAGCCATACATTCTTCATTGACTCTGAGGCTGTGAACATGAGCTTAAAGGACACAGAGGGCCCTGGTAGAAGGCAAAAACAAAAACATATCGGAAAATGGACTGAAGATTGAATAGGCTTCCCTATCCACACACTAATCTATCTGTAGAAGATTTACTGACTTGAGGTATTCAAGCACAGCTTTTGTTCAATCACTAGCTGACAACTCAGCTTCAAAGACCAAAGTGCAAGCTGTGGGAGGCTAGGCTTTAAAATTAAAACAAAATTTTTTTTTTTTTTTTAAATCTGAGGACAGACATTAGTGACTACACATTGTATAGCAGAGAAGACAGATTTCACTGATTATTCTAACCAATTTACTAGACAAAGGGAAAAAACAAACAAACAAAAATATAGCAAAAACAACAACCTTTACAGGGGGAGGCCTAGGATCCAGGATCCAGATTTGTTACATATCCCATCTGAAATATCAACTTAAAAAGAGAGAGAAATGCACAGAGAAATAGAAAACTGTGACCTATACTCACAAAAAATGTAAATAGAAACTCTGTGAGTGTCCCCAGATATTGGGTTCAGCAGTTAAAACTTCAAAGCAGCTCTTATAAATATGTTTTAGAAACTAAAAGAAACCATGTTTTTAATAATTAAAGTAGGACAACAATAATAAGGAAATTGAGATTTTTCAACACTGAAACAAAAATTATGAAGAACCAAGTGCAAATTTTGGAGTAGAAAAATATATGATGAGAAAAGGAAAATTTAACTGAAGGACTCAAAAGCAGATTTGTGAAGACAGAAGAAAGAATGAGTGAACTTGGAAACAGATCAATAGAAATTATCCAAACTGAAAATCAGAGGGGGAAAAATAGCAGAAAAATAAACCGTCTCAGAGTATCAACATATACATAATGGGAGTCTCAGTATAAGAGAGGGAGAGAAACTATATTCAAAGAAATTGCTGGGAAAATTTCCCAAAGTTGTTAAAATATATATATATATATATATATATATATATATATATATATATATATAAAATCTACATCACTGAGAAGTTCTGTAAGTCCAATGTCAGATCACTGCAAAGAGATCCATGTCTAGAAACATAACAACTGCAACCAAAGGGAAAGAGAAAATCTTGACAGCAGCAAAATAAAACTGACAGGAGAGCAGTAATATGGTTAAGGCTGTCTTCTCATCTGAAACAATGGATGCCAAGAGAGTGGGATGATATATTCAAAGTACTGATAGGAAAAAAAAAACACTGCAATCAAGATTCTACATCCAGCAGAACTCTCTGTCAAATATGAAGGTGAAACACAGACATTCTCAAATAAACAATCTGTTGCTGGTGATCTACCTTTCAAGTAACACTAAAGAAAGTCTTTCAGGATGAAAAGAAATGACCAGGTGGTAACCTGAATTCATAACAAAAAATGAAGAACAGAACAAATGGTAAGTATATAGAATTATATAAAAATCCTTACAAATGTTTGACAAATCATAAAAATCATTTTTTAATTTCTTCTCTAAAATCTTTAAAATACAAAATTGAATAAAATATTACAATATGTACTGCTATGTTGATAACATACATAGATATAGCCTATCGAACAGTAATAACACAAAGAAATGGGGAGGAAATACAATAGAGTAAATTTTAAGTCGCCTGAGTGGCTCAGTCAGTTAAGCAACCAATTCTTGATTTCCACTGAGGTCATGACCTCAGTGTAATGAGATTGAGTCCCATGTTGGGCTCCATACTAGGCATGGGCCCTGTTTGAGATTTTCTCCCTCCATCCCCTTCTGCTCCCCCACCTATTTCATGCATGCTCTTTCTCTCTCTAAAAACAAAATAAACAAACAAATAAAAGAGAATAATTTTTCTATATTGTGCCAGAACTTAGTGTTAATCTGAAATAGATTGTGAAAAGCTAAACTGAATATAAAAATCATTAAAGCAACTGATAAAACCACAATTCAAATATACAGATAAAATATCAATAGAAGAATGATAATGATACACTAAAAATTTTTTAACACAAAAGTAGTCAATTTAAAAGAAACAAAGGAAGTTAGAAGATGGGAATCATACAGAAAACAAGTGTAAAATGTCAAATGTAAATCCAACCTTAAAAACAATGATCATTAAATATAAATGGCATAAATATCCCAATTGAAAGGCAGAGATGGTCAGATTAGATAAAAATGTAAAATCACAAAATAAACTGTATTAAAGAGATACACCTTGCATTCAAAGTTATGAATATGCTGAAAATAAAAAGATACTATGCAAACAATAACCATAAGGAAGAAGGCATCCAGGTTAGAAAGGAAGAATTTTAATATCAGACAAAATAAACTTTAAGACTAGAAACATTATTAATGACAAAGAGGTACATTACCTAATGAAATCCACATAGGGTGTGTTTCATGGAAGGGCCGTGTATTGGGAGGATAAAAAATTATATATGAATCTAAAAGCTCAACATCAAAATAATGCAATAAAAAATGGACAAAATTGCAAGAAAAAAATAGACTCATCAATTAAAGTTGAAATTTTTAATACCTCACTCTCAATAATTGATAGAAAAACCAGAAGTTTTTAGGACTACTATGAACCAATCTAACCTGTTTATTTTCTACAAGACTCCAGTCAGTGTCTGTACCATAAATGTGTACTTCCAATGCACATGGAACATTCTCTAGGATTGAATTTATAGTAGACCAAAAATAACATTTAAAAGAATTGAATCATGGAAAGTATTTTCCCAATATTGACATAATTAAATCATAGACCAATAACAGAAAGAAATCTGGGAAATCCTAAAATATTTGTAAATTAAACAATATACTTATAAATAATGCACTGATCAAAAAAGAACTCACAAGAAAAATAAAAAATATTTTGTGCTGAATGAAAACAAAACATAACATTTCAACATTTAAGGGATGTAACAAAAGCAGCATTTAGAGGGGAATTTATAGCTGTAAATACTTAACAATAGAAAAGAAGAAAATTCTCAAATCAATAACCTTTGCTTCCACCCTAGAAACTAGAAAAAAACAGAAAACTAAATTGAAATCAAACAGAAGAAGAAAAATACTAATGATTTATGGGGGGGGGAATCAATGAAATAAAATGAACCAATGAAACAGAAGTTGGTTCTTTAAAAAATTAACAGAATTGGCAAATCTTTAGAGTAATCAAGAAAAAAGAAGAAAAAAAATTGCCAAAATCAAATGAAAGGACATGATCCTACAGACCCTAAGATGATACAATATAAACAGAATAGAAGGAAATATTCGCAACTTTATGCCAATAAATTATACAACTTAGATAAATTCCTAGAAAGAAAAAGTTGCCAAACTGACTCAAGAGAATTAAAATAGCTGAATAGAACTAAATCAAATTATTAAATTATTAATTAAAAATCTCCCCTCAAAGAAAAGCCTAGTCCATGTGGTTTCACAGTGAATTCTATCAAATATTTTAAAAAGAAAAATATTAGCCCATCACAAAATCTTTCAAAATATAGAGAGAGATGGAGCATTTCCAACTCATTTTATGAGGCCAGTATTACCTTATATCAAATCCAGACAAAGAAATCACAAGTATAAAACCCAAAACTACAGAAAAAAGATCCCTCATAAACACAGATGTAAAACCCTTTAACAAAATATTAGCAAGCTGAATCTAGCAACATAAAAAGAGAATTATATACCAAAATCAACTGGGTCTTAGTATCTGAAAATCAATTAGTGAAATACATCATCCGATAGAATAAAAGAAAAAGTCACAGGGTCATCTCAATACATGAATAAGAAACAATGGGTAAAATTCAACACCCATTCACAATATAAACTCTCAACCAAGTGGATTAGAAAGAAACATCCTCAATCTGACAAAGATATCTATGAAAAATCCTCCGCTAAAATCATAAAATAGTGATGAAAGACTGGATGTTTCTTCCTAAGATCACTGAAGAGAAAAATGATATCCAATTTTGATACTTCTATTCAACATTGTACCAGAGGCTCTACGCAGTGAAGAAAGAAAGAAAGAAAGAAAGAAAGAAAGAAAGAAAGAAAGAAAGAGGAGGTGAGGGAGGGGAGGGGAGGGAGGGAGGATGGAAGAAGAAAGGCAAGGGAGGGAAGGAGGGAGTGAGGAAAGAAGGAAGGAAGGGAAGGGAGGGAGGAATAAATCTGATAAAAAAGGAAGATCTGGGGACGCCTGGGTGGCTCAGTTGGTTAAGCAGCTGCCTTCGGCTCAGGTCATGATCCCGGCGTCCTGGGATCAAGTCCCACATCAGGCTCCTTGTTCTGTGGGGAGCCTGCTTCTCCCTCTGCCTCTGCCTACCACTCTGTCTGCCTGTGCTCGTTCTCTCTCTCTCTCTCTCTCTGACAAATAAATAAATAAAATCTTTAAAAAAAAAAAAGAAAGATCTGTCTTTATTCTCAGGTGATATAATCCTGGATGTAGAAGATTCTAAAGAGTTCACAAAGAAATTATTAGAATTAATACACAATTTGGCAATGTTGCAGAAAATAGAGATAAATAAAATTGAACTGTATTTCTATAAATAATTAAATACCTAAGAGTAAATGTCTATACTGATAACTATAAACCAGGGTGGACAGAAATCTTAACATGTCTAAGTAAATGGAGACATTTCATGTTTATGGATATGAAGATTCAATATTGTTAAGCTGACAATCTATAAAACCAATGCAACTCCTATCCAAAACTCAGCAGGCTGGTATTCACTGAAAATCTATTTCTAAACTATACATGGAAATCCAAAGGATGTAGAAGAGCAAAGACAATTTTGAAAAAGATGATCGAATTGGAGGACTTATACTACCTGACCTTGAATATACTATAAAGTCACAGTAATTAATAATGTGTGTTACTGGTGCAAGGATAGACATTTACATCAATAGAATAGAACTGATATTCCAGAAATAAATCTCATTCAAAAAAGATTCATAAGGCCCATTTATGATCAATTAAATTTTGACAAACTGCTAAAAAAAAATTCAACAGGAGAAAGGTTGTATCTTCAACACTTGGACCTAGATCAGCTGAATATCTGTGTGAATAAAAATGAATTTAAGTGGTGCCTGGGTGGTTCGGTCAGTTAAGTGTCTGCCTTTGGCTCAAGTCATTATCCCAGGATCCTGGGATCTATCCCACATTAGGCTCTCTGCTCAGTGAGGAGCCTGCTTTTCCCCCTCCTTCTGCAGCTCCCCTGCTTCTGTTCTCTTGCTCTCTCTTCCCCTCTCAGTCAATAAATAAATAAATAAATAAATAAATAAAATAAACAGACAAATCTTTTAAAAAATGAATTTAAGTCCTTGGTTTACATTATACAGAAAATAACTCAAATTGGATCAAAGATTTAAATGTACGACCTCAAACACTATGATAATTCTAAAAGAAAATATAGGAGAAATATTTTAAGTTGGGGGAGGGTGAGAGTGAGAAGGACAGGGACAAATAGACTCCCTAATGAGTGGGAAGTCCAACTCAGGACTCAATCCCACGACCCTGAGATCACAACCTGAGCTGAAGGCAGACACTTAACCAACTGAGCCACCAAAAACTTGTTGTTGCTTTTTCTTTTTTTTTAAACACCATTAATAAATGAAAAGACATTTGCGAGTATCTTCTCCCATTCCGTGGGTTGCCTCTTTGTTTTGTTGACTGTTTCCTTTGCTGTGCAGAAGCTTTTGATCTTGATGAAGTCTAAAAAGTTCATTTTCACTTTTGTTTCCTTTGCCTTTGGAGACATGTCTTGAAAGAAGTTGCTGTAGTGGATGTCGAAGAGGTTATTGCCTAGTTCTCCTCTAGGATTTTGATAGATTCCTGACTCACATTGAGGTCTTTTATCCATTTCGAGTTTATCTTTGTGTATGGTGTAAGAGAATGGTCAAGTTTCATTCTTTTATATATAGCTGTCCAATTTTCCCAGCACCATTGATTGAAGAATCTGTCTTTTTTCAACTGGATATTTTTTCCTGCTTTGTCAAAGATTATTTGACCATAGAGTTGTGGGTCCCTATTTGGGCTCTCTACTCTGTTCCACTGGTCTATGTGTCTGTTTTTGTGCCAGTACCATGCTGTCTTGGTGATCACAGCTTTGTAGTAAAACTTGAAATCAGACAACGTGATGCCCCCAGTTTTGTTTTCCTTTTCAACATTTCCTTAGCAATTTAGGGTCTCTTCTGGTTCCATACAAATTTTAGGATTGTTTGTTCCAGCACTTTGAAAAAGATATGGTCCATATATACAATGGAATATTATGCCTCCATCAGAAAGGATGAATACCCAACTTTTGTATCAACATGGACGGGACTGGAGGAGATTATGCTGAGTTAAATATGTCAAGAAGAGAGAGTCAATTATAATATGGTTTCACTTACTTGTGGAGCATAAGGAATAACATGGAGGACATTAGGAAAAGGAAAGGAAAAGTGAGTTGGGGGAAATCAGAAGAGGAGACAAACCATGAGAGACTGTGGACTCTGAGAAACAAACTGAGGGTTATAGAGGGGAGGGGGGTGGGGGGGTTAGGTCAGTCCTGTGGTGGGTTCTAAGGAGGGCACGTATTGCACGGAGCACTGGGTGTGGTGCATAAACAATAAATCTCAAAACACCGAAAAAATAAAATAAAATTTAAAAGAAAGAAATGAAAGACAAGCTAAAGGCAGGTAGAAAATGTTTACAAATCGTATATCTAATAAAGGAATTATATCCAGAATACATAAAATATTCTTACAACTTAATAAGACTGTAAACAACATGATTAAGAAATCACCTTACGATTTGAACAGACACTTCACCCAAGAAGATATATGAAGGGTAATAAGCCATGAAGAGGTGTTCAGCTTCATTAGTCATTAAGGAAATTCAAATTAAATCCACAAGGAGATACCCCCTGTGGTTTATTCACCCCCCCTAGAATGGCTATAATCAAAAAGAGAGACAGAAACAAGTGTTGGTAAGAATGTGGAGAAGATGTAGAATTCATCAATTGCTGGTGGAAATGTAAAATGTTATAACCGCTTTGCAAAAACAGTTGGCAGTTTTTGTTGTTTTTTTTTTTTTTTTTTTTTTTAGTTAAAAATAAACTTATTATATGACCTAGTGATTCCACTTCTAGGAATCTCCACAAGAGAAATGAAAACATATGTTCACATAAAGACATGTAGGTGAATGTTCATAGCAGTGTTATTCATAATAGCCCCAAATCTGGGAACTATCCAAATGTCTAATGACTAGTAAATGAATAACCAAAATGCGTGGTGTCTTCACAATAGAATACTAGTAGGCAACAGAAAGGCATATCTTGCTGATGCATGCTGCAACATAGATAAACCTCAAAAATATTATGAAAGAAGCCAGATGCAAAAACCACATATTATAGAATTCAATTTATATGAAATATCCAGAAAAGGAAAATATATAGATACAGAAAGCAGATCAATGGTTGCCTACAGCAGGGGGAGGGGTTAGAAGTGAAGATTAACTGCAAATAGGCACAAAGGAACTTTCTGGAATGATGGTAATGTTCTAAAAATGAATAGTGATGATGATGATACAAGTATAAATTTACTTTAAAATAACTGAATTCTACACTAAAGCTGGTAGATTTTACCTTATATAAACTGTACCTTAACAAAGCTATCACAAACAACACAACAGTGAGATGCACTCTTCACTAGGCTCTTTCCTGAAGGCAGACATTGAGAACTACTCTATGGTTCTCTTCCTGAAGGAGAGGGATAGTGCTGTCCCTGATCAAGACTATACCCATCACCCTCTGCTAGATCCCATTTATTCCCAACTCCTTTGTTTCTCTCAAGTTCCCCACTAGCCACTTCCTTTTACCATAGTCTGTGACAGACATGGCACTGCTCTCCCTTCCCATCCGACAACCAGCACCACTGGGGTTCCCTTCACCAGGACAGCAAGGCTGCACTCATCTATGGCCATCTAAATACAACAGCTGATAGATGCTTTGCAGTTCTCCTCAAAAAGTTCCCTTCTGGGGCATCTGGGTGGCTCAGTGGGTTGGGCCTCTGCCTTCGGCTCAGGTCATGATCTCAGGGTCTTGGAAGCTGTGCATTCGGCTCTCTGCTCAGCAGGGGGCCTGCTTCTCCCCCTCCACTTCTGCCTGCATCTCTGCCTACTTGTGATCTCTGTCAAATAAATAAATAAAATCTTTTTTAAAAATCCCTTCTTAAAAATATTTCCATTTAAGTTCCTTGACATCATTCTCTCTAGGTTTTCCTCTAATTTCTCTGCATATTCCTTCTCAAAATCATTTGTTAGATAACTTCTCTGAATCTTACCTTCAATCTCTGCAGGATCTTTCCCTGTTCTATCCCCTGTGGACCTAGCACATCCCACCTTTGTGAAAAGCTTTACCACCACATCTGCCAATGACTCCAAAATTGGTTTTCTTCCAATGACCCTCCCTTCTGAGTGGCAGGCATATATGTCAACTGCTATCTGAATAGCTCTAATTCAATATCAAGGAGACTCTACAGGGACAGTAGGTCCAGCATTAAATTCCATATTCTTTCTGGGCTTTTTCTTTTAAATAGCCACCTAAGTATGAAATCTGGAAGCTACTTGGCAAACCTTCCTCTCCCTAACTCCTGCACTGGACTGTTCACACATTCCACCCTACCATTTCTAGTTTTTACTTTCTCCCCATCTTCTTGTACCCTCTGCTACTGGCTTCATCATTTTTATTACTCTTTTGTTTTAGCATTTCTAAAATAGCCTCAAAATTCTCACTTTAGATCTTTTTTTTTTTTTAAAGAGTGAATGAAACATTTACTTACTTGAACAAAGAGGAGACAATAAGTAATTCAGTATTCTAAGCAAACAGGTTATCGTGTTAGTAAATAAGGTACTATATGTGTTTCATCAATTATGAAGACCCTGGTTCGTGCTGGTTAAAGAGATGAACATTTAGAAATCTCCTCTGCATTCTTTATCTGTATGCTTTCATCTTTAGACTGCAGTCTAAGCCTCTTAAAAAAATTCATTATATCAGACTGTGCTAATTTAAAATTCTCAATAATCTGGAGATGGGCTGGGCTTAAGTCCACTTTTGCATTTATGCAAAAAACATTGATTAATTACAGTGGGAATGACAAGACAGTTACTTGACAACATTTTGTTAGCCATTAATTAACTTTATGTTCTTGAAAGTAATAAAACTACATTTCTTTAAAAGGCTTTATAATTAGTCTGAACCACACAATTTAGCACTTAATTATACACCGTCTTCTATTGTTCTCTAATTCCTTCCTTTCTCATCCTCCTTCCTTCCCCAACCCCATCTTCCACGCATGTGTCCAAAGGTACCACACTGCATTGACTGCTCTAGTCACTCCTGAAATGTGCAGGATGGATCAAAGGGCATCAATTTTTCCTTCAAGGAACTTCCTGCACCAGAAGGAAGATGGGATCAGTATATAAATGATTGCATTATTGGAAGAAAGTGATGAATTATGTTAAGGAGACTTAGATAAAAATCCAAAGTGCTGTGAGAATGCCCATCAAAACTGTGACTACTTCCAAAGTGATGGGTAAGAGGGCTAGAGGACAAGGGGGAACATTCACAGCAGCAGTGAACTGGGGAAGGCAGTTCAAGTTTGGGATTGAGCATGCACAGAGACCCAGAAGCAGGATAGCACAGGGCATATACAGACACCACCCAATGCACTAGAAAGAACATGAGCTCTGGAATGAAACAGGTCTAGGTTGGAATGGTAGCTCCACCACATCCTAGTTGTGTGACCATGGCCAAAGAACTTACATTCTCTGAATCTTAGTTTTCTCAACTTTAAAATATGTATTATAATATCTTGGTCACAGAATTATGAGAATTAATTGGGATAATGCTTGTAAAGCTCAGGTACATTATAGGCAATAAAAATGTAAATCATAAATGCAAATATCCTTTTCTTACAAGAAAAAAGAGTGTGTTAGATATGAATATCCCTACTGAAGTAATGACAGGACAGGCATTTGGCAATCACTCATCCATTTCATAGGGAGATGCTGATTTGACCATCCTGCTATCACCTATTTAACAATTTCTCAAGAGAAATGCTGGATTGCTTTCAATCCTGAGCACTGCTGACATTCAGATCACTTCAAAGAAAAGATGACTTGACTAAATTCATTTATTTGTACATCAAGAAAATGTTAGAAACAAACTAACTCAGAGTCTCCCTTTTGATTTATTTGTTTTCTCAAATTTACAGAATTGTTATAAAGTACGTGTTTTTACTAAAGGTGGTTTCACTCAGTTCTTCACATAATTACAGAACAAATTTTACAAAATATAGACCTACCTGTTATGAAGAAATATGATCATACAAGAAATAATGCCACACTTGCTGAGGCTTCTACTTAAAGGTGTAGAAACAACACACTATCAGGTATTATCCATAGTGGTAATGTCCATATGAGATCTATAAGTATTAGGTCACTTTCTTTATAAAATGTATAAGTATTAGGTCACTTTCTATTATAGAATGAAGATCAAGAGAGTTTGAAAGTAAATACAGACAAATAACAGAAGTCTAAGGGTCTTATCTGAGAACTAACGTTACAACTTGAGCCACCTGGTATCAAGTAAAGGAAACTTCTATCAGGAAATTCTAAAGAGGGATAGCAAATGGCTGTGGCTTAAGAAAAATGTACGATTTTGATAGGTAAAGATAAAGGACGCGAAGTTTATTGGAGAAGCAGAGAGATACTGGCAAAGTCCCAAACCTGGGTGGAGTTTAAGAGACCTTTCAGTGATTGCCATTAGTGCTATGCAAGTGCCACAAAGAGCTCCTGGGGGAGTCTAGTGAGAGATAAGACGGAAAGAAGTAGAAGCAACTAAATTAATAGAGAACCCCAAATACCAGGATTGGACAGGAATGGCCGTTGAAGGGAAAATTCACTGAATGTCATTCAAGGAGAGAATTGGCATGATCAATACCTTCTTTTAACATAAAGAACTATACCTGAACACAGAGAGATGGGTGGCTTGAGACTGGAAAGAAAGAAACTAGTTAGGAAGCCATCCTTCTCATCCAAGTCTGAGTTCAGTCATTGGAAAGAGCAATGGGAGATTCTGAAGACAATTGACCTTTGTACTGTATCAGTAATCCCTATAACTTGATATCTACATCCTGAAGTTTGTGGTCTAACCTCAGAGAAACAGAATCCTTGCTCTTGTCCTCCTTTGATATCCATGTCACCAAGGTGAGCGAGTTGGAAGTTTGGGGCCGCAACAATCACACATTAGTTGAATTTCAAATGCTTATTTGTTTATTCAGTATTTTTTTAAAGAAAAAAAGTCATTTCTGAAACATGCAAATCCAAATTGATAGTAAGCACAAAGCTAACATGAAGCAAAAAAAAAAAAAAAAAGCTGCTTAGGTATAATGTAAAAGCCATGGTGTGACTAAACATTTGGGTTTTTTAAAAATTCCAGAATTATCTGTATGAACATCTACAATCTGGTCCCTGGCTTAAAAAAAAAAAATCAGCCTGCCCATTTCCTTCACTCCTGCTGCTCAGAATTGGTACAGTGAGCATGTGGCCGGCTCAGTGACCTTTCACAGCCATTTGAGCCACATGGTCAGCAGTGAATGGAGAAGGAAGTGTCAACCCTTTCTGCAGGGTGAGTTCCTTAAATATCAAAATATCCACTCTCTCCTCCATCCTTCTGTTCCTCCGAGAATCGGCATCATGTTCACATTCCAACAAAATTGAAAAGGCAAAACATACTGATGACGGATCTTTTTAATCACAAATGTAATAACCCATCATGTCTCATGAAAAAGAAAGAGGGCAACAGGGAGGCAATTTGGTCCAGGAGTTTAATAAAAGCATGCTTTCCTCATTAGGAATCTCATAATGCCATCCTCCAAGTGTGGTATGCAAAAAAAGAGCTCCAGAAAACAATGAGTCAGATTCAGGGCTCCAAAGACATCACCGAGTGCAAGCACTCCATTCTCGCAAGATCAGCCCGCTCCTCAGCATCAAGGAGAGCCCAGGATGACACTAAACTGGGCACAGCATCAGTGATGAAAAGGGTTTCTCTTCTGTGGCTCTCTGCAATAGAATTTGATTTTCCTTCTCCTTGCTTACACACTTTCTCTTAACCCCCAATTTTTGCTTTATAGCCACACATGCATATGCAGCTGACAGACACTTCCATGAGATCTGCTGTTCCAATCCCAAGCTGTACCTGCGTTTAAAGACAGCCAGATACACAGTGAGGTGGAAGTCAGGGGAAGTCAGGGAAAATTAGGACACTTCCCGGAGCAGCAGGAAATAACTTGCAGGACCCTTGCGGGCACAGGCGTATTTCAGGAGAGCACACAGTGTGTTTAAAAATGCTTTTAAAAAACAAACTTCCAACTGCAGCTTTTCCTAACAAAAGACAAGGGGACTTCCTCCAGAGGTAAAGCTTCCAGGCCAATGGGCAGGGGGAGGGCGGGTGGTAAGACAGCAGGGCGCGGAACAAGTGCAGACCACCTTCCCCATGGCGCCCATACGGTGTCTGTCTGCCCGCCTTTCACCCTGTGGATTTCCACCTTGGTGTCCCACTGGTGAATTCTCTCCAGTTATAAAACACTTTGTTACCTTCATTCGCTCTTAATTAAAAAGGGAAAAGAAACTCCTAGGGCTCTGACAACAGGGGAAAAAACAAGGAAAGAAAGAAAAGGAAAGGAAAAAGAAAGAAAAGACGGAGCTCTTTGAGTTGCTGAAATAAAATGGTCAGAGAACCTGATGTGCAAAGCAGAAAGGATAAAAAAGAACACAGAATCTCTGAAAATGGTTTTAATCTTTCTGAGCAATACGGATTCTGTGAAAAAGACATGATTTTCACAGGAATTGGGGGCATTTGTAATGCTGGGGAGGAAAGGTACACGAAATGCACACAGAGGCTCATTACCCCTCAGTACCCACATCTGCTGTCCCTTCCACACTCCTTGCACGACCGATATGGCTCATTCTTTCAACAAATATTTATAAAAGCCCTATCTCAGACTTGACACTGTACTAACACTCTACATTGAGGATCTTGGGGAAAAATAAATATGCAGTCAACAATATTGATAGTTTTAATTTCCTGAGTTCTGTCCGGGGTCAACTATAATATTAAGTACTTGACATTTGTGGGTTCTTGATCCACAGAATAGTCCTCTGCAAGGAGGGATTATGACATTCAGCATAGGATAGAAAATCAAGGCTCAGAAAGATTAAAATATTAATAAAATTAAAAAAAAAATACAAACCTTGCCCAAAAAGATGCATCCAGTAAGTGGCAAGCGGCAGAGTTGGAATTTAATTTCTCATTTATCTTATACCAGAGACTATGTTCCTTTTTTTTTACTATTTCTTTTCTTACTATTTCTGGGCAGCAGAATCAAGGATGAATTGGCTAAATCTAATCTCACTACCCCCATGTATTTGCACTTATTATATTCAGACTCATTCCTTTGCCTCTCCTCACTGAAGCTTTCACAGGCCTGGGCACATTTCCCCCAATTTTCTCATGCCAATACTAATACCTATTCTAAAATCTAAGTTTGGTCTACTCAATGCTTTCTTGTCTACTCCTCATATTCCTTAGCTTCTATGACCTCCCATATAGCCAATCTAACACTACCTGGGGTCATCCCCACCTTCTACCTTGTGCCACATTCTCAAGCTGCAGAGCATTTTCAGTAAAAACCCACACCTAGTTGGACCTTTGTTCTATCCCCATTACAATGTCAAATTACAGGCTTTTGCTGACCTAAGATTAAAATTCAGCTCTGTTGGACTCTGTTTGACATATGCATTATGATGTGTCCTAAATTCATAAAACCCAGTACACACACACACACACACACACACACACACACACACCCCAACACCACAATTTACAAAGCAAATGCAAATCAGGGTGGATGATTATTCCTTCACAAAAGGATTCACCACAGACTTCCTTAAATAGTAAGCTTCTCTGATGCATTTATGATATGACTTGATTTTTCCCCCAGGGACATATCCTTTGCATAAATAAAGCAAAGCAGACTATAATGAAAAGGAGCATCAGAAATATTTGCCTGGAGAACTCACATTTTGGGCCCATTCATTTAGCCTTTAGCTGTTGGGAGCCCTCAAATCACTTCCTGCTTCTGAAAATGTAGCAGGAGTTATGCCCTTCAGACTCTTCCAGTGGTCCTCTTGAATTTGCAGCCTGCCATCAGTTGCCAGTCTTATCTGGGCTCACAAGCCATCCTGGTATGAATTACCAACCTTCCATTTTACCAAACTACCCTGCAGAAAAAGCTGAGCCACTGTAGACAACCAGCCGTTAGTTACTGATTGTTTCTTGCATTAGAATCACACTCTGATGGGTTAATTTATGCTGAGCAAATAAAAAACTGGAAATTCTCAGTGGCTTAAAACAATAAAAGTCTTTCTCTCACATTAGATGGCCATCCCAGGCTGGTGAGCAGGAGGTGGCCCAGGAGTTGTTTTTCATCCATTAACTCGGGGACTGCGGCTGAAGGACCAGTCACAATCTTTAAAGCCATCAGTTGCCATGATAGAGGGAAGAGAGAATTCTGGAGGACCTCACACTGGAAATAAGATATTTGACCCACCTTGCCCCAAGAAATACACTTCTATTTGCCTCTCGTGGACCAGGACTAGTCACAAGACAAGCCCCATAAGAGAGGAAGGAGAATCTTACCAAAGGAAGTGCTGGAGATGCAGAGAGCCCAAAAGACTCATTGAGGAGCACCAATGATTAACAGAGGCCCACCATGGTGCCCAAGGCTATTCCGTGACCACAGATGACAAGGAGGTCAGATCAGATCCTAGGATCCTGGAAACAGATGCATGAAGAGAGTACTAGATGACCTGGTCTTCGTTAGTCCTGTAGAAGAAAGATTCTTAGTGTACCCCTGATTACATCAGCCCCTTAAGCCCTGTCCCCAAAGAAAAGACTACAAAGCTCTACTGAATTCAGAATAGGTGCCTGGTTCACACCTGCCCATGAGATGCCTGCTCCAGGGCTGTCCTTAAGTGTGAAAACTTGGTCTTTTGTGCCATGCTGAGGTTTTCAGTACTGCAGAGACACCTTTGTTCTATGATGTTCTTGCAAAAGAGACTTTAATTTACACCCAAAGAGACTGTCTTCTCACATTCTCCAGGTTCTTCTTCTTGTTGGATTTCTTTCCTCTTTTTTGGGTAGATTTAAGCATTTTCTATTTCCCAAATTTCCCCTCCTACTTCTAGTCTTTTCACAAGGAATAGAAGAAAAGGCACACAAACAAATTAAACTTTCTCTGTTAAATCAATGGCTCTTCCTCTTCCCTCAAGCTTTCTCACCATTTTAGGTTGAGAGATGCAGGTGCTAAGTGTCCCCAGGTAAAGTCATTTATTTTTTAGCCATGGGAAGACTGCAAGGTAGATTTTTGTCAAATCCTACAAATCCTTGAATGTTAACACCAAGCACTCGTATTAAAGGAGCTGTCGAGATGAATTAGCCAAATGGGATGAAGTTTCTGAAAGAAGGGAATACCTAATCAGAAGATAGGGAGGGAAAGGGGCTGTGCTTCTGACAGGATAATAGTGCAAAGTCTCACTTATCTGCATTAATGGGGGCACAGGTGAGCACTAATAACTGAAATACACAGATGTGGTTAAAATTCTTTAGTTTTTATTTCTTCCATTTTTTTAAATTTCTTGTTTAATGTTCTTTTATAATTTCTAAGGAAAAGAAGCGTTCTCTTTAAGGAAATAAAGATTTGAGTCAGAAAGACAGTCTGTAAATCTAGGTGGGCTAATAATATATACTAAAGATCTGCTGTGGGTCCATGTGAGTAAAAGATCTACTAGAAAGAACAAAGTCTGAGGACCCCTTCTCCCTTTTAGCCGGGTAAAGAAATATGAAAACAACCACTCCACGATGAGCATGCTGGATATATAGAAGAGGAGAAGGAGGAAGGAGACTTCCTTGAATCCCCACTCTACATCAGGATTAACACATGATTACCTCCTTGAATACACACAACATCATCATAAAACCCTTCCTTCCAATATTCATTCATTCACTCATCCATTCTAAAACAACTAGTTCTTGCACTCTGCTTGACATAAGAAAGGAGATGGTGACAAAAAGGTAACAGATAGAGATCCTTCCCTCAAGTTGTTTTCCATCTAATACGGAGATGGGTTAGAACCCCATAAACATTGGATGAGAAGGATAAGACTCGGAGAGAATGTACCTCGCCAAAGCTTTTAAAGATATTAATTGGCCATGAGAAGATTCAAGCTCACATATTTATGACACCATCTAAAGCCAAATGACCAAAACTGGGCAGGCCGTTAGAATTGACAGAATCAACTGAATCAACTGAAGAACTCCTTCCCCAGATGTGTAGAATCTCTATGCTTGAGGTGGAGGGACCTATATTTTTGAAAACTCCCTTGGGTAACTTAATCTAAGAACTAGCCAGATGGATGCTATTATTTTGCAATGCCATTCCCACCTCTCCCACAACATCCCTCACCATTCCAGTCCCCAGCCATAGCCTCTTCATATCATCAGCAAGAGTTCTCATGTCTGCCACTTTCAAGCACCCTGTTTTCATTCTGGGTGGGAAGGTGCAAAAGTAACAATTTTCGTGAACAGGTTAATACATATGTCACATATTCTAAATATAAGAACTCTCTCCATTCTAGTAAATTTCTCTCTGTCCTGATCAGAGGGCACCAATAACGCTGTTACTTTACAGTCCCCAGAGAACACTCCATTTATCTTGTTGTCCATAGCTGCTCGAAAGTTGGATCAATGTCCAAGGTAGCTTGAACTTCACAAGTTCTGAATGATTGTGATCCCACCACAGATGCACCCACATACCAGCTAAGGTGATGCATGTGTGTATGTGTGTGTCTCTTTTTCAGAGATGAATTATATTGAGATTTCTTCTGGCCTGTTACAGAAGACACCAATCAAGGGGAATCAGGATTCCAAACTGAAAACTTAGTAGCCCAGAGACAAATGTTATCAACAACAGGTGGTGAGGAAATTAACTGGACAGTGGAAGAGAAATCTTCCAAAGATGAATCAGAGGAGGGTGTATTGACAGAGAGCTTGCCATTTGAAAGAAAAAGAAGATCAAAACCATCCTCTATTTCTTACTTGATAAATGAGACACATTTTTGACAGATTTAATGAGATTAAAAGAAGGAGAGGATTAGAAGCAATTAAAAATGGTATCTGTGTTTGGAATATATATACAGACGTGCCTTCTGATTGAGAACAGCCAAGAGAAGAAATGCAAGACAAAGTGGCAACTCAATTTGTCTGTTGCCACCATCACTAATCCACACCCAACAGAACCCACATACATATATATTCTTTCCTTCCCTCCTCCATAATTCACCTTAGTGTAAACATTCTAAATTATTTACATCTAGATTGAAGGCATCTTTTAGTGTGACTGGAACTAGAGAAATCAAAATATAATTGTGCTATGGATATCCTAATACATTATGCTAATGTTTGATTAAGGAGACTATGTGACCTGAAAAATGAGAGCAAGGTTACTGGACCATCCAGGGGCTAAAGGATCTTCAAAAAAGAGGTTCTAAGAGAACCTGGAGCTTTTAGAGAATTTGTGTGGCTGAGTGAGAAATTAATTCTCAGCGTGAAGCTAGCTCTGTAAGCAGAAGATCCAGGCAAGGGAACACTGGCGAAGAACATGTTAAGTGCACTACTGGTCTAAGCAGTTTAGGTGGAAAACTCACTCGATCGTCACCTTCACAACACTGGTATTAGTATTTCCCCATTTTCCACAGGAGTTAACTGAGGCACAGAGAGTTTTAATAACTCATCTAAGATCACAGAACAAAGAAATGGAGGAACTTGAGTTCAAACCCTGGCAATACGGTACCATAAAATTAATAGATGAGAATCTTGTGGGAGAGAAATGATTCAGGAAAATCATGGGTATTAAGAGAAAGAAAGAAAAAAAAAAAAGAAAAGAAAAGCATGTCTGTCCATAATAGAAAGTTATTCAAGCAATGGCCAAAAGCCTCTTAGTTTGTAGAATAGATGTATAGGAACTGTTTCATTTTCCTGCATCCTGTTTAGAGAGTATTAATTGTATTCCCTTAGAAGAAATTGATACAGTAAGGTTTATCTAGGACCATTGCAACTCAAGACATACCTTCTTATCCTCTTCACCCAAATTTTCCTCCTAATTCAGCTGGCTTATCAGTAAACTCCCATTCCTGAATTCCCATTAAAAGATAGGCTATCTTGCTACAGTAATGTTCCAGATAACTGAAGAATTATTAAATTTGATGTCTTTTGTACAATAAAGGTGCTACAAACAGGCCATAAGAGAAGTCTGACCATTACCATGTCACTTCCCTATTCATACCTTCAGGGTTGCCTTGTTGTCAATGGGGAAAATCCCAGTACCCTTAATATAACATTTGAAACCCTCTGTGATCTGGCAGGCAACCCATCTCCAGCCCCAGCTGCCAGGAGCTCCCACTGACTCCCCTTCCAGCCAGTTCAATTAATTCACTGCACTGTAATTCCGATCTGGTTTTTCCCACTGTTACACTTCCTGTCAAATCTCTCTATATACATCCAGACTGCACTTCTCCAAATCCTTCCAATCCTACTGGGTTCAGTTTCATTGGCCTCACCTACAAAGGCTTCCTTGACCAGCCACGTCTATGTAATTACTTTTTTTGTGTGTAAGATTACATGACAGTGACTCGTGAATGATCTGATCTCATTTTCCAGTGCTGTTGGATGTGCGTGTGTGAGTGTACATGCTTTTAGTGTTTTGTTTTTGTTTTTATTTTTCTGTTTATGCCCTACCTCTGCAACAAAATGTCTAATCCTTAGAAGGCTGGTACTCAGATTCATCTTTATGTTGTCTTCCTATCTCTTCATCCTTGTATCTCTAACACGTGTGGTACGCTACTTGGTACACAGCAAGCTCTCAATCAGTATTTGCTAAATTGAAGGGCCATGCAATCCCACACAGTGATATGGAAACATTGGATGCTGTTATTTTTTTCCTTCAGTTATCAAAAACCCACATTTTGTATCTTCCAATACAAATACCTCTCCAAATCTGATCCTTGAATTTGTCTTCAGCCTCTTTGTTGCTCAAGGCTTCTCTCATCTATTTGTCTTCAGCAGAGAACAATGAAGGCCACAAACATGTTGTTTTATGTTTCTGGGTGTTTCTTTTGTTGCTATCTCCACCTGGAATGTCCTGTTCTGATTCTTTCCCCTTGAGAAAAATCCAGATAAGTTTAAGCACTACCAGAAAGTCACTGCTTATCCCTACTTCCTCCATATGTATCATTACATTTTCTACAATGTTTACTAAGTAATTAATTATACTTTCCCTGCTCTATTTGTTCATGAATTGCAAGAAGAAACATTGTTTCTTATTTATCTCTATGTCCCCAGATCCCAGCAGAGTACCCAGCACACAGTCCTCACTTTTTGTGAGTAAAGAATAAATAAATAATGAAATATAGATTGAAAACAAAAACACTTTTACAAATTTGTGAAGGAATCTGTCATTAGCCCAGTGGAAAATGAGATGGAATTATGCCACACAATGGGATATAGAGGCACATTAATATGAAAAATATAATTCCACACATTCACCCCAAATGCTCTTCAAGTTCAAGTCATATCCTCTTGTAATTTATTGCGTTACTGAAATTCCTGAGAGAAAACCCTTTACAGTAAATAGGATCCACCACCAATAGGAGAAGAGTGTTGGGATCATGAGAGGAGGAGCAGCCAAAGCCACGTTGAAAGATGAGAGCTTACGAAGACAGAGCTGCTGACATGGAAATTTTCCACAGAATCCCCCTTCAGGTTTGACAAAGGGATGTCAGATATGTAGGCACATATCTTTGCCTATCTTTGCACATATCTTTGCATATCTTTAGAAGGAGGCTATAGCATAGAAATCAGTGTCCATGAAAAAGATACAAGGAAAGGAGTGTTGGGGGGGCATGTCTGGTGGAGGCCCTTGCATTTCCATGAGGCCAATTGCTTCTCTGCTACCAGACATTTGCTGCAGTGCTCACCTTCTGGACATACAGATATAACTCCCAGAGCTGCTTTGGCTCATGGTTCCCTTGATGTCTTAAGAGAGATTTGATTAAGCCAGGTGGAGGAAGGAAAAAAAAAAATGTCGTGTTAGAAATCACCGGTATGGAGAAAGGGGAGAAGGAGAGAAAGAGGAAAGAAATCAACCGTGAACAAGAAAAAGGGAAATATAGCCAGAGACATAGAAAGCCTGTCAAATCTCTCCAAACGGCAACAAAAGCAGAGGAGAGATAGTTTCTCTTTAATGAATGCTTTGATCAGCCACAGTTGATATAATAATTATATAAAACTAGAGCAAGACAGAAATAAGATGTGTTTTCCTCTCATGTAGCCTGTAACCTTTGTGATTGGTTCATATATTTAAGAAAGGAATAAGGCCCTTCAAAACAGAGGCATATGTCAGGAGAGAACCTGTTTTCTCCTCTGACTTATGCAGGAAATTTGCAGCAACGTCTGTATCTCTTTACCTCCTTGCCTTGGTAGGGGTGATTGCCAGCCCAGGAGTCTAGAAGGGAAGTAATAGTGGTAAAGCTTTCCTCCCATGTATCTTGGTCTAATTTCTCAGACTAATCCTGGCTGGCAGTACTTCTTACATTCTTTCCCTACCCCAAGCCTTTCTCCCTACTTCACTTGGCTCTTCCACCAATCTTAGTTGGGCATTTCCCATGTAATAAGATACCTCGCGCTGCTGGAGGTATTGACTTGGCTAATCTCCAGAAAAGGAGGAGTACGCATCATTTTTTTTTCCCCCAGAATGATACTCCCACAAGCACGTGCTTTTCAGAAATAGCAGGGGAGAGAGGTGGTTGCCATGAGAACAGAGGCAGCCACACAAACAGGAGTAGCACATTTCTCCCAAGGGGGCATGAGCAGAGCCTCTTCCTTCTCCTACCACCATCAGAGCATCTCAGGGAAGCTTTGTTTGCCTGAGAAGGAAGAGGGTCTGGAGTGGTAAAGTGTTGGTCCCTTTCTTCTTAACTTCCAAGTTATGGTTGAAGATTCTGACTGAAGGTGGTAGCATGGTAATTCAGCTGGACCTGACTGAGGCTGAGTCTGGGAAGAAAGGAAGAAACAATGTCTGCTTCTCCACTCAATGTCCTGAGAATTCTACAGACCGGTGATATATATGTGATGCAAGCTAATAAAAAGTTAGTAAAGGTAGAAAACAAAGCAGCATCCCATAATACTCACTCTGATTTGATTTTCTGCCAGGCAAAACCAGTAGAAAATTAAGATGGGTCCAGAGAATGACATTCCCATTGACCATGTTGACACTACAATGGCCCGATGCTGGCCCATTGTAGGGCTATGACAGATCTGCTAAGAGAACAGCAAGGCGTGAGATGGGCTATCAGGGGATCCGTGGGGAGAAAGTAGGTTATACTCAGTAAGCATACTGCAGCCATGCTGACGGACAGAGTCAGAGATTGTATCTCTTTAACTCCAATTGATTTAAAAATAAATCAGTCTTGTATATAATAATGAGATTTACAGAATTAAGTCAACTAGCTATTCGGTAAAATGCATAGAAACAGTGAGTTGATTAACAAGACTTCGCTTGCAAAGAGTGGTTTTGGGGGACGATGGCTTCTCCGAGAGGGTGGCCCCAATCACATCCTTGCCTTGAGGTGGGACAAGGGAGGCCACAAGGAATGCAGCAGAGCTGTAAGCCTTCCCCCTGCCACATGCTGGATGCTGATTTATTGGGACTGGAACAATTTGTCTAAAGCTGTAATTTTAACTACCTCCACGGTGAGCAGCCAATCAGAGGGTTCGCTCCACGCAGCTTTTACGAGTCCCCATAAAAGCAGCAAAATGAAAACTCAGGGGCCCTTAAAATATACTCCAAGGGTTTCTGCAGTGCAATTGGAGGCTTTTATGACTCCTGTCAGGACTTTTATGACCCTGTAAAACCAGGCAGCAGCCTGGCCCGAGATGAAAAGTGGCCCCACTGTCTTAAAGTCTAAATGGTCTGTACATTTACAAGGCCTGGAGGAAAGATGGAGGGAACACCACCAGGGGGGGTTTGCCTTCAGTGAAGGCAGGTTGTGGGTGAAGCAGAACGACTGGAGAGTGCGGGGAGGCAAGGGCAGGTAGAAGGTGTGTATGAGCAATGCATCTGAAGATGGCTTCAGCCTTTCAGAGCACCCGAATACCAAAATCCCAGGACTTGTCACCAAACACAGTGAGAGCTGAAGGTTCAGCAGACACATTTGTAACTAACAAGGGCTGGGTGCCTTCAGTGGAAAGATAAAACCTGGAGCCTCCAGGAAATCACAGTCTCCGTAACATGTTTCAAGGACATCTTCCCATTCCTATGACACCTGCATTACAGAAGGAAACAAACAACACACACACACACACACACACACAGAGTGGGGGCCAGAAACCCAGCTCAGAGACCTTTAAGTGTTCCATGCAGTTCAGAGAAAATTTGTCAATCAAATGAGAACAGCTTTACACCCAGCTAGAGCATGCCAACCCTGCATGTTCCCACTCCTAGCTGGGCTCTTAGCTCAGGCCCACATGACCTCTTCTGAGTCACTATCACCGAGACAACCTGATCCAGTGCTTCGACCTGGAATCTTTAATCATCCAAACTTAGTGGTGCCTCGGTGGCTCAGTCATTAAGCACTGGCCTTCATATCAGGTCATGACCAGGGTCCTGGGATGGGGCCATCAGGCTCCCTACTCAGCAAGAAGCCTCTTCTCCCTCTCCCACTCCCCTTGCTTGTGTTATCTCTCTCTATGTCAAATAAATGAATAAAATATTTTAAAAAATCATCCAAACTTATTAGCCAGGCTCAGGGTTTTCCATGCCCCCACAGAAAGGCAACATCATCCTGCAGAAGTTGGAGAAATACAGTGTGTGTGTTCCTGGCAAAAGCACAAGGAGGGGGGGACAAGAGGAGTAGACTTTCTAGGCAGGTCCACCGGGGCCCTCAGGCACAAACACAGACCCTGAGGAAGACAATTGAGGTGAGGCACACTGACTTTAGACCTCAGAGAATATCTAAGAGACAGAGGTGATGGTGTGTTGAAATGCTTCGGGTAAGAGTTAGTCACGACAGTTGCTTGCCCCCAGAGTGTCAGGTGAGGGCAGGTCAAAGCTGCCAGGGTTCCTAACATGACTGATTGTGGAGGCTTTGGGTTTTCCAGGTTGGAGATGACTGAAAGATAGGAAAGGCAGTGATAGGTCTGGGTGACTAATGACTGTATGGAGTGGGTCCCTCATCATCCAGAGTGACAGGTGTGCCAGAGCAAGGGACACAATGAGTCAGAAGATCAAGAGTCCTGGGAGAGGGCCAACACACATCCAGGAAGCAAGGTAAGCCCGAGGACTGTAGCAATGCCCCATGGTCAGTAATTTATTCATTTTAAATCGCTCGTGTTTGCAGGAACCTTGAAGAGTGGGATAAACAGTTATGAAGACAAGGAGACTCGGCCATAAATCTCCAAACCCCCTATGTGACTCAGAGCAGTCCATAATCTTCCCAAGTCTCTCCTTCCTCATCTGTAAAGTGGAGATAAAACAGTTGCTTCATATGGTTGCTTTAAGGATTAAAGGAGATAAGGTGTGCAGAGTGTGATTTGAGCAGCATCTTAATGAGGGGATAGGTGCCTACAGAGAGGTTCATTTCCAGCCAAGGAACCCTGGATCCACCCCTGGGGTGCCTGGGTGGCTCAGATAGTTAAGCATCTGCCTTTGGCTCAGGTCATGAACCCAGGATCCTGGGATCCAGCTCGATATTGGTATATCTGCTCAGTGGAGAACCTGTTTCTGCCTCTCTCTCTATCTGTCCCTCCCCCATGCTTGTGCTCTCTCTCTGTCAAATAAATGAATAAAATCTTTTTAAAAAAGAAAAGAACCACTCTTATTTTAGGTACAGTAAACCATCTGCTTTGCCTGGAGCGCCAGCCCCTTATAGAGAAGGTGCATATATTAAGTCATTGGCTGGCCCAGTGTGGCAGGTGCTGTCGTGGGATGTAAAAGGTACAGGACAGCAGGCCTGGGAAACAAGAGCATGTAAGTCCAGTAAGTGGCTGCATTTCCTGACTTGACTCTAGACCTTATCCAATCCATGCCCCTCAGAGTAATCAGAAGAGTCTTGAAGCAAATATTTGCCATCTTACTACCCCATCAAACTCGTTAGGTGTTTGCTACAGCCCATGAAAGAAAGTCCAAATTCCCTAAGGCAGTCCAGTGGGGGCTGGCACAATCGGCCCCTGCTGAGTTCCAACTTACTACAGCTCTTCACCTGGGCACTTTGGCTTGTTCTTCTCCACTCACTCCTCCATCTTGCACACACCACACTCCCTTCTAATCTGGATCCTCAAGAGTGCCATTCCCTACCCTGCAGTGTGTATCTATCTGACTCCTCCTTAACCACCCAGGCCTCAGCCTTGACACCATCTTCTCAGAGGAGTTCCCATGGCAGGCATCCCATGACAACATGCTGCCCATACTAACCAAGACACGGCTACAAGGTCCAATCTCTCTAGGCACTCCTTCAAACACTCACCAGCTTCTCAATTCCATGCTCCATTTGGATCATCCACAATGAAAAATAAGCCCCATGAGGGCAGAACGCTGCTATCACAGGACCTGGCCCAGTGCCTGGCAGATAATATAAAAAAATAGACCTAAACTGGAAACAAATTAAGGTGTTGCCTGACCTGATAAATTATTTAGATGGTAACCTACAGTTAGCACAGAGCCACCAATGCTGGGGAGAGGACACTGAACTAAAGGATGTAGAAAGATCACTATGGCCATGCAGTAGGGGAGGATGCATCCGAGGATGGGGATCAGAGGCAGGCAGCCTGGCTTACTTAAGTCATCAGAAATGACAAGAGTCTGATCTACCAAGGTGGCAGCTTGAAGGTAGATCTGAGATGAAAGTCACTCAATAATGAGGTGACTGGGTGGCTCAGTCAGTTAAGTGTCCAACTCTTGGTTTTGGCTCAGGTCATGATCTTGGGGTGGTGAGATGGAGTCCCATGTTGGTTGGGCTCCATGCTAGGCATGAAGTCCGCTTGAGATTCTCCCCCTTTCCCTTTGCCCCTCCCCTTCAAATAACTAACTAAATAAAATATGTTAAAAAAAAAAGTCATTCAGTAATAAACTCAGCACATAATGGGGAATAGGAAAGAGGGAGGAGTCTAGGATGACCCTTGGGTATGGGGTCTGGGTGAACAGGTGGGTAATGGGTTTAGGAATAAGAATTCATAAAATGAAGTTGGAAATGGAGTCCTGTTTGAGCCTTGTTAAATATGAGGTACATGGGAGACATACAGGTGGAAAAGCCCAGCACGCAGCTTGAGAATTAGATCTGGTATCTGGAAAGGCCAGAAACATAAATTGGGGAGTTAGTGGCCCAAAGGCTAAAATCACTGAAGTGGGATGAAATAATCCTTGATGTCTGCATGAAGCCAAAGAGACCAGTGGGCTTATGAGAAAACCCTGAAAAATATAAGCATTTAAAAACCACAGAGGACTCGTTGCCTTTCTTAACAAACTTCTGCCAACACACCAGCCCACATTAGCTGGTCTGTGCACTTAGTGATGATATTACTCATTTTTGCACTAGCAAATTTAATAAATATGCTAATTTAATAAAATTTTATTGAGGGCCTACTTAGTTAAGTGGTTAGATATGCCCTCATGGGCTCCCATAATACTCTGCATGTCTCCATCGATGCTTATCACTTTCTGCTATAATCTTATTTGTCTTTTCATTAAATTGTGAGCTTCTTGAGTCAGAAATTCTGTATTTCAGAACTATCAGCCCTGCCCACCTAATGTTTGCTCAATACGTGCATGGATGAAGTTCACCATTAGATGGGGAGGACAGATTTATGAAAATGATATTAGAGAACAAGACTGCTGTCCTTAAAGTCACAACTGACTTGCTACTAGCCAAACCCAGTGGACATGTTCTCATTATTATGGATTGTTGGCTAATTCTGTCTCCTTTAAAATTTGTCCCTACCTTTTAAAGATACCAATCTCTCTTGATTTATATTCTACTTCTGTTATGTATCTCCTTTACGGGCTTCTCCTTCTCAACCTTCTCAACCCTCCCTTAAATTTTTGAGTCTCGAAAACTCAGACTTCTTTGTCCTTAATTACATCCACACTCGGAAATCTTCGCACATCTTCGTCTATCATTTGCAAACCATGATTATAAATGCCTCCTCTGTAGCTCAAAACTTCCATAGAGCCAACTGCTTCCTGGACTTGCACAATGGGAGGCCCTATCATCTGAGGACCCTATTTCCATTACCCATGCAAAAAAAAAAAAAATGTGGGGATTGTTCTAGATGCATTCCTTGTCTGCCAGATATAACTGCTGACAACAAACTGCCAGTTCTACCTTCTAACTTTCCCTCCCGTCCATTGCACTACTCCTGCCTCACATGAGATCTTTCATCCCTTCCCGATAAATGAAACAGACTCCTAAGAGTCCACTTCACTCTCACACTCTCCTTGCCAAACTGTTTGCCAGAGTAGGTGTACAATGATGCAAAACTCTTCCATGGCATTTTCTTCTTCCTCCTGATGTTTCCTCTCTTCTTTGAGATAAAATCCAAATTTCTTTAAATCATTCTCATCCTAGCTGGGCATTAGAAACATTACTGAACTTTTTAAAATGCAGGTCCCAGAGTTCATCTAAGATCTAATGAATCAGAATGTTGAGCAGGTAAATCCCAGATCTATACTGGGGTATGGTTCCCAAACTCCAAATGTTATAATGATATGCCTCCATCAGCTGACTGTTACCTGTGACCCACTTATAGTCTAGGTATATCTTGTAAAATTCACAGGCTCTTTCTCTGGGAATTTCCAGTGCACCCCCTCCCCTTCAGTCTTTTGGTCACAGAAACAAAATCAGCTTCTAGCCAGAGGCAGAGTGGTACAAGCATATGGTATAAGCTGACCAAACCATATCAAAGAGTATTTGTAAATGAACACAGAGAAACATTCAATCTTTCCAGGTGGCTGTATATGTAAGACGTGACATCTTGGAGGATGGTCTTGCCTTCCATGTTCCATCATATGGATTGGAAAAGTAGATAAGCCATCGCTCATTAATGAGGAGTATAAAGGACTCATAAAGAAAACAGCAGAACAGGGGTCGCTGATGGCATTCCTGTTCTCAGTCGCAGTCTGTTTTTAAAACCAAGCAAGGGTCCTGCATTTGTATACCAAGAGAGCATCCAATATTTTGAAGTTAGTCTCTTTTCTTGCCTGAGCTACTGTGTTTCAATACGTAAGTCCCAAATCACACAGATTAAAAAAATGTGACTATTTCTGTCTTACTTGCTGCTTCCATCCCGGCCCTTTCTCCTCCTCTCACGTCTCCCCCAGGCCGACCATGCTTAAGGACTTGCCATGACTAATTGTCCCTGCTGCTTCTGGCCTATTTTCTTGTGTGCATACTATGACGTGTTCATGTCTGGAATGCCCTTCCCCCACTTTTCAAAATCTTTGGTCATTAACTTCCTCAACCATGAAAATTAATGGAAAACATTACTAGGATGTTTAAACCTAGACAGTGTATTCTTTTGTGTCCCAAAGGAGTTTGTATTTATACCTGATATCACTTTTGTCACAAGGCATTGAAGTCATTTGTTGACTTGTCTCCACTGGATTTAAAGATGAAGGGGAAGAGCCAAGCTTATAACCGTGGCTCTCAATCAGTTAGCACAGCTCTGGGCACAGAGAATGGCCTCAATGAACATTTACTGAGGGGCTGAAGTAATCACTTAAGGAATCACTTTTTAATTAGTAATTAATCAGAAGAGGATGCCAAATGAAGAAAAGTGACTGTCTATGGCCAGTAATAACCTCCAATCTCTGAACTCTCTTGTGGAGCTGCTATTCTCAACTACAAAACACAGTCAATGGATTCTTTTTCCGATCTTAGGGGAAATAAAGTAGGCCAGATGGAGGAAGTTTCTTTTCAACCCGACTTCAGGAGCATCTCCCCAAGATCGTGTAACTCTCTCTTCCACAAGAACTCCTGACAACCAGAAGGGTACTGAATCTCCTCTATAGTATATACTTCAGCACTAAATGTAGAGCAAACATGAATCAAACTAAATGAATCATCCAGTCTATTTACTGTGCAGTATTGGTTTTCCTTATACCTGAAGTCAATGTTCTTACATAGGTTAGAGATTGTGTATATCACACATAAAGAATGTGATATATCAGGCAACTAAGTTTAGAGCCCACCCACTCTAAAAGCAAATATTCAAAATGAAACTATATATATATATATACATATATATATATATATATATATATATATAGAGAGAGAGAGAGAGAGAGAGAGAGAAGAGCATGCATGTGGAAAATAGTTTATAGAGCTTGGTTCTTGCCTCATAGGAGATGAAAATGTGATCCTTTGCTAGCTCAGACAAAATCCTCCATGCTACATTAGGCTTGATAGCAAATTTTGTACTTGCAAGCTTTTATCAAAACTGTATATCTGAAATCTTAATAATGCAGGAAGGTGGATTATGTTTCTCCTCTCTGTTCAGGTTTACATCAACAGAATCAGAACTAATTCCTGAATTGAAACTCAGCAGTTTTGGCAACATCTGTAAGAATATTTTGTTAAGGTTTTGCAGAGGACAGGAGTCTGACTTCGTACATACACACACACATACATGTAATGCCAAAAATGAGAATCTTAATAAAATAACATAAAATAATGACTACACCTACAGACAGAAAGAACTACTTTGGTTCAATATTGGTCACCTGAAGAAATATGAAATACATAAAAGAAAATTTTAAAACAAATTCTCCAGGATCCCATAGCTAGAACATTTTCATTTTTCATTTTAGTTGCTGACATAATACAGACACTCACATATGTAGTGTGGCCATGAAGAGTATCAGATTTAGATTTAGGTTAGAAAGAGAGTCAGATTTAGATCAGTTTAAATTTAGAATTTGTCATTTACCAGCTATGAGACTTGAAAATGTTAAAAAAAAATAGCCTTAGGGCTTTTTTTCCCTATAAAACACAGTGAATAACATCTATTCTGCCAAACTTATGGTTACTTTTGAAGACCAAAATCAATATGAGATTAATTATTCTAATGTTCAGAGCCTTGTATTCCAGCTATATACAATAAGAGAATAAGGTATATCATTTTATTGTTCCAAGTATTTGCAGCTTCTCCCAGTGAAAAGATTATACATTTTACCCCACTGTTGTCAATCTTGGTCATTTGACTTGCTTTGGCCAATGTAATGGGAATAGAAATTTCATGTGGCACTGTAAAATGGAAACTTTAAGAACTCTCATGTGGTTCTGCTGTTCTTTTCCTTCTGGAGGAAGACTGCCTATCCCAGAAAAAATCTATTCTTTCAGCCTTTAGCCTGTGAATTAAATAAATGAATGTCCATTTCTCTGTGTGTGTGTTCATGTTTATGTGCATGCATGACTATAAATAACAAGCAAATGCATAAATATTATATAAGGATATATAAATATACTCACATGTTATATAAAACGTGCATATATGCATATGCATATGTGCATATGTATGCATGCATATGTATGCATAGGGGTGTGTGTGTGTGTGTGTGTGTACATGCTCTATTCCCCCCCAAAAGAGTATTTCATTTTGAATCTCTGGTTTTAGACAGGATGGGCTATTCAGTTACTGATAAATCACATTCTACATATGTGATATACACACTCTTACAACATGCATACAATAGTATGTGTGCATGCTTGTGTTCATGCACATTTATAAATAAACAAATGAATGAATGAATGTGTGTATACACATATACATATACATACATATATGTATGTATGTGTGTGTGTGTGTGTGTGTGTGTGTGTGTGTGTGTGTGTATGGAGAGAGAGAGAGAGAGAGAAAGAGAATATCACACACATAAACAATTGTAAGCCACCTTTGTGCTTGTAAGCCACTGACATTTTGGGGACATCTGTTATTGCAACATAACAGCCAAAGCTGACTAATATACCTTAGAGCCTCTCTTAACTAATTTTGATTGAAACAGCCATCAGATTAACAGAGGTGCTACTTCCTCTGAAAAACATAGTGAAAGCCCAGAATCACTAGACTAATACTTAGTACATTAACACTTTTCTGATCCCCAACTTGGGTGAATAATTACCAAGGATCAGTTTCTTGTTATATTATGTATAACTACTGTGATTTCATATTATAACTTTATAAATTAAATACTTCAGAAAAAATTTCCAAGGACAAATCTCTAACTCAATGTCTGTTGATTTTAAGTCAAATAATGAAAAGTATATGAAAGTGCCATATAAATTGCAAATTTCTTTGTTGATGTATTAGCTGATACTAATTTGTCAATTAGTGTATTTCTGAGCAGCTACTTTTTTTTTTTATAAATAAAGCATCATGCCGGGGATAACATGACGCATATAACACAGAACTATCTTCCAAAGATATTCAGCCCACTATATCAGAAAACGGAATCAGAAGCAGTATATTCAGCAGCATATCTCAGTGACTAATCATTGTCCCAATAAACTCTATTGTATCAATTAAAATCAAAGGAAACGAAAAATGGTACAGAATGGTCCAGGCTACTATTGCTAGATCTACAGTGCCAGAACGGTGATGTCTCTATTTTATGTTGTGTTCATATATCTTAGTTTGTCTTTTATCCATTCCAAAATAATATAAGCTCTTTAAGAATAAGCTTAAAATAAGAAAATATATGTTAATTGTTTGGGTATTATGTTTCAGTCATCAAATGTCTATGTAAAAAAAAAAAAAAAAAATAGAAGGCTTCTGTTTGAAGCCTGCCTGTCTTGTTGCCTAAGCTCAGTTGCCTACCAGCCTCTCCTGGCAATCAATGCACAGACCAAGAAAACTGTTAAAATGATGGTACTGTCCAGGGAGCCACACATAGCAATTGCTCTAGAGAACCCCTGATTTA
Organism: Enhydra lutris kenyoni; assembly: GCF_002288905.1. NCBI lineage: Eukaryota > Metazoa > Chordata > Mammalia > Carnivora > Mustelidae > Enhydra > Enhydra lutris. The sequence goes on from NW_019154118.1 coordinate 3,400,505, forward strand.
AATGGATAAAGCAACTTTCATTTTTCTGACTTGGGGGAAAAACCTGATCTGAAGCAAAAGAGGTGCTAAAACCCACAAACCTATCTTACCATGTCTAGAACCATCATGCACATGGAAGGCTTTTAACAATGTAATCCCACAACCACAGTCAAAATGTCATTAGGCCACAATTAGTGGCTCTGTATTAACTTATAAATGCCTTTTCAAGAGGGCAGAAAGGAGAGAGCAATGTTGTATCCCCCACACCCAGCATACAGCCAAGTAAGAGGAACACCAGTTCCCCAGGGACAGGGGAATACAGTTCAATACCCCCAGTTCAAATCAGCTTATGGAAAGAGACATATAAACATATGTTCCTTTTGGGTAAAAAGCATGTTGAAGACATCTGTGTTTTCAGTGCTGAGCCCCCTACCTGATACATAACTAGAGCTCAATAATTATTTCTGAACTGAATGACAATGACTAACCAATTGACAGATGGATGAATTGTTCTTATGAATAAAGCCACACATTAGAGTATCTTACTTTCTTTCAGCCTCATCATAAAATGCCAAGCATCCGAATTATTTGATAGAAACTTAAATTATATGAGTACTATTGCCCAAACAGGTGAAATGTTTATTACTTTAAATATTTTCCTTATATCTACCGCATCATTCAAGGTCTCACTCAAGTGTTATCTCCTCATCTCCCCTAATCCTTGGCATGTCATCTGGGGCCGCAAAAAGCAATACTTTCAAATTCTGCTTTGCAACCCCCCTTTTCATTTTGGCTACAAAAACAAATTAATGAGTCAAAATCAAGTTAAGAAATAGGAATTGGGGGCGCGCCTGGGTGGCTCAGTGGGTTAAAGCCTCTGCCTTCGGCTCAGGTCACGATTCCAGGGTCCAGGGATCGAGCCCCGCATCGGGCTCTCTGCTCAGCAGGGAGCCTGCTTCCTCTCTCTCTCTCTCTGCCTGCTTGTGATCTCTGTCTGTCAAATAAATAAATAAAATCTTTAAAAAATATATTAAAAAAAAGAAAAGAAATAGGAATTGGATGGGAACAGAACAGAGTAGGAAATATTAGAAAACTTTACACAAAACAAAGTCAATACTTCTACATGTCTCTGTGTATAAACATATATAAATGTGCACACACCTATCTGTACAACACTACAATTAAAATATGGCTATTTCTATAGGTAGATAAGAAGAAGTTTGTAGGTCACTGTTGTAGACCTGACTAATAGCTTATTTCTACCACTTGTTAGTTACGTAAGTTTAGACAAATAAGTCTGCCTTTTAGAGCATCATGTTTGTATGCCATAAAAGGGAGATTTGCTACCTGTTCTTCTAAGTGATGTTGTACCTCTCTGGCTGTGTTCTTTCCTTTTCCAACAGCCCACACAGTACTTCCCATCCTGGACCTCAATCTCTCTCTCTCTCTCTCTCTCTCTTACATACATACACATACACACAACGTAATATTATCCAGTTTCAAAAGAGAAGGAAATCCTATCATTTGTGACAACACAGATAAACCTGGAGGTCATTATGCTAAGTGAAATAAGCCAGAGGAGAAAAAAAAAAGTCAAACTGATAGTAATAGCTAGTAGAAAAGTCATTGCCAAGGGCTGAGAGGTGGAGGAGATAGGGAGAAGTTGGTAAAAGGCTATAGACTATCACGTATTAGACTTTCACGTATAAGATGGATAAGGTGTGAAGATCTACTGTATAACACAGTATAACATTGTGTTGTATGGTTGAAATTCATTAAGTGAGTAGCAAACTGTCCTCATCAAAAAAAAAAAAAAAAAGTAAATATGAGAGGTGATGGAAGTGTTAACTCCACGGGAGGCAGGACTTCTCTCATAATGTATACATATGTCAAACAATCATGTCGTATGCTTTCAATATCCTACAATTTTGTCAATTATACCTCAATAAAGCTGACATAAATTAACCCTACTGAAAAAATAAAATGAATAGATGGTTAAAAAAAAAAAAGCAAACATTATAAACAAATGTAGAAATGAAATGGAACAAAAACTAATCCTGCCGTCAGCAAAGTGATTTAAGATCTGGGGAAAAGAAAATCAAGCTTTTGTGTAAGGTACATTTTAAGGCATGTATGTTTAAAGAGGATGTAAAATTCAGCACAACAGATGACTTTCATCCCATTTCTGCTATGCTATTTTATATTAATAGTCAACATAGACATATTCCTCTGGGCTTTGTTCTTAGTGGCCAAAGGACCTGTCAAGGTTGAGGTTTCAACTTTGAAACAGTTTCCAATAGACCAGATGGGGATTCTTTGGAAAATAGTCTACATTTCCTGAGAGATGATTCTAATTCAAAGAAATTTCAGACCCAAAGAGATTCAGCACTGTTCAGTCCAAAACAAGGTCAGATTTCAAAAGTCCCCAATTCAGAGGAGAAATAACTACAAATACTAATTCATTTATTCTGTTTATTTAGTGCTTACTGGGTACCTTGAGGGTATTTAGAGCAAGTCGGGAGTGAAGGGAACTAACGTTTGCCAAGTCCTTATGTGTGTTATCATCATGATGGGCCCTTTGCATAGCCCATGCTATCCTTACCACAAAACATGGTGGGTATTTGTGAGATTGGTGGCTCTCCAGCAAAACTTGCTCTCTCTTCTTGGGCACTTCACTAGATGCCATTCCCCACCCTCTCTTGCCATTTCGTGTAATCCAGTGACCAATTCTACCTGGGAGAATGAAGGTGGACATGACATGTCTAACATCCCAGCCCTTACCCTTTAAAGCCTCCTTCGTGTGCTGCTCTATATTCTCCTCTTCCCCTAGCTAGAAGTTGACACCTGTGGCCAACCTGGAAGTCACATGTTGAAGGTAGAAAAGGCTCCAAAATGCAGCATCCCTGAATAAGCACAGAAGGCAGAGTGTCCCCACTTTACAACCAGTAGCATGACATATAACCATTAAATGGTGAGAGACAAAGGCCTATCGTAAAGCCACAAACATCAGGTATTTATTTATTATATAACTAGTGTGACCCTAATTAATATCAAAATTGGTACCAGGAGTAGAACTTTGGCATAAACCAAAAATATGTGTTAATGGATTTTGTAGTGGGGCAATGAATGTCAATGAAACAAACAGCATGAGCTACAAGCCTGGTGATCCCTGTTTTGAAATAGCAAATGTTTGGTAAAACTGTCACTTCTGATCATTTCTAAAGCTACCTAAGTGCCAACCAAGCCCATCGCTTGAAAAAGAAAAAGGAAAAAAAAAAAAAAAAGCTAGGAAGAGCCAAAGTGTTTATGTGTCTTAATTACTCCTCTCTGTTTATACCAGTGATTACAGAAAAGAGATGAACTCAGAAAGAATCTAATTTCAATCAGATATTAAAATGATATTTGTTATCTCACAAAAGAGAGATGCAGAGAAAAAGAGAAAGATTGATTCTAGAAATTTGAGGCCTCCCTGGTTTGGATGAGCCAACTGAATTAGATTCCAAATACCAGGAAGGCAGAAAAATAGTTTTAAGCAACAAAGACCCATTAAGACTTCTCAGTTGGACAAAGGGCTCGCTTCAGTGGCAAATCATGGCCATTGCCTTTACAAAGCTCTTTCTTTCAGACCACCTCCATGAAGTCACATTAAGTGGAAAGAGAAGAACACAAGGGCACAAAAAGGAAGGAAATACTGTAGGCTTGAAAGTTATAGCCAGTTATGTCTTCAATATTTTTCGTGTAGCAAATGAATTTTCCTGGAAAAAAAATAGAGAAGTTTACGACATTTTTGAAGGAATTGTGTAGCCCAAGAAACCATGAGAGCCTGAAGCTGTAGGCAGTTGCAAGCTCTTCAACATGCACTAACAGAAAATGAGCTACACAATGCCATTCAGCCCCAAGGAGGAAGTGCTCTACAATGACCATGTTAGACGAGGCCAGGGAAGATACAGAATAAAGAATTACACGGTGGGTGAACTTCCCAGGGAACAACAGACAAGAAAGTTCCTCCTGGAGAAGAGAATCAGTATCTAAGTAAGGAATGTCTCCAACTGCCAGGACAAACGCATTACCACCACCACAAAGCAGTAACTATTTTGTAGCTCTAGGTCTTCTCTTCTCCAAATTCCAAAGTTTTCAAATGTTTTCTTTTATAATCCTATCCTACAAACCCATTAAAAAGGATGTTGGTACAAGGCATAGCAATCTGTTTAGTCTTCCCTGAAAAAGCCATGTCTAGTCATGAAGAAAAGGAGTATGTATCACCAAGTGATCTTGGGCTTTGAGCTAGATATAATAGTTGGATTGAATTCTGAGTTGTCTAACTTGGGCCTGTATATGTTCTCAACATGTGAAGAGGGGTGTAAATGGGTATCTGGTGAAAATATTGTAGCTACAGTTGCTAGCTGCACACAAAAATCCATTTCTTTTATTTATTTATTTATTTATTTTCTTGGCATTCAGCTAGATTTCTTTTCTCAGGCTCTGTCACCAGGCAGACTGAGTAACTACCAAAGGAAAGTGAGAAAAAATGACCTGCACCATGATTACCTTTAACCTCCCCAAGTGTGTTCCTCTGTGCTGTTTGCTCTTCCTATGGCTAGCAGGTAATTCTTGGGGCCACTTGGATGCCATGTGTTCCAGATAACACAACCTTTATTAGCCTGGATACTAGAGTGACTGTGTGGAGCAGAATCTCTCTCCTCACCAACAATCAGAAACACTCAGATGGGTCAGTGAATAAGACATAAGCTTATATTACATTAACTCCATGATGTTACTGTATTTACAAGTTCAGTACTATGCTCTCCATTTTATACATGTGAAAAATGAGGCTCAGACAACTTATTTTATGTAACTTACAGAGATGGCAAACACAGATGTTAGGCTCAAACTTTTGTCTCTCCAAAGCCAGCATCCCCCTTCATTGTACCACACATTGTACCACACTTGGCAATTGAAGATACACTACCAGTCATTAAGAAAGGAATCTATTAGGGTCAAGATAAACCAAACGATCTCATTCTATTGCTCATTCAGATATTAGATTCTACATTCTACATTCTACATTCTACATTCAGATATTAGATATATTTGGTTTTGCCCCATTAGGTCATGGGTTTTCTTCCATACAGCAGAACTTAATTTTTGTTTGTTTGTTTGTTTTTCTTTGTAGAGCTAAGGAAGCAGTCAGGACTCAGTGTGAAGAAACAGAATCTGGGTGTGCCCTGCAAGCAAATGAAAGGACCCCCTCCCTCCAACTGCTAATTCCACAGGGATTCTTTAGGTAAATGAAAACCATAAGCCATTTGATCCTGAAAGTTTTTCTGCAGAAAGGCAAGATCAGGCTCTTTCTTTGCGTTAAATCTTGCCTTGATTAAATTGGCTTTTTTTCTTAGTGAGTTTTCCAAAGTGCCAAGTTACTAACAAGAAAGGTTTTAATAGGGTCCTAGGCTTTAAAACCATGGGCAACGCAGCCTGGGTCTTTTGTGATGTGTAATGAATAAAAGAACCCAAATCACCACCCTTTAAGATCATCTGTCTAAGATAATTTTCCCCTTTATTCCACCCTCCCTTCCTTTCATTTTATATGTCCCCAATTGCTTGCTTTAAAGGGCATGCATTCAAGAAGCAGACTGTCTGCTTTTCATAGGGCGATCCCCCTGGCTGGAAGGATCCTCTCCTCTGGGCAGATCCTCTTGCACTGCAATTCAAGAAGCAACTGCATCTGCTCCATTTCCCCATCTGCTCCCCCTATACCACCCCTCCCTACCCTCCATCCATGCAATAGTTCTTCTTTTTCCTTCCTCCAGCTCATTGCATCTCTGTTCCTTCTTTCTCTTTACTCTCTTACTCCCCAGGCCTTCTCTCAGCCATTATGACAAAGAAACCCCACACTGAGGAGAACTGCAGACTCTTCTCCAATCAGGGCAATTCTTATGTACAAAACAAACATGAAAGACTTCCCTTTGCATGGTGACATTGTGCTGCTTTCTGAAAGTGTCTGTCCACCATCCTCAATAGTTCCTCATAGACTTCTTATCCCTTTAGGCAGATGGGCAGTCTCTGACCTAACTGCAAGCTGTAATTTTTTTCTTTATCTTCCTCTCTTTTGCAGGCCCCTAGAGTGTACGCAGGGTTATCAAAAATGAACTAGAATAATTTCCAAATCCTATCCTAACATACAAATAATGGATATTCTAACAGAGGAGGGAAAAAAAAAAACCCACAAAGATGATGTGTGTCCCCTTTGGTCTTTTCTTGCCACGGAGACCCTGCCGAGGTGCCAGGGAACACAGGGTAAGCAGAACATTTCTATAAAAGTGTTTTATTTTACTCGCTTAACAGCTTCATGCCAATGAATCATGCCTTGGTTGGGGAAGAAGTGCCTGCAGAGATTCATCAAGACCACTCCAGAACAAACCTGAAGAGACAGTGAGGGAAATGGTCACAGGGGGCATCCAGCTGGCATCACACAGTTCACCAGAAAGCTACGTGCTCTCACACAGCTGTACGGGAGCTTCTTGGTGGAAAAATTGTTGCCTACTCAAAATCTAGGCAACCTGGAACATGGCATCAGGAAACTTTAATTCTTTCTTCTCCATGCTTCAACACATAGCCTTTACGATACAGAGTAAAAAGATGCAGGGCATGACTAATGGGCCCAAACTGTTAGAGAATCATTCACCTTAAACTTAAGGCTGAGTCATATTTACCGAATTTCTACAACATCCCTCCCTTATGCCAAACCGAATAGATCCCTGTAGGGGTTGATGAGGTTGTAAAATGATCAAGCTACTTATACTTATTATAATACACACACACATACACACACATACTCTTCTCTCCCCCATCGAAAGTGCAAACTGCAGAACTATGAAGTTAATTTGAAATAAGGACAAGTGGTAAGTATTAAGTACAAAACATTTCCCATAATGATATAGACTCTGATTCTGATACACATACATTGGGGTGCAATTTAACTCTTGAATTTACTTGAAAAAATAACTCTTGGCTTACTTGTGGAGCATAAAGAATAAAATGGTGGACATTAGGAGAAGGAAAGAAAAAGTGAACTGGGGAAGTCGGAGGGGGAAACAAATCATGAGACACTGTGGACTCTGAGAAACAAACTGAGGGTTTTGGAGGGAAGGGGTGGGGGTTTAGGTGAGCCTGGTGGTGGGTATTAATGAGGGCATGTATTGCATAGAGCACTTGGTGTGGTGCATAAACAATGAGTCTTGGAACACCGAAAAAATTAAAAAAAAAAAAAAAAAAACTCTTACACTTCTTTCCCCCAATAACCCTTGCAACTTGCTCATACATCCGTTGTAGAATTTATCACTCTGGTTTGTAATTACTCATTTACTTCCCTTTGACCACCAGACTGAGCATCTTAAGGGTCATAATCAAAGGTCTTTCTGTTACTAAGTCCAGGGCTCACCATGCTGTTTGGCACATCATATGTGCTCATTAAATACTTGCAAATGAAATAACGTATAAAAAAAAGAAATAATGTATAAAATAATGGTGATCTCCCATTTGCTTTTTCAAGTGTAATGAAAACTCACTCAATTTCTATATAGAACGCTAAAATTTGAGTAGTTATTCATTTGTTTAAATTCTTTTTTTTATTTTTATTTTTTTTAAAGATTTTATTTATTTATTTGACAGAGACAGATCACAAGTAGACAGAGAGGCAGCCAGAGAGAGAAAGAGAGAGAGGGAAGCAGGATCCCCGCCGAGCAGAGAGCCCGATGTGGGACTCGATCCCAGGACCCTGAGATCATGACCTGAGCCGAAGGCAGCGGCTCAACTCACTGAGCCACCCAGGCGCCCCTAAATTCTTTTTTTTAATGACTTACAGTAATCATAAAACAAGTTGGGGTGTTTGGGTGGGATCAATAGAGATTACATAATTCGCTTTCCTGGTTTTAATTAAAATTTCCATTATCAAGTAGGCATTTGCAAACAAACATTGGTTATTTCTACTTGGACCAATGGAACACCACCACCCAGGTTGAATTTGACTTGATAATAGAATCCAATATCTTTGGGGCTCTATGGAGAGATACTAAATTAACCTTAATCTGGATATGCCAGATATCACTTTGGCAATGCTCACCTACTGTTCAAGCTCTGGCTACCAATCCAGCAAATATTACCAATTCCCTTACAAATATGTAAGTAGATGTACCTAAGGTATCTAAAGAGTTTAATAATGCCTTGAATTTTCTCTGAACATCCATTCCCTCCACTTCTCTGCAGACCTTGTTTCTCAATTAAATTTAAAATTAATTTTATTCTTCCTCAATTAATTTTAAAACTGTAATATACATGGTTTTGAGTCAGCAAGCAATTAATTGTAGTATATTGGTCCAAGGCAATTTGAATATGACTCAGTTTACTCATCAACAATAAAATTATAAAGCTACCTTTCTGCCACAACCTGTTCATCTATATTAATCAATACACGCAAAGAGCAATGAGTCCCTTGTAGATATTAGCCCTACAAATTCACAAAAGTCTATTATCATTAATTGCCATTTAGTAATTAGATGTCACCAGTTCCTATCACATCTCCAGACTTGTGAATGTTTGAACCATAATGTCTGAGTGTAAAGTACTGTCAAAAGGGGATGTGAAATATCTTTCAATGTCATACCCTCTTTTGGGAAGAAAGAATGACATCTTAGTGCCGCCTTCTGGGCACCTTTGAGTTAATAATGAGGCGAGTGTCTCTCAAAGGGCTTCAAACAATAACCCCTTATTAGATTACCAGACAAGGAATTAATGGCCACAAAGAGGCTGCCTGATCAGATCTTAATTAAGCGTGGGCAGTTGAGAGGGTCCTAAAGCTCCCTTTCACTACATCTTTCACTACATCTCCATAGCTCACATGGGCTATACTTCATCCCGAGGTCTGCCCAATTTTCTAATACCAACATAGGAAAATACCTTCAGTTACTACAGAGGGTTGTGAAAGCACACTGGTTTTGTCAAACCTTATGAGATTACTATGCCAATTGTTAATAATGCCGTCACACATTTCCTTTAGTTTAAATCTGTCTTCGCATGTCCTAATATCTAAAAATGGACAGCCCTACCTCTTCCCTTCATCAGGGAAATGAGTTGATTTAGCACCCAGGAAGCAAACCAGGGCACAGGAGGGGGGATTATACTAGAGTTTGGGTGACCTTGACTTTCTTTGTCATACTGTACAGCAGGGACCGAACAGACTATGACTACTACCTGCCCATGGACATGTAGAAATATTGAAGAGAATGTATCTGAAAAGCCCCTCAGCCTCATGGATTCAGGAGTCCTACACCCAGTTCCTAACTCTGTTTCCAATTATATCACCCAGAACAGGTTATATAATTGGCCAGTTCTCTGAGCCTCAGTACCCACCTTTGAAAAATGAGGGAATTAAACCGGAACCCTAAAAAAATGTGTTTCTTAACCTGCATTCTAGGGGACTTTGTTTGCCACAGATATGAGTGGGTGTTTCTGAAGAAAGGATTCCCCAGGCAGGTACACTCAAGTATGCGGGCAAAAAACTAGGTCAAACATACATCAATGCATTTCAAAACCAAAGGATTCCTCACAGCCTTCAGTGTGCTCATGTGCACTGCAATCCTCCAAGCTCTGAGTTATATAAGCAGCGTTACAAACTTATTAAACTAAGAAAACCCATTTTTGTAGAGTATATACACACCGAGTTTGGAAATAACACCAGGAAAAATAGGGTTACAAACCCATTCCATGGAGCCCTGGGGATTCCATGGAGCCTGGGGGATTACAGGGCAGACACAGGTAGAGAGGAAAGAGCCTCAAACCTCATCAGCTCCTTAGCAAGAGAAAGTCACTCACTTATTTTTTTCCCTCTCATTTTGTTTGTTTGCTTTAATTTCTCAATATCAGATCTGATCTGTCCAGAACAGAGACTTTGGTCTGACCAAAGTCATTTGAAAACCACCACACTAGCTGTTTCTAAAGGCATTTCCACTGTAAACATTCTGTGAGTCTATTACTGTTTTGAAGGAAAATATGTGATAAGATAAAACATCCAAATCATTACTGTTGTTGAGCTTTCTAGATTCAGTTTATTATGATTTTGTTCCAGGTTTTCCAGGTTATGCTCTCCTTCCTTCCCTAGACAATCCACACTTCATATTAAGGAGTATGAGATACACATCTATTTTCAAAATACTTTTTTCATCTCTACTGAATAAATGATGTGTGCTCTCATTCTTAACATTCCAGAAGTTACACCTAAGCCTAACTTCAAGGACTCCCTCCTTTCCTTTCTGATCATGGGCCATTCTCGAAAAAGGACACTCCTCCTTGGACACCACTCCAGCTGCTTCCACTGACAATACCTCTTGACTTCGTGTTTATCTTTGCAGCATTCTTTTCTCCTTAGCTCATGATTGATTTTTCTTCATAAATTATTTTGGGCTGTTCTTGCATTTCAGGAGTCACAGTATCCTGTGTTGTTAATGGCTTCCCCTCATCCCTGCTTTTTTTTTTTTCCCCCTGAAAATTCACACTGCATTGAATTACAAAAGGTCCTGCTTCAGATCTTCACTGGACATCAGATTTTTATAGTATCTTGTCAAAAGAAACAAAGTGTCCTCTTTCTGACTTTATTTTACAATCCCATCCCTTACAGGGTATATTCATAACAGGCTTTAACCATGTCATCCAAACACAATGCTCACCATGAAATGGCTTTATATATTCAGCGTTAAGAGTAAATTAGTCAATGAACTGGCAAGGCCTTAAAACCAAAACCCTTTTGTCCTTTATATGAGGGAAGCAATTGCTCATGAATGCTATGACTGTGGCTGCCCAGGGCTGAAGAAACAGTGTGCACCTGAGTAACTGATAGAGCCCAATCTGAGGACAATTAAAATGTACACAACTATTTGGCAGAGGTAGAATCCCCCTTGCAAGACATGCCCCAGCTCCCTGTTTTCACAATAGGAAGAGCAGATGCTCTTGGGAAATTTGGCAGCACAACACGTGGGGAGACCAAGAAAGCACCAAAGGCATACGATGTGAAAACAGTTAAGCTTAGTTGTTTTTTTTTTTTTCTTCCATGAACAAAGCAGCAAGCTATTCTACCACCTTCCCGCTCTCTCACGTGGTGGCTGTGAGTGGCATGGCTGAGAGTAATCAATGCACTCCTGAAGGATGGGCACTGCAGCCTCAGTGTGTGATATGCCAAATATATTTGATTTCCAATATGCATGTATGCATAGAAAGCTTCCAATGGCTGGAGCTGACATTTATCTTCAGCATCTAGGACTGGTGGGGCTGGTCACCCCTGTGCTCATGAGTGAAAGTAAATGTCAGGAAAGATTAGTGGCCATGTACCACCCACACACGTGGATATTTTTCATTCTCTGTGTATTCCTCATGCTGCTCTTCATTTAAGTAACAGTTGTGAGAAATTAAATGTACCTGTGCTCCAGAGGGAGCAGAATTGTGGAAATGAGAGTGGCATTATCACGTGGGACATTTTTTGCTGGGATTCTTTTTGAGGCAAAATACTACTCTCCACACCAGTTTGTTTTCCTCTGCAAATTAGAAATGGAGGCATGACAAAGATTATTAATTGGATCTATTCGTTTGTGAATGTGGTTACTCCTGGACCAGGCGGGGGTGAGGGGTAGGGGAGAGACACTGAAGCATTCTTCTAAATTATCTGTGTGTTAACCAATGTGCCCATCTCCTATAGTTAAAAAAAGGAAACGGAAAGGAACAAAGGAAGAATCTATGAAAACACGGGCATATGAATGATTCCTTAGGATAGAAAATGTGAAGAGAACATTGCAAACCATCAGATGTAAAAAGCAGCTCATAAGAGCAGACCACCTCCCACCTGGTCAATGGGCAGCTAAGACCAAAAAAAAAAAGCATGGTAATAATGAGAAAAACTCACCTCTTTCTCCTCATCCGTCTCAGGTCTAAGCCCACCCATGGTCTTCCTCTCATTGTTTCAACTTTATGCCATTAAATATATTAAAAGCAGAGTTAAAGAGCATTCAAGGGACACCTGGATGGCTCAGTGGGTTAAGCAACCAACTCTTGATTTCTGCTCAGGTCATGATCTCAGGGTTGTGAGATGGAGCCCTGTGTCTGGCTCCAATCAGCAGAGATTCTACTTGAAATTCTCTCTCTCCCTGTCCTTTGCCCCCCCCCCCCACTTATACAAGCATGTACTCTCTCTCTAAAATAAGTAAATAAAATATCTAAAAAAAAGTGCATTCAAGATTTTCCAAATTAAAAATTAATTAATTAATTAATTAATTAATTAATTTAAAAAAAAAAACAGAAAAATGCACCAATCACATGTTTAGGTGCATTCAAAGACCATTTATTTCTTTCGGAAAAGGTAACAAGGCCCTGCAGAACACGGGTTAGGCCTCACTAAGGACACTTGGCTGCCGATGCTGGAAACACTTGATGCTCTGATGAGGCCCGTGGGGTCCGTCTGGCTCATCACATCCCTGATCCTGCACAGAGCACACCATGGAGCTCTCCAAAATCAACAAGAAATTCTGTACAGAACTTCTTCCTCTTCCTGCTGACCATGGAGACTTGAAATTCTACTCCCCTAGTGACCCTCTTCCTTTCAAGTGTAATAGCAGAAACCTGAGGACTCTCAAACTCAACCCACACACTCCTTCACAAAAAAGAAACTGCTTAGAAAAGACATCCATCTTGTCTTGGGCTGAAATAGCATGAAACAGGAAGAGTGTGAAATCAGGCAGTAAGCAGCACCCATGCATGTGTGTGGGCCAGACACGCACACACTCATGTACTCACCTCCCCCCAATCCCTGAGGGTGCCACAAGAAAAGGAAGCCTCTGAGGATGACACGTTCATCCATGTAAGGGTCTAAGCATTTAAGCTTTCACTATTGGTTTGATTTTTCTTTTCCTTTTTGTGGTTTATAAACATAGCAGACTAGACGTTCCCTAAGAATGAAAAATTCTGATTTTTGTCTCACTCATTCCCTGAAGATACAGAAGATACAAAGAAAATGGGCAGGGAGAGCAGGGAATTGCATGATTGGGATCTTTTCTAAGATACAAAACGGGTGAGATCACCTGGTTGAAGAGCATCCACTAAGAGAAGAATACTCATCTGTCAGTAGTAGAAGACCCCTTTGAGGAGTCTGCAAATTCTGCTCAAGGACACAATGTAGGCATACATAATTTAAAACATCTCTGATATGCTTTAGCTTTTCCAAAAGAGTAAACTATCCCAGCTATGCTTTATTTCCCCATCTAAATCTGAGAGTTTTTCCGGTCAAACTGTAATAATACTAGCACCTAGTAATTATATGCTAAAAATGTGCCAGGCTTTACACACACATTATCTCACCACATTTTCACAATAACTCTATGAGAAAAATAGTATTTTTCACATGAAAAGCCTAAGGCAAAGAACATTTTAGTGATTTCTCCAAACTCTTGTTCTTCTAAGTAACAGGGTAAAATCTGAACTGAGACAATCTGACCCAAGAGCTCATGCTCACGTGTTTTGATTTATTTCCACTATACACAACTTTTGTGCACCTTTCAGATATTATACTGTGCTCATGGTAGATGTTAAATCAATACTTGTTGAATTAATTAACATGAATGCAAAAAGGCATGAATTCACATGGAAATAGTAAACATGTCAATGCTGGGTGCCTGGGTGGCTCAGTCGGTTGCACGGCTGCCTTTGGCACAGGTCATGATCCCAGGGTCCTGGGATCGAGCCCCACATTGGGCTCCCTGATCAGGGGCAGAGAGCCTACTTCTCCTTCTCCTTCTGCCTGCTGCTCTATCTACTTGCGCTCTCTCTCTCTGTCAAATAAATAAAACTTAAAAAAAAAGACAGTTAAAAACAAATTCTTAAAAAAATAAAATAAAATAAACATGTCAATGCTGAGTGTTAACCAAATTACCTTAGCATCCTGGGCTGCTAAGCAAGGTGCCAAAGGATTCCTGTCTTAAAAGGGCTGGGCTAAACATACCTAGCATAAGTAAAAGTTATCACTTGTGATTTTATCACAATTCATCCACTCATCTAACTTTTCATTCCTTCAAATAGGTCTCAAACGCCCATCTTGTGGGTCACTCTTCTAAACAAGGCAGGGTGTAGAACGAGGGCCATCACTCCTGTCCTAAAGAGTTCACCACTGTGGAGCGGAGGGGCGAGTATGGATAATTCACAGGAGAAGCATTAATAAAGCCACCAGAGTCTCCCCCTTGGACAGTGAGGAGCTGAACTGAATCTATATGCTGAGTGGAAAGTGCTAAGGGAGAGTCCCATGTTTTGAATTCTAAGCTTTGGAATTCCAAATGCTTTGAGTTACTACAGCAGAGTCCTGGGCTCAACTCTGTCCTTTGCATTCCACCAAAAAGGCAGAATGAACCAAAAAGAATAGAAAGGAGATCTGGCCTTGTCTTCACTTCACTTTCGTGGAAACATCTTACTGACATAATTGTGGGAACACAGGGAAGATCGTCCTGACCAGGGGAATACTCTCTGCGGAGCTTTGAATCCATTTTAATGAATCTAGAGTTCTTCATGAGTCTTCAAGCCCCATGAAGTTAAGGAGACTGTTCAGTGCATGGTATCTTTGTTGTTAGTCTGCGTATTTGTTTATCTGTCTGATTATTTGTTGGTCTGAACTGTTTCAGCTTAGTTAGAGGGTACACCGTGATTTAGACCTCTCTGAATGAAATGAGTTCCAAATGAGAAAACAGACTCACAATTTACTCACAGTCACAAAAATCATTAGACTCTCTTTCATTTAGAATGATATGGTGAGATGGTAAGTGGTGTTATTTTTTTTATCCTTAAAAACATCTTAATTAACTGCCTCTGACATTATGCCTGGCAATTTACAGGGAAACAAAAGATGCACCAATGTTGCAGTTCTTAGAGGTTTATAATCTAACAACAGAGGAAGAAAATATATTAAGGATCCTTTGGTACAGGATAGCTTCTGAGAATCTTTCGAAACCATGAGAGCCATATCATGTGCTCTACCAACACTACTGGACAGAAAAATGATCTAGAGATCCAGCCAGAAACACAGTCACAAGTAATAAAGCACACACATACACGAAAGAAAAGCTTTCTTGACATGTGTTAAGACTAGAATAATACAACAGTATAGGACAGGCCCAGGAAAAATAGACCAATGGAATAGACAAGAACTCAGAAAAAGAACTGAGTATATATAGGAACTCAACAGGGAAACAGTAGCCCCACAAAGCAACAGATGACTGACTATTTAGCAGATGGCACTGAAAGCCCATCTGTGGAGGTACAGTTTACCCCGTGCAGGTACGGAGAGGGACACAAAGGGAAAGGGCTTCATCCCAAACTCACTGGCAGGTACAACATGGAAGAAACAGGAAATACAATTGAATTTCATGACCTACAGAAACTGAGTTTAAGTAAAACACAAGGAAATAGAAGTCATGATGAGTGTCTTTAACACTTTCATTCTTGACCTGGATGCATGAGGACAATTATTTGGATGGGATAAGGTGTGGATGAAGTTTCTTCAGCATCACTTTTACCGCCTTTATATATGAATTGTCATCTCTCTTTCCTTACACTAACAAGAAAACACAGAAAGGGGAGAAAAGGAAGAGAGCTCCTTGAGTTTAGAGAAAAATTTCAGTCTGGAGGGCATGGTATCATTTTCAAAATGTATGGAGTGTCCATTCTGTGAAGTACTCAAAATTAGAGATAATAAGACAACTTCAAAGCAGCAGATCTGTCCAAAGTCTAGAGTACTTCTACTAACATCCCATGCCACCAAACCCCAACATGGAAGTCCTTGACATCCATAGTGTGGCTCTAACCCATAGTAAGAAGCACAGAGGACTCACTGTGGCCCCACAACCACCACTCAGTCTCAAAACCAACAGATTAAAGGGCCCTACCCTCCAGAGTTGATGGGCAAATGATAATAGGTTAAGAAGACATAGTTTTGAATGACTACAGAGGAACATGAAAAGGCGTATATAACTCATACAGAGTATGGCTAAAAGAATGGAGTGGATTTGAGGTTAGAAAGACAAAAAACATGAAAGGTCTCCTAGAGAATGTGGCCTGCCTTCAACAACCTCCTCTCTTATAGAATGTCCCATCTCTCATAATTAACCAAGACACCTGTGTAAACTTCCTTTGCTTCTGATTAAATATTCCTGAAAAGATGTTGACCTTTCTACTACTATTTCTTAAGCAGCCTACAACCCAAATGGAAAGCAGAATTAGTTCTCTACTGTTGTTAATCTTGAGTTGCATGTTAATTGATCTGTAAAAGCCCCGCTGCTGTATTGTATTGGCCCTATAATTAAATGTGTTTCATTACAGATGTTTCAGGGACAGAGGTAGAGTCCCCTTGCCTGCTGACAAACAAACCCATCAGGTAGGTCTTAAACACCAATGGTCTTCAATAGATAATAGGAGCAGGAAGAGAAACAGTCAGCAGGTAGATAACTTGAAGTAATCCTCTGGAGAACTGAGGGGACAGAAGGGTGTTTCTGTTCAGTCACTTAATGTGCTACTAAAAATGCCTTTTTGGGAGGATTGGTATGATTTATAGAAATGAAAGAGGGATTTTCATACCTGTGCCCTGTTAGAGATCAAATATCCCAACAATCACCTCAGCTCAAAAGCCAACTGCGCTCTTACCACACACGCGGGGGCAGCCAGCAAGACCCAGAAGCAAAGGGCACAGAGTGAGGAAGACACAGCCCTGCTCAGGCAAGCTGGAGTACTTCATGGGTAAGAAACAAAGAAACAGGCAGTCACTTAGTCATTTCGAGCCCCTCCACCAGTCCTGGAGTCCATTTGTCACCTTTGCTGGGTGCATCTAGAGATGGCGGCAGTAGCCTGCCGCTCTTGAATCTGAATATTTTCAAGAAACAGTTATCAACGATGGTGCTGAGTGTAGAGGACCATGAGCTCTGTCATGGCATATGACAAGCCTGAGGCTGTGGCAAATACCAAGTGTTGAGTAGCACGACCCTCTGCATCTAGATAGCATGTGCCGTGGGAAAGCATACCTCAACTTGCAGATGGGTTTGATTCATGGTGCTGTTTGCCTATGATGTGAGCAAGTCACCTCACCTGGTTAGGGCTTGGTTACTAGGAAAGAGGGGGAAATACCCTGATTTCTTCACCACTTCATTGTGAGAATTCGTTCTGATAAAGCCCATGAAAGTAATTTTAAACTGGAAAACAGGGGTGCCTGGGTGGCCCAGTTGATTAAGCATCTTCAGCTCAGGTCATGAGCTGTTCTCTTTCTTGTTCCATTCTCTCTCTCAAATAAATAAGTAAAATATTTAAAATATTTAAAAATAAATAAATAAACTGGAAAGCATTCCTGTTGGCCAAATACAAGTTACTTGTGTTTTGCACATGGCTAGGTAATTTACGCATTTTAGTTTTACTCTATTCCTATATAAGGTAGTATGACTACAATTATTCAACAGACCAAGGAAGTTGGGGAGATAGAAACACTTCCATCTTCCTATCAGAATGACTTAGATATATTTGTTTTATAAATTCTTTCTCAGATTCTGAGTAGGCTAAAGGATTAATGAAAAGAGCAACTCCTCACCCACCACAGTTCAGTTAGGAACTGTTTTTCTGAAATACTGAAAACTCAATGCCTACTTTCCCTGCCTATGGCTGTCAGCTTCCCCCAACATCCCCTGCCCCCACCCAGGAAGCAAAGCATTGTAAACCATAGCCATGCCTCAAGCACATAAAAAAATAAAATAAAATAAGAATAAAAAAATAAAAACAGAGAGAAATAAAGAAAACACAAAAACCTTCTTTTCAGGTTTAAATTATATTTTCTTTTCTATTGATCTGGTGATTTTTGTTTTGAACTAGGTGAGAAGAAAATTGGTTTTGCTGTCTTGTCCCTTCTTGCCTTTATCTTCTGCCTTCCCTGCTCCTCTCCATCCACACTGCTGTGGTTCCCTTTTGGATCCTCATTATCCCTCCACACAGTTCCTTGCATCTATGCACCAGCCTCCTGACTGGTCCTCCAGGGCCATCTGCCATAGGGCCACCAGAATGGCATGTGGATAAAACAGGCAAACAAAAAGCACCAACAAAATAAGCCCAGTTGAGATTTTGTTATCCAATTCTAAAAAGAAAAAAAAAATCAATAATTTTCCATCGATCAAAAAATATAGTTTCAAACCTTCAGCACAGCATTTGAGAGCATTTGTGTTTTTTTGGACCTCTTCTCTCTCTGCTTGTAAAAGCATAGGGTTTTTGATTCTTCTTCTTCTTCTTCTTCTTTTTTTTTAACGTTTACCAAATATTTATTAAGCATGTTCCATGTCAAGCACTGTTTTAAGCACTTGAGATACATAACCATGAACAATGTATTCACTATTTTTTTATTGATTATTGAAGTATAATTGGCATACTATGTTATATTAGGTTCAGGTGTACAATATAGTGATTCAACAATTCCAACTCAGTGCTCACCACAGTTAAGTGTAGTCACCATCTGTCACCATACAACATTATTACAATATTACTGTCTTCCCTATGCTGTACTTTTCATCTCCACATTGTATTTTATAACTGGAAATTTGTACCTCTTAATCCCCTTCACCTATTTCACGCTTTCTCCCATCCCTCCCCTCTGGCAACCACCAGTTTGTTCCCTTTATTCGTCCATTTTGGGTTTTTTTGTTTTGTTTATTTGGTTTTAGATTTCATATATAAGTGAAATCATATGAAATTTGTATTTTTCTATCTGAATTCGCATAATACACTCTAGGTCCATCCTTGTTACAAATGGCAAGACCTCATTTTTATACATATATATTCATCTATATTTCATATATATTCATATAACACATATAAAATTCATATATAAACATATATAATGGAATATTATATATAACATATATAATATATATTTTTAAAATTTTATTTATTCTTTGAGAGAGTGACAGAGAACACAACCTGAGGGAGGGAGAGAGGAAGAGGGACAAGCAGACTCCCCACTGAGCATGGAGCCCAATGCATGTCTTGATCCTAAAACCTCAAGATCATGACCTGAGCCAGAGGCATATAGATGCTTAACTGACTGAGCCACCCAGGAACCCCTATACATCTTCTTTACCTATTCATCTATGGATGAACACTTGGCTTGCTTCCGTATCTTGGGCACTATAAAAAATGCTGCAGTAAACACAGGGGTGCATGTATCTTTTCAAATTTGTATTTTCTACCCATGTATTTTATTTTTTTAAGGATTTTATTTATTTATTTGACAGACAGAGATCACAAGTAGGCAGAGAGGCAGGCATAGGGAGAGAGAGGGGGAAGCAGGCTCCCTGTTGAGCAGAAAGCCCAATGTGGGATGCGATCCCAGGACCCTGGGATCATGACCTGAGCCAAAGGCAGAGGCTTTAACCCACTGAGCCACCAAGGCACCCCTAAACTATGTATTTTAAATACCATCTATGTATTATGACTTCCCAGGGTAAACCTCTGGCCTGGGCGCCTCCCTTAAGTTCCAACCTCTTTCATATTCATGTGCCCACTTCACATCTCCACTGGGATGCCATCCCATCTTATTGGGCACAACATAACTCTTGATCTTTTCTGACATATTTACCTCACCCACAGTATTTCCCAGGCCAGATATTGGCAACTTTAGCCAAAAACTCTAGAGTTACCCTTGACTCTTCTGTTTCCTCACACTCTGCTTCTAATTCATCCACAAATCTTATTGGCTCTTCCTTCTAAATGTACCCAGAATCTGGTCCAGGGAGCACACCCACCGAAGCCACCATCCTCACCATCATCTATGGCTTGTTCCTAACTGACCCCCTGCTGCCCCATCTGCCCCAACACAGCAGCCAGAGCACTCCTTTACAAACATATGTCACTCCTCTGCTCAAAACTGTAGAGCGGCTCCCTGACGGTGAGACAATCCTTGAGGCCTGATGTGATCTAGACTGCTGTCACCTTTCCACCCTCCAACTTTGCCTATGGACCCACCTGAGCCACACTTGCCTCTGGCTGCCCTATGAATACTTCATGTTCACGTCTGTCTTGGCTATTACACAGCCTAGTCCCTCTGCCCAGAATTCCTTCTCTAGACAGATGTGTGCATCATCATTCCATCACCTCTTTCAAGGTATCACTCAAATGCTAACGTCCTAATGATTTACCCTAGATATACTATCTACCCTGCCTCTGTATCTCATCCTACTATTTGGTTCTGTGCTTCACTCATAGGTACTTACTACCTTTTACATTCTATGTACTTTATTTATGTATTATTTTTACCACCTGTCTCTCTTCACTAGAATGTAAGATCCATAAGGGCAGGTATATTTACCTTCACATTCACTAGCCTATCCTGAGCTCTGTAGCAATGCCTAGGAATAAAAATCACTCAAAAAGTATTTGTTGAGTGAGTGAATGAAGAAATGAGCACTCATTCTGTTTCAGCAATCTTATCTCCCGCCATTGTCTTCAGTCTAGAATCTAGTTGCAATCCTGATCATACAAACACACTCCGTACTTTTTGAAGATGCTACTCAGACTCCAATGTTCATCCTCCCACAATCATCCCCAGAAAATACAATCTACTCTTCCAGATTCAATCCAAATACAGTTCCTTCCCTCCCTCCCACTCTTCCTTCTTTCAGGACTTCCTCCTTCCTTCACTCCCTCCCTGCCTCCCTCCATCTCTTCCTTGTTTCCACAAAGATTTTAGCATATTTTAGGCAGTATTTACTGTGTTAGCCATGGTAGATGTAGGGGAGAAAAAAATAAGACACAGGCTCCACCTTCAATTAGCTTATAGTTCACTAAAGATTTTTCCAATGCCTCCCTAGGAATAAATCACTATAATGTTTCATGAGTGGGTGGCAGCCTCAGATGGTGAAAAGGGCATATAGGCTTAACCTTAAGAAAACAGTGCATAGTCCAATTCCACCATTTACCAATGAGCTTACTCAAAACATCCAATGTCTAGAAGCTCCTGTCTCTTCATCTTTAACATGAGGATAATTCTTACCTTAAAGTTATTTGATAATTAAACTAAAAAATAATAATAATATAAGCATGTTAAGTACTACATAATAATACAATCAGTAATAGATATATGAATAATAAATAAGCAAACTAAGTGGTACACAGATGTCCTTTTAGCAAGTAGTTGTCATTCAGACATGAAGTCCCTTCCCTTCCTGCAATACACTACAGTGACCTAATTCCTTTCTTGTGACCCATACTTGACTCTGCCTCACTCTATAAGGCATCTAGTTATCTGCTTCCCGTGGGATGCCGAGTTCCTTGAGACCACCCCTAGTACAGCGTTGCATACTGTAGTCTTCAATTCATGAGGGCTAAGGAATAAATCTCCTCCATTCCTATATTTCCCTCCCTCAGTTGTCCTTGTGCTTCTGTTTATTATTCTTCTGATACTCTTCCCTCTTTGTCAAGCCTCTTTTCTCCCCATCACTTTATTTTTCATTTCATCCTTCCAGAAAAGTATTTCTCTCTTCCACTCTACATGTTCCTCATCCCCATCTCTGTCCCCCGCCCCCACTGCCTCACACACCTTCCCTTTCTTGTTCCCCAGGTTATAGCACAATCTTTCCTTCCCTCTTCTCTTGATCATCACTCTCTGTCAGGCTCCTGTCCTCTCAGACCGGCCTGGGGAAGTTTTATTGATCTCTCAGTAATGCCCGAGTGCCTCTGAAGGTTAAGGTCAACAAGAGTAAAGCATCCTGCTGAACCACAAAACCTAAACTCGACTTCAGTATGAGCAGTTATCAATTATTCAGAGCTGTCAGATCACAGGGCACTCTCCATCTGGAGATACTGAGAAGGAAAACATGGGCTGATCACACGGAAGGTTAGTGTGGGGAAGACCAATTTCTCACAACCCAGGGAACCTCTCCTCCAAGCACTGCCAGGTGGTAGATGATAAAGGTAAGATGCAGCCATTGGTCAAGGGAAAAAGGACACCTAATGCAATCGCATCATGAAGAGAGACCATCAAATAAGCTATCGATGTCCAACAGATTTCTGGCTTTGAAACTTTTTCTTCTCTCCCATAATCCCATACATAGCTAGCCTTAAAGTCTTTACTTGCTAACTAATTAGGTACCTGGGATCTACAAGTTCTACATAAATCAAACCCAGATAATGATGGGTTTTGTCATTTCCACTATGCCTTGGTTTACTTTGCTGACATAGTAAAAACTCATGTGCCACCGTAACAATAAAAATACAGAATATTTAAGTTAAAAATACACTTCAAACAAAGAGCTGTGAATTAGAAGACTGGTGTTAATCTCCAGCTTCTTCTTTCCAAGGTAATATGTGCCATCATCATGAGTAAAAGACCCATCAAGGTAGCATCATGACCCATCCCAGCTCATTTTGAATGCCTTTGCACACGTAGTTTCACTACTGACAAATCCCTCCCCCAACCTTCAATGAGGCAGAACCATACACACTTCAGGACTATTCTTCGGTGCCACATGCCTCTGGGATGCCCTCTAGTGTGGCTTGGAAACTCCTCCTGGACAACCCCAGTTCTTCTTGTATTGTAAAATAGCTGAATTCATGATACTGCGTAGCAACTCCATCGAAAGCAGGCTAGGACAATTATTAGAAGTACAAACTCAAGAACCCACCTTGGTCTGAATCCTGACTCTAACATCTTCTCTCTCAGGGTCTCAGTTTTCTACTCTGTAAATACGGGAATAACAATGGCATCTGCCTTCAATTGTCATTTTGATGAGCAAAATGTAAATTACTTACAGAAGACCTTGAGGAGAGTAAGTACTATGTATCTGTGGTGGTTACACTGCCTATAGCAGCTCTGTCATGGAAAAAATTTATTACTACATTTTCTATTATATATTCTGTGTCTATTACAGAGCCTAGAACATTCTAGCAAGTAGTTGTTGAATCAAAGGATGCTCTAAAGCCAGGATTGGTGCTCTCAGTCTACTTTCTCAGTGCATCTGTCTTGAATCTTTTTTACCAAGGTCTCAGGAAAAAGTCACCATGGGTCACTTACTTTTCTGTTCCTCTTGCAAACAAAGGATGTGGCAATCATATCACAGATACTTATGGAATAAAAAATCTTGGAAGATGGAGATAGTATCTCCCTCCAGAGCAGAGGGCATATATTATTTAGTGCCCAGTTTCATGAAGATAAAGTCTCCCTCTTAGACAAATATCAAACAGGTTTGCTTGCAGCCCATTATAAAAGTTCCAGGTTCCCTAAACTTGGGGTTAGCCACTATGAAGAAAACCCACCCAGTGCATGGCACCCACATGGCTGTTCTGCACATCACCTGTGGGCTTTGAAGCATGGAAAGCTGATGTGAACTTGAAGCTCACACTGCTTCCTCTGCCCAAATAATGATACCCTTTGTCTCTGACCCAGGGATCTTGTGCCTTCTGCCACCATTTACACAACCATAGCAGAATACCCGGTTAGTTTGATGGCTAGGTAAAATCTCAGACCCTCCACAGTTCCTGAAAAAGTTTTGATAATAAGAATGGGAGAGTAATGGAGACAGAGCCTTCTGAAAGAGAAAGGATGTGTGCCTCACAGGCTTCATTAGAGAATATAAAACAAGTGGGATCCTACAGCACATGTTATTGCCTAATCAACAGTGGGTAAGAGGTAGTGGATGAAAGTCCCCATGGTCCTGTCTATGACTGAATATTTGGAGACTGTCCCAGAAATGGTGACCAGTTATTCTTTACACTCCTCCAGGTAGGAGGAGGAAGGGATATTATCAGGATAATGAGGCAGCAAACCTTACAACCCCAGTGGAAAGACAAAATGGCTATAGCTGTTGAACCCAGGAATCCCCAGAGCTAAAATAAATGACCTTAACAATGATTATACAGAATACTGGATAAACTGAAAATACCAGAAACTTGTTTGTTTGGGAGTTCCTGGCTTACTGGCATGGGGCTGTTCTCTACCTCCAAACCCCTTCATCTTTCTGACCCTTTCTACTCTGTTCAGCTGCTTTAAGAAGAAAGATGACTAGGGATGGGGCTGAGATCTCCCTGTCCCCATGTATGCTAAGGAACTACAAGGAGGGGAGGAAATCAAAATATTCTCTAGGTTTGGGGCACCTGGGTAGCTCAGTGGGTTAAAGCCTCTGCCTCCAGTTCAGGTCATGATCCCAGGGTCCTAGGATAGAGCCCCGCATTGGGCTTTCTGCTTAGCGGGGAGCCTGATTCCTCCTCTCTCTCTGCCTACTTGTGATTTCTATCTGTCAAATAAATAAGGAAAAAAAATCATTTAAAGATACATTTCCTAGGCCATTTCTCTTAGAATGGCTTTTAAGCCACTATTCTACCAGTTCCCATTGTGGAGAGGCACTCAGATTCAGCTCATGAGGCTTGAGCAAGGTTAACAGTAGGATAGGGAAGTTAATGCGAACTAGCATTCTGGGCCCTTTAAACCAATTCAATGTACTCTTGTTGTTGCTGTTGCTTCTCCAACAACAGTAGGAACTGAGGTTTTACAAGCTTGTACTTTCATATCCCAGAAATGTCAGAGGGATCTTCTTAATTACAGAGAGCTGGAGGTAGAGAAGTGCCAGTGGGACAAACTCCCTGGACACGTGTCATCAGGGCCTGCGTTAAGATTTAACACTAATGCTTCTTTACTCTGATGTCCAAAGATTTTACTCACTGGCTGATATCTGGCTGATTGGCAAGTTAGAAGCCTCAGTCTCAATGACCTTGGATACAGTGTTATCACACCTTTACCAGCAGGGAACCCTGGCTAATAAACCCCTATAAAATCCAAGGGCCTGTTTGCCAAGCAGTTTCTTTGGACTATGTGGATAGATTTATAATATCCAGCCCCACCAGACATCAAGGGAAAGAAAGCTGCTGTATCTTCAGCCCCTTGTCACCAAGAAGGTCTGGCATCTCACTGGACTCTCTGAGTAATAGATAAAAGGATGCACCTTACTTCAGCATCCTACTTGCTCTTCTGTACTAACTCTCAAATCAGCTTCCTTTGATGGGTCCCAAACCAAACGGCTGTGTTGGAATCTGTCCAACAAACTGCAGCACGTCTTCTACTTCTACTTTTTCTACTTCTACTTATACTTCTACTTTTTGGTATCCCATAACCCTAATAACTCCTCTAAGCTACATGTTTCTGTGACTGATGACTTTGCTGATTGGAGTCTCTGGCAAAGAGAGGGTGGCTCACCCAGAGGTGTACCTTGGGATTTTGGACCCTTTCTCTCCTTGACATGGCTACAGATACACCACTTTTGGAAAAGCAGCTATTAGCTTACGATTGGGCACTTGTCAAAACTGAACACATGACCTTTAGAGGCCTTGAGAATCTCCAGTCCAATATTCCCATTCCGAGTTGTTGAAATTAGGGCCAAACGACCATCAAGGTGCGAGAGCTCAACAAGCCATGCTTGTCAAGTGGAAATAGTCTCTTCAAGAATGCAGCCTGCCTAGTTAAGTGACATCTCAGCTTTACAGGGAGAGTGTCAGCTATCCCTCTGAGTAAACTTTATCCCCAGTGCTATTGTCTGAATCAAAGCCACTGACCCAGTGAAGCTCTCAGTTCATAGACGTTCCCCCAAATGCCTGTACTTGGCTGACTAGATCATTCAGCTAAGATGAAACACAATGGTATCCTCTACATGGTGGCAGGTGTTCAACCTTAGCTCCAACAGAACAGAACCAAAAATGGACATGGCCATTCCACTCAGTGGGCAGAGCTCAAAGCTGCTCACATAGTTCTGGCTAATACTCTCCTTGATGAATCTTGTTACATCTGTACTAATTCCTGGACTGTGGTCAACAGCCTAGCTGTTTGGTCTACCACTAAGAAAACTACAGACTTAAAGATGAGACACCCCTTTTTGGAGCCACGAGTTGTGGGAAAAAAGATCACAGAACTGCTAATCAAACCACATGGGTTACTCATTTAGATCCCCACAGCAAGGACTGGTTCTCTCATGACATTGACCAGGATTACACCACTTGGATGGGTACCACTGAAGCCTGAATGAATCCTTGAACTTGGAAACACATCTACCATCCTAGGCTGGGCACATGGCAAATGACTCTATGTTTCCAATGCAAAGGCTACCACTTTTGGCTCCTGTCAAATTTGACCTGTTTTTCTTGTGGAAGTGGGAAGGCCCATTGCCTAGGGCATTGCTCCTGCCCACTGCTGGAAAACTGACAACATCTGACTGTTCACTCCTCTCCTCCAGGGCTAATGATGTTGCCTCACTATGGTGGACATTTTTCAGGGTACAGTGTTTCTGTTCCAAAATAATCTGCTAATTTAGCCACAAACTCTGTGGTCCTTAAAACTAATCTGGGTCATGTGTTGAGCTTTCTAGAGCCTTTGCAGTCTAGGAGTCCTAAAGCTTTTATTACTAAAGCAACTCAACAAAGGGCTGATAGTGAAGGTATTTGATGGACCTTTATCCTCCCTATCAGCCACAGGCATGGATATCAGTGAGTGTTGGAACAGCCTCTGAAAAACTGAATCAAAAAGATTTCTGACTCTTTCCCTTGACTCCTCCTAATCCACACACCTTAATATATCACTTTGGTTCCTGAATGTGGCTGTTCCAAGAAAGAAATCATTTCTTTTTGTCACTTCCTGGATAATAAACAGGACAAAATAAATTGGGGGTTGGGGGGGGATTATGAAAACCTTTCCTGGAAATTCAAGATATTGCCCTGACCATTCCTGGGCATGTTTTTCTTTCCTTCCCATAAAAGCAACCCCAGCACAGTCTGGTCGGTCCATCCTCTGCATGGCAACATGGCCAAAAGGGGATCTAGAGGATTCAAACTCAATTCTGGTGTAGCCTCCGGGATTCTCTTGTTGGACCAACATGATCCTAGATCAAAAGGATAATGGCCACATGGCTGAGTACACTCTTGTCCAAATCCCTCTACAGTGGCCCACATAAGCCAAAGTAGGAATATAATGCATCTTTGTTAGTTTTATGAAAATACCCTTAAGACTCTTGAACTTGCCTCTTCGAGATAAAAGACCTAGGTACAAGCAGATGATTGGAAAAGGTGAAATAATAGCTACAGATAGGACTCGCCAATTTTGTTGAGGTAGAGGCAAAAAATTCAGGTCCTTGGGGAGGAATAACTCAGATCCTGGAAAGTGCAGGGAGGAAGGGACACAAATCATTCTTTGCCTTTCAGAACTACCCATGGAGCCTACCTCATGAGGAAAAGAAACTGGTACAGTACTCCCAAACTGTTGCAAACACCTTAATTTCACCAACTGGTGAGTCTGCCATAACTCCCCTGATGGCTCTGATCACAATTTGGTCACTATTCTTACCCTTATAGAAAAGTGGATCAGAAACGGTAGGAGATGGCCCCAGGTCCTACCATCCCCTCAAAGACATCTGTCAACATCCTTTGTTGTCCTCCCTGCCCCCTTCCCACAGTCATGCAAACTGAGTATAGAGCATCTACTTGGGCCACACACATCATCCTCCTGGGACTTGAAGGGCAAAAGGGATTGGTGTGAACATGAAACTCATGTCTCTTGCTGTGCCAGAAGTAGTGAAGTTCTTTGTCTCTGAACCAGGAGTCTTGTGTCTTCTGCCAGCATCCAAGAAAGAGTAGCAAGCTACCTTGTTAGCTTAAAAGTCAGGTAAAATTTCAGACTCTTCACCGTTGAACAGGGCCAAGGTATCTTAGTAAATGAGCGTTCCTGTCTTTCTTCCCAATGACATTATTCCCCGTGTTAAACTGGTCATAAATTTAGTGGAATGCCCACAATAAATGACAAGAATTCACTATTGTGAGACAAAAGTGGCAGAGTGGGAGGACTCCTCTAGGGAGGACTCCCACTTTTCACTACTTTGCTAAGACACATTGAACTGCCTGGTTTGTGGAATACCAGACTTCACATTATAAAGTGCAAATTCACCTATCCGCATACACCAAAATTAATTTATCATCTTCAAAGCCCTTTTATTTCAGATATAGAAAACGAAAGGGGGTGGAGGTAAAGTGTTGTGTGTATATGTATGTGTATGTGTGTTTGTATGTATTTCTCTGAGATCAAAGCCATTGATTTCAGGTTCACATCACAGGAATTATTGATAGAAATAATTTTTTTGTTTTTCTTTTTTTTTTCAGTGTTCCAAGATTCATTGTTTATGCACCACACCCAGTGCTCCATGGAATATTTTTTTGTTTTGTTTTTCTTAATGTGATTTTTTCATTGATGAATAGAGTGATATGGGGAAGTTCTTGAAGTGTGTGCTGAATTATAAATGAAGATTTAATCCCTGCAGTTTTGGCTCACCTGTGTGATATTCTCTGTGGCCAGGATATCTCTTTACTCCATCCTGCATGGTTATTCCTTTTACCACACAGCGGAGGCTGGAAATTCATGTCAAAGCATCCTGGGTGAGCAATGTCCTTTTCCATGTCTGATGCCATTTCCCCTATGCCACTGAGGTACCCAAGATACTTTCCAAGAGCTTTTTATATTCTATGTCTCTAAAGACTGCTAAATTGGGTCGGATGTGTGGGATTAAGCTCACCTTATAAAATTTGCTTGAGAAAATCTCAGATCCATTAATGCTTCATAAAAATTTTACAAGGTTTCTGCTAAAGGAAGGAAAACAAACAGAGGTGGTGTCGGCATCTAGGCACTCTTTAAATCAAACATTCTCTCTCTAATGCATTTTTTTTATGGCACCAATCAGAAAAGCAATCAACCATGAAGCCTGCGGCTTCTTCCACTTCCATTCCTAGAGCAACATTTCCATGATCTTTAAACATTCTACATGAAGCCATGGGAGAAGTAAATATGTATATCCACCTACCTATATTCTTTGATATAGTTCTTTGACTCTAAAACGTCTCTATCAAAATGAACACTCCACACCCTCCAATTTGAGTTTAGGAAAATAGGATAAGATGATGAATGTATCTTCCCTATTCCAAAATGCTCCAGGGGGAGAAAGAGAGAGATTAGAAACAGTGGATGTTTAAGACTACAGGATGAAAGTTAAAATACTCCTACATGTCTTATCTTTATCTTTTATTAATTATTTTTACTAACATATAATGTATTATTTGCCCCAGCGGTACAGGTCTGTGAATCTCTTATCTTTATTTTTATGTATATTGTTCAGGAAATAAATAAAAATATGTCATGAGTAAAAGCTGGGCTCCAAGGCTTAAGGGTGCATGAGCTCTGTAATGATAAAAGGAGATATTTCAGAATGATTTTAGCACAAGTGGACATAAAAAAAGGGAAGCAGAGACTCAGTGGAGCCCAGAGAGCAGATCGGTGAAACTTACAGCAGGGCTGTGGCCACATTTCCAGTTTGACAAATAGACCTTCTGGAATGAGGCTAGCGGGGACCTGGTTTCCTGGGATAAACAGAAAGAATAGCCTCCCTCCCTTATTTCTGCAAGCCCCCATATTTCTCCAGTGGTCTTATTTCCCTTCAAATCCAGGGCCTTTGGAAACTTGCCTTTTCATAACACATCAGTGACTACAGAAGAGAAGCAACAGAATACTAACCAAACAATGGTAAGACTGTTTTATCTTTCATATGTGTTATAATCACCCGATCCTCAAAACAGTC
The DNA here is from genome assembly GCF_002288905.1 of Enhydra lutris kenyoni. NCBI lineage: Eukaryota > Metazoa > Chordata > Mammalia > Carnivora > Mustelidae > Enhydra > Enhydra lutris. The sequence continues at coordinate 3,430,180 of NW_019154118.1, forward strand.
CTGTGAAGTAAGGCAACTGTGATCTCTTGGAAAGAAAACAAGATTTGCACTGAAATAAAAACTGGTGTTTCAATCCTGGCATAACCACCTAGTAGCTTCTATGACTTCAGTCACTTCTAGGACTTCAAACCCCAGTTATGGTAGAATATGTAAATCAGAGGTGATCGCCTGCTTCAGATAAAATTAGCAGGATTAAATGAGATAACTGACAAGATTCAAAGCAGACAGCAAAGGATAGATGCCTGAGGAATAAAAAAAATATATTCACCCACCACTTTGGACAGTTCAGGAATCTGATTCATGACACAGAGTGAATGAGTAGCACAGCTTTGAACTCACAATCTCTTCCTATGCCAAACCCTGAACTGTTCACTTTCTCTTCCATGACTTAGGGTTTTCTAGCATTGTTTCAGGCAGATACTGCTCCACACAGACAAGAGGCTGACCCTGGAGCAAAGCGGGTTCCCAGTGCCTGTCAGTGACTGGTAGGATAGCCAGCTAGAACAGAAATGCCAGTTTTAAGGGGATGATAAGGAAGCTAGTAAATGTAAATGGGAGAACATCATCCTGGCAGGAAGGTCCTGGGGGGAGCATTCCTCTACACCTTGGCCCAACCCACCTGGAGACTGATATTAAGATGAATTTATGTTCAGCAGGAACCCCAAAGACTGGAGTCTTCTCAACATTTCCTCCTTTCTAAGAGCCTCCCTGCTTAACTTTACTGAAAAATCTGACCAAAGACCCAAAGTACATGACAAAGTACCATAAACTGTCTGGGACATCCTGCTAAAGTCACCTTCGTTGAGAATAAATCAATCCAAACATCATGCTCATCATTTTTCCATACCCCTCAACTCCCAAATGACTTTTTAGTGTGGACAGCTCTAATTGTGTCTTTAATAACTAAGACTTTCAAACACTCAAGGTCACTAATTCTGACTTAGATGTGGGGGTAGTCATCTTCTCTCTGCCATTGTTATAGGAATTAAGGGAAGCAGCTGTCCAGAAGAGATGAAATCAGCACAAGGAATTCCCTATTCTCCTTGCCTACCTCTGACCAGGTCTCTATAGTGCCGGCTAATGTAGGTCTGTGGCATATGCAGAAAGGTTTGTTCTAAAGAAAATCAATGGCAGACTCCCTGACTCCAGGTATCAGACATCCTAGAGACACTGGCTTCCCCACCAGGCCCTGGGAGTTCTTGAGCATGTTCAGAAAGGAAGTGCCTTCACTCAGGCTCTGCCCCCACAGGTTTTGTAAATAATTCAGCAAGACAAGGACGGAGCTATCTTAAGAACAGGCTGCCTTGCCCCAGGATTCTTAAACGTCACTGAGTGTCCCTCTGGTCATTTTCTGCTGTTATTTTTAAAAGCTAACACATGGACTTTATATTTAGGAGAAGAATATTTTGGTATCAGTGAGCTAGGTAAGATGTGCCCCTGGTGGGGACAGAAGTACAAAATCACTCTGTCCTTAAGTCATAGGAGAGCACTGGGCTCAGGGAGGGAACTGGTGTTTCTTTTAGCTTTTCTTGATGGAACACACTCAGTACAGAATTCTCACCTAATGAGTGCATTTCCTAAGACATTTTGTTCTTTTATCATTATCTTTGGAGTGTTTGCCTTTCTTAAAAACTATTATAATTGCTTTCAGTTTATAATCAGCCTCTCTGATCATCTACATTTTCTTAACACATTTGATGAGGTATATTTTCTACCTAATGCTTCTCCAAAAAAAGAGAAAGCCTAAGAGTTGCCATACTGTCACTTTCGGGGGCCCAGTCAGGATCCATGTGTATAGGTAACAGGGCGGGGAGGATATCAGAGTCAATCAGCATGTGAGGGAAAAGTTCAAACTCACTGTACTCAAAGCAATGTACCCTCCTACCAAACTAGCAAACCTACACAGTCAGCATTAATGAGGAATGGAGGGGGTGGGACCCAAGAAATGACCCCACCTTAGTAGCCCTGCTATCTAGAGGACAGCTTGATATTAGTTATCAACAAGCAATGGCCATTTGCATATCCTCTGCTACAATTCCACTTGGAATCACTTATCCTAAGGAAATAATCATGGTTTTGAATAAAGACTTAACAAAAAAGATATTCATTTGAATGTTATTTACAACAGCATGACAAATGGAAATAGACTAACTGTCCAACCAGGGAGGGTTATTAGTTAAATAAAGATGATCCATCTATAAAAATAGAATATTTGGTGGCCATGAAATATAATCCATAAAATATTTAAGGACACAGAAAGATACTTTCTATATATGTAACAACATATTGTGTAATATAGAAGTTCATTTTTGAACATCAAAAATGTAATTAGATCTGGGGGGTGGGGTTATGGACATTGGGGAGGGTATGTGCTATGGTGAGTGCTGTGAAGTGTGTAAACCTGGCGATTCACAGACCTGTACCCCTGGGGATGAAAATATATGTTTATAAAAAATAAAATTAAAAAAATGTAATTAGATCTATAGCCATATAAAATAAAAACTGAAAGCATATATATGACTATGTTAACAGTGATGAACTGTGGATGGTGAATTACAGATGGTTTTCATTGTGTGTGTGTGTTTTCTTATCAATGTTTCCTAAAACTCTCCACCATAAACATAAGTGATTTTGCTTCTGAAAAGAAAAAAAAAATGTGTTCTGCAAAAGTTAATTGAGCATACAGTTTGTGCCAAGCACGATGGGGAGAAATTACCAACCAGGCACAAAGGCTCCCAGGAGGTGCTGATGGGAAGGAAGAATCTATACAATCCTGCCATAGCATTGGGAGCCCTAAGTCAATGTGTTTGCTGAATGTGGCTGAATGTGGACCCAATGAAGTACCTAAGTGTACTATCTTCTCTCTGCAGAGAGAAGGAGCTTCTGCACATATCCAGGTGCAGCCGTGGCCCATAACCTGGGTGCTGTTGAGCCATAACAGCAGTCCTCATGCTTCCTGAGGCCTGGACCAGAGGGCTGCAGGCCAGTCTTGCCCCTCCTGGCCCTCCCATAGGTCTATGAGACTCCCTGCCTGGGCCTGGTGTGGTGAGAGAGGCCCCCTGTGCTACTCACAATGCCTAAGTACCCTTCCCCAAACTAACCTGATATGCAGACACCCTTCAGTGGCAGGAAGCATCCTACAGGTGGTTGACGACTTTAGGGAAAAGGAGGTCCTATCCTAAATCACAGCTCTGTCAGCATCTCAGCCTGGGAAACAGTGTCAGAAGATGCTGTTTCATTCCTCTGGTCGGACTTATGAAATTACAGATCATTAAACAAAAGGAACTCACCTCTCCAACCTTACAGATGGACTGATATTTCCAAAGATAGTAGCTGGTGAGGTGAGCAAGAAATAGGATGGCCTTTAGCATCTTTGAAGAGTGGCTTGGTTAACCAGACTCATTTTTAAGGTCTGCATTCTCCTTATGGCACATCATTTATTTTTCCTTCTCTTCTTTTTGACCTCTGATCTCTTTATCTTTTCTTCTCTTGGTTTATTAAACTTTTTTTAGTCTACCATCAATTTTCTTTTTTTCCTATTTTTTCCTCCTCTTCTCTTGTCATTAGAAAGGGAACTGCAGCTCTACAGAAGTCTGGGTACCTAAGGCTGTTCCGTAGTTTATCTAGCACTCACCCTCAACCAGGCTTAATGGTGCCAGGCTAGTAAGACCACAGAAAAACAACCACATAACGTGACCAATCCAATGAAATCACTTACAAAAAACTCCTTCCTTTGGATTAGCTGGTAGGAATTGTCCACTTGCCCAAAGAATTGAGCATAATTTCAGTACTATAATCCCTTTATTTCATTTACCGTCTACGTAGTATAATGTCTGGAAAGGCTTATTGTCTATACTCTGTACAAATGCACACACCCATCGATGCGCACACACACACACACACACACACACACAATGTGCACATGTGCTCACAGGCTCACAGATGTCATACTAACTTGACTTCTGCCCTTCTAAGTGCCTTTGATACCATACACACCTACCCTCATAACCAGGAAAATGAATTTCAACTGTTAGTCCTAAGATATGTTTTGAAAATACCTTATAAAAATATCAGTGGGGGGGATATATTATGCTTCTATTTTTGGATAACTTAGCGCTTCATTCCCCGTGCTTACTGCAACATCAAAAAATGTTGCCAGGACAACAGATCATCCAATCTCTTCATGATGCCTGAAAACTAACCAGTATCTGACTTCTCTACCCCATGTTCTTCTTTGCCAGGAGCTAGAGGAAGATGAACTTTATGGTTTCTGGCCAAAAGCTCTCTTCTAATTGTGCTTAATCTATAAAACCAACCCAAACAAATAAGTGGGTTTCTGTTACTTAACGGGTTAGGGATCTTAAATCTACATAGCATCTCATTAGCAGAATTACAGGGGGAAAAAAAAAACCTTCTAATTTAATTTGTCTTTCTTCTCTGTACTCTAGGGGAGTGTTTTGTAGCAAAGGTAGGAAGATAGTACACAAGTGAAGCTCTGGCCACCAGTCAGAGTGACTATACCTGAGAACCCTGTGTACTTATTCATGAAGTATTACTTGCAATAAGGATCTTGCATTAGAGTAATGAGGTTTTTTTTTTAATGAAACTTGAATTTTCTGCTTTTATTTTCTTCCAAAATTTAAGGTAAGTAGTACAGTCCCACTTCCTAGAAGATGTCTGAATCTAACCCCTTGATAGTCAGGTAATGAGCTCTGATGCTTGATAGAGATATTTTACAAATACAAAATCCTGTTTTCCCACATGCAGAAAGAATGTGGGTTCATTATGGAGGAGCTGAGAAGAAAGACAGGTTAAAGTTAAAGTGAATAGTAATTTGCAGGTATTGATTCAAGTATTATTGACTGCATGTGAATGTATACACACACACACACGTATACACACACGCACAGAGAGAAACACACACACAGATGTATACACACACAGAGAAGCACACACACACAGATGTATACACACACACACACACACACACACACACACACACACACACACACAGAGTCCCCACCCTTCAGGAACTGAATGTACCAAGATGAAAGTAATAAATACCATTAGGGGTACCTGGGTGGCTCAGGTACCTGCCTTTGGCTCAGCTCATGATCTCAAGGTCCTGGGATCAAGCCCCACATCTGGCATTCTGCTCCACAGGAAGCCTGCTTCCTCCCCCCTCTCTCTGCCTGCCTCTCTGCCTACTTGCGATTTCTGTCTGTCAAATAAATAAATAAAATCTTTAAAAAATAAATAAATAAATAAATAAATAAATACCATTAAATATTATGTTCAGATTCAGGGTGAAGGCTGTTTGGAGGAGGACATGGTCATTTGCAGTAGGGATGAGTTGAGAATCACTTCATGTTGAGACAGTTGCTTGGGTACAGAGACATTTAGATCCTTCCTTGAAGGATATCTAGGATTTGGGAGTTGGCAGGGAGGTATTCTGGGAGGAGGGACCTATAAGCAATGAGACAGATGTAAGAAAACCAGGGTAATAAAGGAGGATTTATTGGCTTCTTTGAAGTAGGACAGAGGTGTTGCTTCCTCACTGTGAACTCCTTCAGGTCATATATTATCCACTAACACAACTTTTGACCAATGAAAGCAGAAACCACGTCACTGTGGTTGTCTTCTTGATAGGAAACATGGAGGGTAGGAGCTGTGGGTACAAGCTGGATTTTATAATCAGGACATTCCTCCCCCTGCCCCAGATACAGACAACTCTCCTGCATGTGTCCACCTTTGCATCTGTATAGAAGGCTCCTTAGTCCCAGGACCAGGCTGACAGTATGGAAACAGAGCATGAGCTTCCAAGAAGGCCATCAAGCGAGACGCAGTAACATTGTCTCCAAACCAGCTTTTCATAGGCTCTTACTTATTATTTAATTTGGCTGCAGTGTATGGAATTAGGCTAATGGCTGTTAAGTGGCTAGGGCACAAACATGGTCCATCTGCCGAGAAGGCTCCAGGCCACTGTCTATTTCAAAGACTAAGGAAAAAAGATGAGTGAGACATTCTGTTACACTAAAAGCCTCATCAAATGCCTTTTTATTCACCCTCTGATCTAGTTTCTTTCAACACCAGTGATTTTCCTGGTACCATATTAAGAACTCAAAATCAGGGTCTTCTGCTGGGCCATTAGCAAAGTGAAAAATAGGCTATCCTTACCTAATCTATAGGATATTGTGATAGAAAGTAGTAGTCTGAACAGCAACAAAGAAAAACAATTCTGGAGCAACTATGATGTTCAGAGCACTGCAGAGAACGCAAGACATGATTCCTAACTTCAAGGCATTTCTCATCTTTGATGAACAGGAAGGAAGGCAGAACATGTGTATGAAGCACTCTGATACACGACCAACTCTACCACAACCTCCAAGAGGATGGTATGGAAGAAAAGAGACTATGTCTCGGAAAATTAGAAAGGAGTTGGTAGAGGGGGATATTTTTGAGTTGGGCTTTGAAGAGAAATAACTACTTTATTTATGGAATAAGTTCTTACTCCGTGCTTACTCTGTATTCAGTATCTAATGGAACCCCCATAACATCCTGATAAGGTTAAGTGCCACTATTTCCACCACTTGATAAGATTATTAAGCTCAAGCTCAGGAAAGTGTTATCCACTGTCCAAGCAATTTTAGGATTTGGCCAGACTCTTTGTTAAACTTAGGACCTACAGAATCAAAGAACAGGCTGAGGTAGAGGGACAGTGAGGGGGTTCTTCTGACACAGAGTATGGCATGAACAAAACATATGAGAAAAATGCAGGCATATCTAGTGAAGGCGAGTTGTCTGGTTTGGTGGAAGCAAGCCCCGGGGGACAGGAGAGGTAAGATAGAAAGGAAAAGTAAAACTAGGGTATCTGATGACCAGAAAACCAGATGAGGAATTCTGGATGCTGTCCAGTAAGCAAAGATTTATATGGTGTGGAGAAAAGAAGAAAGTGCTCTGGGCCACACTTTCAAAAGCAGCCTTCTGAGATCCCTACTGTATGAGGTACATACATACAGTATGTGTGTATGTAAAGAATCTAGAGGGGAAAAGACCAAACAAGCAGGAGGCCTCTAGAGCAATCTAGGAATACGGTGCTGCAGGCAGGTTTGGAAAGGGAGGGGGGCAGCCCATTCATACCACCTTTGGAATGCAGTGTGGATAGGAATGTGAAAGAAAAGGCAATCCATCCATCAATGCTCAGTAAATATCCTCTGACTATAGCAAAGAGCTCTGCCTGGTGGTCAGGACAGGGCAGTTCATAAAACAAACAGAGTACCATCCTTCATGGGGTTTACTTTTTCATGGGGAAAACTGGAGCAAAATGATTACAAACAGCAAAGAATAGCAAGTTTGGAAAAGTTCTGGAAGAAAGAATTATGAGTAGCTATAAGAGTCAACACGATCGAAGAATAGAGAGGGCAGGGGTGCAGGACATGGAACATTTTACAAATGATCTGTAAGGCTGATGGTGTTAATCCTCAGTGGGTCTGGATCTTCAGCTGAAACCAGATTTGCAAGTGACTTGGGCCTAATACATGACATTGTTCATGGCTCAAAAGGATGGACCTCAGAGATCATAGGAATATGGGTCGCAGTTCTGGGTCTGGGACCAGTACTCAAGGGAGACCAAGCACAAGACCCTGAATTTCCTAGGGCACCAAAGCTGATCACTTATATAGCCATGCTGGCAGTTTTTTCATACATGGCCTAGAGGTTGGACTGAGAAGGTTTTTCCATCTTAGGATGTAATTAAGGAAAAAGGAAACAGGCTCTGGATCTTAGTTGAGGACAGTGCTCTATTCTAGACTCTAAGGATACAGCAGTGAACAAAGCAAAACCAAGCTCTCATGCCACTTTGGTTCTAATGGGGAAAAAGAGGCAATACACAGGCAAACAATAAGTATACAAGGTGTATTGGGACTCACATGTTTATCATAGCATCTTCCTGATAGCCATGATGTGGAGAAAACCGAAATGCCTGACAATGGATGAATGAATAAAGAAAATGTGGTGTATACATACAATGGAATAGTATTCAACCTTAAAAAAGGAAGGAAATCTTGCCACCTGTGACAAAACAGATGAACCTCGAGGACACTACGCTATGTGAAATAAGCCAGTCAGAGGGGGACAAATACTGCATGATAATACTTATATGACTTATCTAAAGCAGTCAAACTCATAGAATCAGACAGACAATAGAATGGAGATTGACAGAGGCTGGGGAAGAAGAAATGTGAAGCTGCTAATCAGTAGGCATTAGGCCTCAATGACACAAGAGGAATGAGTTCTAGAGATTCCTTGCACCACAATGCCCCTGTAATTGACAATACTATATTGCACACTTAACCACATTAGGAGGGTTGAGCTCATGTTAAATGTTCTTCCCACAATAAAATAAAACTAAAAAGATAAAAATACATGCACATGTCCGGTGGTAGTGAGGACTAAGGGATTGCTTGTGGTTGGTGTTGTGGTGCTGTGTGACACTGGTGGTGAGCAAAGGCCTCCCTGAAAAGAAGCCACTGGGATATGGAAGGGAAGATCTTTCCAGGCATAGCGAAGAGCAAGTTCAAAGGTCCTGAGACTGAAGAGTTGAGTAGGCAGCATTAAATTCCTTCAATCATTCTTTCTAGATGCAAAACAAGTCAAATTTCTGCTTTATACTAACTCCGTGTTAACAACAATTCATCATCAGAGGGACAGCAATGTTTTTGTAAAACTAAGTGGCTATGTTTTGTTGGTTCCCCAGAAATACATCTTTGTATAAACGATCATTGGCCTTAATTTTTTTTTTATTGTATTATCTTGCCTAGTGTAGCACCTATGGCCTTATGGCCAAAGATATACTTGCACTTATCATCTTACCACTGAATAATAATAAGGTAGCAGTAATAATAATAAAAATAACAAATTTTATTAGCAGGAGCTAACATTTATCAGGTGCTTACACTCTGAATATGAGGCTCTGTGTCAAGTGTTTTCAGTGCATTATCTCATTTCAACCTCACTGCTAATCTAAGGAGGAAAAACTGAGGCTTACAAAAGTAAAGTAAACCAATCAAAAACCAGTAGGTGGTATGGCCATTACTTACATTCGCATCTGACTGTGCCAAAGTCAATGTTATTAACTGGTGTACTAACTACTCCCCATATGGATAACTGAGTGGTATCAGTGTGTGAGGAAACAAGACCCTAGAGTGCTAAAACACTCAAACAAAATCACAAGATCAGAATTAAGGACAGACCTCAGGGCCCTTGTGTCTGACAGATGTTCTATCCATTCAAATGGTTGGTGCATACATGCATCCTCTTGCTCCTCTCTCCCTCCCTCCCTTTGGTCCTTTCTTCCTCATCAACCACTTCTGGAGTGCCGGTATGTGCCAGGAACTCTGTCTGACGCCGGGATTCAGAGAACATGGACACACTCCTGAGGAAATGGCAGGCTGACAGGAATGCAAAAGGAACTGGCTCCTCAGGCAAAAAGAGTTCCGCAACTGGACCCTGCAGCTATCCTATCCGTAATGCAAAAAGTTAGGATGAGCAATAAAATCAGGTATGAAGCTCAAGCCAGTTTGTCAATGCCAGGTAGGGAAGAAGTCACACAGGGAACGTTGTATTAAAAAAAAAAAAAAAAAAAGGCAAAATCACCATAACCAAAAAGAAGAAGCCATGCTCTGACCAGCTGCACGAAGAGTCCACAGCCAGAAGAGAAGCTACACAATACAGCACTGCCTTTGAGCTCTGACAGCTTTCTGGTCAAGAGGGGACCCTATTACCAAGGGAGTTGAAGAAAGCCCTTTGGGGCTTGCCAGGTGAATGTTCACTGTTTCAGTTGGAGAACTGCACACCAAAAGATACCCACACATTTAAGTCTCCCATCTTTTCCTCCTGTCTTATCCCTCAGGTGGCAATTAGGGAAAATAGGAGGATACATAATGTGGGGAATATTGCCTGACAAGTATTGAAAAAGTTAACAAAACAATAATGCTTAAAAACAGCACAAAATTGACTGTGTTGGGGCACCTGGGTGACTCAGTTAGTTAAGTAGTTGCCTTCACTCAGGTCATGATCCCAGGGTCCTGGGATGGAGCCCTCCATTGGGCTCCCTGTTCAGCGGGAAGTCTGTTTCTCCCTCTCCCTCTGTCCCTCCCCACTGCTTGTGCTCCCTCTCTTTCTCCTGCTCTCTCTCTCAAAATGAACAAATAAAATAAAATAAAATAAAAGATTTGACTCAGTGTTAGCCTGACAAATCAATGGAATAAAAGAGTCTAGTATATGTTCCAAGTAAAGATAGCAGTGGGGGTAGATGGTTCAGTTAACAGAGGATGTTTAGACTATAGACCTGTTTATACAGAAGAAAAATACTGGTTTGCCTGCCTAACATAAAATTCATTTCAGATGTATCAATGATTTAAATATAAAATTTAAAGTATATAAACCATTAGGAAAATAATTCATATTGTTCAAAATCTTTGGATGGGGAGGGGGAAGATCTTTTTCACCATGAACTCATAGGACATAAAGGCAATTTTATGTAAAACTATATAGTTGATAAACAAAATAAGATTGTGAACAACCAACTGGAAAGCAATTTACAACACACACGGCAATGGTCAAAGTACTTTAACATGTTTCAACAGATCAAAAAGAAAAAGGTTAAAAAAAAAAGAAAAGAAAAAGCAGGCAAATATTATAAACAAGCAATATGAAGAAAAAGAAATAAAAATGCCCAGTAAATATATGAAAAGACATTCAACTCCATAATTAAAGAAATATAAATTAAACATTTCTCACCTACCAGTCTGGCAATATCAAGAGTGTGAAAACACCCACTACAAGCCAGCTTTTCTAGAAACTTCTACACATAGTTGGAGGGAAGGCACATTGCAATAACCTTTTTGTTAGGCAGTTCTGCAATACTCCTCAGACTTTTAATGTGTGTACAATGGGTTCTAGCAATTCCGCATCGAGGAGCTTGCATTACAGAGACACACGCATCCACCGAGATGTTCCTGATGGCCTTGGTTGACAGGGCCAAAGAACTAGAAATATCTTGCAGGTGAATTTGTAATGTGAAAATTAATAAAGGCAAACCTCACTAAAATGGAGTCAGAAGCTAGAAGGGGGAGCACAGAAGGGGAAGCATTATCACTCAAATATTAATTATAGAAATAATTATCAATTACAGACTACAACAGAAGTGTCAATTACAGACCCCAAAAGAATCTCAACAGGAAAGAATCATCAATTACAGACCCCAACAGGGAAAGATGTATATTGCATCTGCTATAAAAAACTGACTACCCCTGCAACTCAGGCAATGAGAAACTGTCATCACTCTGAACTTTTGATTTTCTCTGAGGGACTTCTGTTCAGAACAACCCCTCCCAACTTTCTCCTTCTCCTCCATAAAACAGCATTTCTTTCCTTTGTTTGTGGGACTTGCCCATGGTTTTGTCATATTTGGCATGTCCCGAATTGCAATTCTCTGTCATTCCCAAATGAATCCCTATTTGCTGGTAAAATAACAGTTTATCTTTAGGATTAACAAAAGGAACTAGAGAAATGCATCGCGGCATCTTAAAAGAAGCAAGATTAGTTTATTCATACCAACAAGGCTACATATTGCCAATATACTGTTTGTAAATAAAAGGATCAATACTCGTAATGTATGTTATTTGTGTACAATTCCTAATGCACACGTTGATCTTGGATAGAAAGGAATATAAAAATACATACAAACTTAGGGACTCCTCTGGAGGAGGAACGAAAGAGCCCTCCAAAGAAACTTTCCCTTTGCATTTCCAAAAAACACTGAACTATTGAGGTGTTCACAATAAGCATGGGCCTTTCTCTTCTTTTTTTTTGTTTTTGTTTTGTTTTGTTTTGTTTTTCAGACAACAATAATACACTTTAAACTTTCCTTTTAAAGATCAATAAAAATCAGGAAATCTGACTGTTTAACTTATGAAGCAATTTGTTTTACCTAGGTGCTTTCTCCCATCTAAAAGAAGTGCATTGGTCAAATTTTTACCGTATTTCCAGACAAATGTTTCTAGGATTTAGAAAGAAGATTCTTTTTTAAAAAGCACATATGGCTGCTCAACCCAAGCGTGCTAAGGATGGAAGGCAGTGATGCATTCATCAGTGCTTCATTTCCTCATTTCTCCCCATTTCCCGAGAGTCTCTCACACTGCCTGCGAGCCCCAGCTTCCCAGGCCTGTTTATAATGTCTACCTACCTGATTTATCTCCCCCTGTACTCTGATTCCCTGGACTGCTTTCTCATCCTCCTTCTGGCCAGAATCTGGCTATAGACTTCTGGGTTCTATCAGTCTTCCTTTTAAGCAACCATCCCCAGTTCATTAGCTGTATACAAAGTATAGATATATTCAATCAATCATCCCACGCCGCACCTGTGACCGTGCATGGAATGTAAGTATCTGCCTGCACTGGGAGACACTTAATAGACAAGATTGCTTATCACTGGCAGGAAGCGATCTGCCAGGCGCCGTCTATTCATTTTAATATTTCTGTCTCCCAGAGATTTCAGGATGGACGCATCTTAGCGAGCAATTATATTTACCCTTCCATGCAGGACTTTTGGAGGGCACCAGTAAAGGTGCAGGAGGTCACCGTACAATTCAGTGCACCTCACAGGGGCAATTAACCAAGGAATCTATGTAACTTGCCCTTTCTTTTTGACACACACCAGCTGGCTGATGATTGACTTTGGAGTTAATTCCTGAAATGATTTTGGAAATATTGGGTATTTAGGTACAAACTTGAATATCTGGTTAACCTTTTACTCTCGCTAGTGTCCCTCTTAATTCTTGGCAGAGAGGAGTGCCAGCCTGCATATATTTTAGGGGCTCATTCTAGGTTCCCTCACTTCCATCTTTAACCTCCAAAGGACCAGAAAGGAGGTGAGAACGTCCAGGGGGTCAAGAAGTCGTCCCCAAGAACTGTTTCCACACCCGATAGAGTTAAGTGTTTGAAGCAAACTTGAGGTTGGATTTCCCACATCGGAGACGGCATTCAGGCCCCTCACTTTCTGCACTGCTCTGAATTAAACACCTGAACGCATCCCTGAGTGTATGGCAGACCTCTGGTTGCGCATGCCTGTGTGTGTATGTGAGTGACAGGAGACCCTAAGGAAACAGGGGAAGCAGAGCCTCTATCTTACCCAAATATTTAAAAATTTGATTTGAGTCATACTATTTTGTGAATCTCCCTATAAAGAAAATGGTATAAACCTTTAAAGTTTATACTTTAAATCAGAAGGATAAAAACTGCTGTTTTTCTAAATCTGTGCCTGGTGAAAGGGAAAAACAAAATAAAAACAAAAACAATGAAATCCTACAACACACCAATGGGACTGTGTTTAGTTCAAAACTCCAGGCATGAAGCCCAAATAGATCCAGGCTGGGCTTTACCCTGCACAACAGGGAGATGATAAAACGCATTTACTTAGTCTTGCATCATGAGAGCCACATGACTCCAAACGGAACTAATCTGGTTCTACCCCAGGAGCGGCGCTCTGACTCCACACACTACATATGTCAACATGGTGATGCTGTGGCATGATACATTTCTACGACACCCCTTCGAGTGTGATCAGGCATATACTCCAACACATAAATGCTCTGTATACATTTGCTTAAATAAATAATTCATGAAACTACAAATACCTACCCCTGAAGCGGCCTCCAACTCTTAAACGCTGTAAGCATGCTCATGCTCATTTTAAGCAGGAGGAGATGAAGTGCATGTTGCAATTCAGATGGAGGGGATGCCAATCCACGGGGACCTATTTCAAATTAGTGAGCAGTGAGCTACTGGATATCAGAGCGGTGGGCAGAATTCTATGTCAAGGGCAAAATACTGAGATTACACGCTGATACCATTGTTCCTTGTGTGGAAGGAAAGCTGGGATGGGGGTTGCACGTTCAAACTACCTAGTGTGTTCTCTACGACTTGTATGTGAAGCAGAGAACAGGCAGTGTCCCCTTCTGCAACACAGCCCCTCCCCCCACAGTTCATTAAGAACTCATCTCTGACCAGCCGCCCTTGCCTCTTGTGCCCCATGCAATGTGAACAGAAGGATTAATAAAGCACAGCCCAGAACTCAGCTACTACAAGATGGTGTCTGGTGATTTTTTTTTTTTTTTAACAAATGGAGAGTTTTACTCTGTGCCTAGTAATTCTAGATATATAGCACTTCACATTTCCCAAGCAAATTGTCTTCACACCAGCCAGTGGCATTTATCTGCTACCAAAAACGTATCAGTGTCACAGATGACGTTTGAAAATTACCAGCCCTTTTCTAAGCGCCCACCAAAAAAAAAAAAAAAAGAGGGAGGGAAAAAAACTGTTTCAGAAAAGTTTATGAGGAGGAAGAACACAATTTTCATATACAAATAATGCCCAAATGTGGCTTTTATAAAGTTCCTCTAAGAAAGAATCTTCTTTAAGGAGCATCTGTCTAACAGGTAATTTTTTCCCTTTTAGAAAAATGTGAGTCAGAATTAGAATGTCTGCCAGGCTGTAAAGAAAGCAGGCTTGGGCCGTCACCATGGATGTGTGGGGGAATGATCAGGTTCTGATACTACGCTTTGATTATCTGCATTTTGAAGGGTGTTCTTGGCTTATTTGTGATCTAATTTGGCAAGGTATTTCTAATGACAGAACTGGCACCTGTACAGAAAAAAAAAGAAAAGAAAAGAAAGTTGCCTTTCTGAAATATCTGACCCAAGCAAAGCGGACCAATGTGATGGGCAGGGCTGGGCAGAAAAGAGGAGTGTGCTCAGAGGGCAAAGGGGAAAGAGAGCGGAAGAGTTGTACCCCGAAGCCCCCCACTGTGTTCTCTTTCATCCTGTCTGGAGGATCTATTTGTGATATCTATATATATCTATAGATATAGATATAGATATACACACACATACATACACACACATACATATATATATATATATATACACATACACACATATATGTGTATATATATGTATATATATATATATATATATGATTATATTTATTTATTTGACAGAAAGAGAGAGCACAAGCAGGGGGAGAGGCAGAAGAAGAGGAAGAAGCAGGCTCCCTGCAGAGCAGGGGAAGCCCGATATGGGACTAGATCCCAGGACTTTGGTATCATGACCTGGGCAGAGGGCATGGCTTAACCAACCGAGCCACCCAGGCACCCTATTCATTACATTTTTGAGGTAATGTAGTAGCACGGAGGTGAGGCTCTCCCAGTGTGGACCCAAGACCAGCAGCATTAGCATTACCTGCTTGTCAGAAATGCACATCCTCTGGCCCCACCCCAGACCCTCTGAATCACAAATCTCCCACTGAGGGTGGTCTCAGCAAGGAGAAACAGGTTAAAGCACTGCTCCCAGACTGAAGCATGCGTCAGAAGCACCTGCAAGGTTTGGTAAAACACAGACTACTGGGCTCACCCCTGAGAGTACCGCTGGCTACCGGCTACCCCTTCTTTGTATCGCTAGCTGACGTTTTGGGTGTGGCCTCTGTTAGGTTGAGCCTAGATCATGTGTCCACACCCTGGGCACCAAGAAGGGGGAAAACAAGTGTGAAGAGAACTTCCGTAGGGAAGATGGGCTGTGGCCCCTCCACAGCACACACAACCAGAGAATCTGCCCTAGTAGGAAAAGAGTCTAGACGCTACGTAACTGAAACAGAAAATTACTACTAGCAGGTGGGACAGTGGAAAGCAAGGAGGAGAGGACAAGGAGAGGACAAGAGGATGCAGTGACAGCAGAATGCTGCCTGAAATGCTTCTTCACCTGACAGCTCCACTCCGCTGACTGTGGTACAAAGATCTGCAGGTATGTGCTTAGGACTTATGCGTCTCTCTGCCTGGAATGCCCTGTAACATTCCTGCACAGCCAAACCCTAGGCATTCTTCAAGAGGTGAGGCAAATGGGGCCCGCCCC
Source organism: Enhydra lutris kenyoni (assembly GCF_002288905.1). NCBI lineage: Eukaryota > Metazoa > Chordata > Mammalia > Carnivora > Mustelidae > Enhydra > Enhydra lutris. Next base: position 3,446,144 of record NW_019154118.1, read on the forward strand.
CTCTGCAGAGTCCTTTTGGATCCCCGGACTTCCATTCTTCCTCTCAACAGAAATAACAATTTTCTGTGCAGACACAATGTCTGTGCCCACCGAACTGTCATCTTTTACCTCCTAGGCCCACAACAAGGATGCCTTTTTGCAGCTATGTTGCATCTAAGCGGGGACATGTTATAGTTCTAGCTCCATTTCCAGGTCTGATCCCAAAAGGTCAAGCCTGATTCTCTACCCTCTCTCCCCTGTTCACCTGCAGGGAAGCAAGGATTCCCCTTATAAATACAATGGAAAGAGTCCAGGTCCCTGAATCACCACCTGGAAATGGTCACCTGCAGGGGACACTATAAGTAAGAAATGAATTTGTAACATCTTAGCTTGCTAGGATTTGGAAGTTGTTATAGCAGCTAGGAATCATTACCTTACTAATCCACTCTTCCTTCCGTTTTTGCAGACTACTCTGTACCTGCCTCTGCTATACCACTTTCCATTTATATTAGACTTAGTTGTTTAAGTATCCACCTTCACATGAGATTATAGCTTTCTTTACTTTATTCTTTTTAAAATCTCTAGCAAACAATAAAACTCTGGCAGAAAATAGATAATCAACAAATGTCTGCAGAGGGAAGGGGAAGAAGGGGAAAAAAGGAAGCAAGTAGAGAAAGGAAAACCAGTTATAATATGTTGATGTTCAATAATGCTAATTATATCAATTATGCAGCCAACACCTGCATAATAGATCTACACTTCACCTAGACTGATGGGCAATGAAGCCAAGCAGAAGCACAAGAATTAGGTTAAGAGCCCAAATCCGTTATTTAGTGGGTTTTCTTTTGTGGGGGGTTGTGTTTTGGTCATTCCAAGTAATTAATACCTGTTCCCTAATAAAGCCAATAAGAACCTGCCTTTTCCAAGCTGTGTTAAGCTTTATCCCAGTCCTGACATGACACAGGCTTGTTATAGCAAAACATAAAAGTCTCTCACTCATTGAACCTGTGTTTGTCCCACCATGTCATGGGCCAGGAACCACACCAGGCTCTGGAGATGCAGAAATCAAAGACACACTCCTTGCTTTCAAGGTACTGGTAGTCTCTGAAGAAGACAAAGAAAGAGAATATGAGGAGATACTTTAAGCCTGGAGGGCACTACACAGATGTAAGGAGCCACGGGTCCCTCTTCAGTCTGGGCACCCAGGATGACTTTGTGAAACCAGCAAGGACATGAGAGTCAGAAAGGCTTGGGCTCAAATCTCAGGCTGATTAGCTGTGACCTTCAGAGTCATGAAGTCATGTACCTCAGGAACATGTCCCATGAGTGTTCAGTGGCCCCTCCTCTTTCCCAGGTAGAAGAGATACTGAACTAGAAGAGACACTGAACTAGTGGGGTGGTGGCAATACTAAGCTCAGAGGTACAATGGGTTGCATGCCATTGCACCAAGCCCTGTACTGTGTATATTACTTCCTTTATCATCATTTACAAAAATGATTACAGGTAAGAAAACAGAAGCTAACTAATTAATTAATTTGCCCAAGGTCATACACAGCCAAGGAGGGGGTAGAGTTAGGATCTGATTTCGTGTCCCAAGAGCTCTTCCCCTTTTGTTATCCTGACTCCCAGAGCGGGTGGGGGTGAGGTTGGCAGGGAAGTGGTCAGGATGCACCTTTAGTTCTGGGCTAATGAGCTTCTATTCTGCCCCACTGATATGGAATGGAAAATTGCCAGCTATAAATGGAATCGGAGCAATACACTTAGGAGTTATTGCCCTTTAAAAAATATGTAAATACAAATAAATGTGTGTGAGAGATTACAAAATGTGCTGCTCATCTTTTTATGCTCTAATGTATCCTTCTTCGTCCCTTGTATCCCCCTTCGACCCTCTGACATGCCATAGTCCCACTGCCATATGAACTTATCTTTCTGGTCAATAGAATCAATTAAGGAGAAAATGTAATGTATTTGGCAGGATAGGTTCACTTTGTTAAAATATTTTGGTAATTTTTACTCATGTTCATAACTGACGTTTTTTTTTTTTAAATCACTATGCCAGCTCATAAACTGATTTTGTCATCAAAACAAGGTAATTGTCTATTTAAATAAATTATTGAAATAATTTTCATGTTTCAAGAATGTAGCAACATTAGGATTACATGCAAGATTCAGCAACAGATCCTTCTTTTACACTTAACATTTATTGAGGACAAAGAGTGATATATCCATCTGGTGTTAGACTCAAACACTCCACTAAACTTACCCAGAAACAGAAAGAGGATGTCCTGATCCTGAAAACACAAGAATTTTTTTAAAAAAGATAAAATAAGGAAACATCCTGAAAGCTCTGGGACAGTCATTTGTAATAAAAGTGTCTCTACCTCTGTAACACAAGTAGACTATGTCTAGTCCAAGTTCCCTGATAATGGAGTTGCAGGAAATTATATGTATATAGCTCATGGAAATCACTTCTCTATATATATGGTAGGATTTGTAAAACACTTGGGACAAACAAGTAAACACAGGTGTCCTGCAGTAAACTTTATAATATTTATCTAGTAAATTACACCAATTAAGACCTTTACTTATTTGAGGTCCTAAAAGAACTGCCCACTCCCCTTCCTGCCCAATCAACCGCTCCTGAGAACAGATGACAATATTTTGTTTGTAGTGAAATTGCAAAGGAGTTGCACATGGCACGTTGCATCAGGTCAAGAGTGAAAATAAGAAATTGTAATGCAGCAGCGTCTGGTAAGTTTCTCAGGTTGGAAACTGGGTGTAGAAACACAGGAGTTCTCTTCAGAATCACCCATGCCATATTGGGATCATCTGTGATGAAGCTAGAAATAGCAAGGAAGGTTCTCTGAAGTGAGACCTTTTATGCCCAGTTTAAAACAGATTTCTTCTGGTTCAGCTCAGATCTGTAGAATAAAACTTCTCCGACAAGAGAGATGACACAGCTAAAAGTCTTCAGGGTAATGAAGTAACCCACGCTGGGTCTCCTCAAATTAAACCTGACATTGTCCTGTTAAAAGGAACACCATAGGCCCAAGAAGGAGTCACTTATGCCAAGCAAGTCACCATATCTGGGCTTAATATCTAACGCCTAATTGCAGTTTCAACCTCCCCCAGAAATACAGTCTTAACTGGTAAGTTAGGAATTTTCTGATCGGCACCAAAAAAGATCCTCTCAATAGCCCTACCACCACCACCACCACCACCACCACCAACAACAACAACGAAAAATGAGATAATCTACATGATTAGTGGTTAGATGTCCTGCCCTTCCTCCATGGGAAAATGACCTTGCAGACTGACTCTTTCTTATTTTGCTAATAAATTCTTGCCCTTTCCCCCTTCCTATAACACCCTTCCATTTTGTACAGCTTTTGTGGGTTCCCCTCTACATGATAGATGCAATGTTGCCCAATTCATGAATCATTTAATAAAGCCAACTAGATCTTCAGGTGAGGTCTGTTTTTCAACAACCCTCACACATCTGGCATTGAATCACACATTTCTCCTCCTCAGATCTGGCATCAATCCCTACTGCTCTCTAATTTCCCCCATATCCCAAAATACCATTTGTTCAAGGGAGTAAAAGAGAAATCTTGAAAATCCGCTTATTCAGATGCTAAATTCTTCATACTCATACCCTTCACCGTCCCATTACAAAACTCACGAAAATATGTAATCAGTTTTCCCAGTTGAGTGATTTATAGGAATGTTTGGTCCTAAAGGAAGGGTCCTAAAGGAAGAAAAATTTAGGAAGTAAACAGAAGTACTGTCACACCAAAGGCGTGCCCCTGCTTCATGCAAAGACCAGCCCTCTACCTACTCTTTGCTTCTCATCTCTTCTCTCTTGCATCACAGATGATTCTACTAGAACCTTCTCATCTGCATGTAGCCGGGCTCTGGCTAGTATGCGTGTGAATATTTAAACAAACACAATTACTTTGACTTGATTTTCCCCAGAAATTACCATTTTTTGCTCCCCTTCCAAATTACTCTTCTAAAATCCATATTGCCAGGATCACCATGCCATCCTCTTACCCAATCGCATGGACAGTCCTCTTTTCTGGGTCTCCAGAACTTAGAGTGTGGCTGCATTCAGCAGCAAAGTTGGTCACTCTGTCCTTTGAACAGTCTCTTCCCTCCTACATTTTGAACCATGCCCTCCAGCTTTTCTCCCTATCTGATTGGCTCTAGATTCTTTCCTGGCTTTGTTGGTTCCTCCTCCCTTCGATTTTGTTGCAAAGCCTAGGGGCTCCAACTCCTTGATCCTGCACGGCAGCTCTACCATCTTCTAATTTTGGTGATTTTATCCAGTTTCAAGATTTTTAACAACAAATAGAAGCTGATCTCTCCCAAGTTTATAACCTCAACTCTCATTTTTTCTCTGAGCCCCACAACCATACAGCCACTTAAAAACTCCTGATTCTAAATCTTAAATGCCATTTCCCCAGGATGGCCCTCTTTCTTCCTCACCCCCCACCCACTTCTTCTCCAGTCTTTCCATGCTGGTAAAAAGCATCATGGCCCATCAAGTGCTCCCCTCAAATCCCTGGAAATCATTCTTAATTCCTTCCATTCTCTCACTGCAAACTCCAGCAACACGTTGGATCATTCTCCTCTAAAATACCGACTTCCCCCTCTTTATCGACTTATCCACCACCACATCCACGCTGCCACTGCTTTCTGGCATGGCCACAGGAACCTCCAAAGTGGTGTTCTATGTGTGTCACTCTCCCACTTGGCATTGTACGCAGAGCAGTCAGGACGTTTTAGAAACATACACACGACCAAGCCATTCTCTCGCCTGAAACTTCTAATCCTTCCCATTGCACCCAGAGAAAGTGCAAAGGCTGCACCCTGGCCAGCAAGGCAGGACACAAGCTGCTGCCTGCCCACCTACCTGACCTCTCCACTGCCCTCTCTCTCCCCATTATGCTAGGCCACAGTGACTCCCTTTGTCTTTCCCAAACGTGCCAAGACGGCTGCAGCCACACAAGCTTCCTGCTTGTTTTCTCGCTCATTAGAATTCTCTACTTCCTTCCAGGCTTTCTGCCTGTCTGGCTTCCTCCCAGTTGTCAAGGCTCAGCTCAACTGTGCCCATCTCGAGAGTCCATTCCTGACCACTATGCCCCAGTTATTTTCTGCCATATCGCCTGCTCCATTTCTTTCTTTTTCCTTTCCATCAAAACATGTGCTTGTTTAATTGTGTTTATCATCTGCTTGCTTTTGCAAAAAAATGTGAGCTTCCATGAAGGCAAAGACTGATCTGGTCACCTATGTATCCCAACCACCTAAAATAATACTCAGCACATATACTCAGCACATAGAACACTCAGTGCATGTTAGATAAATGAATAAATGAATTAACAAGTAACGTGTACCAGTTAATTGATAACAAACGTTCCTATTATTATTCAGACATAACAGCCATTATTTTGAGGTCTGGTTCAGTAATCTTTTACAAAAAGCACTCAAGTGCAGAGGACAGGGTATGTAGACTCTGAAAGGATGTCATACTTTCTCTGCCCTTTGAGACACTTTGCTGAACATCCCTTAGAAAATAACTTTAATCCATGTTGTGTCCTTTACCATAACTCTAACATAGGGGCTATGTCTCCCCATAGATTGCTGGACATAAGGAAATTAGGATTTATTTCTTTTTGTTGTTGTTGTTGTTGTTTTTAGGATTTATTTCTATAGTTAGACCCAGACCCCGATTACCATGGTATGAAGCGCCAAGTATCCCTTGCTTGGATTAGTCTATGCCTAGAGAAAGGAGAATAGACTCCATTCTTTCACATGAAGAATTCTGCATCATATATGAATGGCTTTGTGATTTCATTCACCTCTGCCCAAGAAATTATCCAAAAGACCTCAATCACTTCTGTAGTGATGACAAAGCATCACTGCATCTCACACCTTGTCCCTGCAGTGTGCCCCCACTTAATACCGATCGCTGTCAGAGCCCATGCATTATACAGAGAGCTCTCTCCGCACGGCCCCATGTAGCCTCACATTTTATCTCCCTGCCGTATCTGTCTAATAGAACAAAAAATAATACACAGAATATTAAAAAAACATTAATAGCCCGAATGCATTATTAATTCAATTAAAGCATGAGTCCAATAACGATTCCTTTTCATTGTGCTTATTAAAAGGAATAATTAATTGCTAAGAGGGTATTAAAAAAACACACATAAACTGCTGACTCTACTTCTCAATGAAAATGCAGAGCCTCTGCTTTTTGAGGAATAATAGAGAAGACGTGGTGGGTGTAGTTCTAGACAGGGAGTAATATTCCTTCTTGCTCCTTTTCTTTATAGTTTCACAGTTAAAAACCAAAGAGTTAAAAGCATAGGTAGGTTGGACTTCTTCTTAAAACCTAGGATAAGAATCTCCTTTGGGGCTGAGTTAGAAATTTGGTTCTATTACTTACTCGTCACATTTTCTTGGGCTTGTTATTTAACTTCTCTGGGCCTCATTTTCCTTACCTCTGAAGTGGGAATAAGAGGAAAATCTATCTCAAGATTGTTATGGGATAGATATAAACACTTGGGACACTATTAGGTATATAGAACAAGCAACAGATGACTCCTGGTAATAACACCATATCAGATCTCCCTGCTCCTCAGTTCTGTCTGGGGATAGATCACAGGTAGAATCTTTTCAGAACAGTGGCACATCTAGAGAGTCACTTCCCTTTGGCCACTGGTTTGATCATCCAGCATTTAGCTACAGCCAACACTTGACAAAAAGACACACAAGAGGAATGTCTGGGTGACTCAGTTGGTTAAGTGTCTGCCTTCAGCTCAGGTCATGATCCCAGGGTCCTGGGATGGAGCCCTGCATAGGGCTTCTTGCCCAGTGGGGAGCCTGCTTCTCTCTCTGCCTGCTGCTCTTCCTGCTTGTGCTCAGTTGTGTGCTTTCTCTCTGACAAATAAATAAATAGAATCTCAATTTTTTTTTTAAAAGATACCCAAGAAAACAGTACTTTCTTGAAAGATACTCAAAAACTTAGCTGAGAAACATGCACTTTCCAGTGATACTGCAGTTTTCTGGTATTATATAGAAGAATGCAATGTATCATATAAATGAATGTCAAGACAAACTGACATTTAATTCTATATGAGCCAAAATTATCATCTTAATTTTAACCAACTTTGATGACAAATTGCTTCAAATATATTCCTCACTTCAATGCCTTAGGAGACTGAGCATGCTGAATGTAATTTAATATATTTTAAAATGTTGATGCCTCAGATTCATCATCCTGAACACCAATTTTTATATTGACACTCTTAGGAGTTAATGAGATATTTAAGAATCTGCTCTCTATGTATACATATATAGCTATGATTTCCTTGATTCCTCTCTTTTTATCACCCCTAGTTATTGCAATACTTGAGCAAAATTACAATAGTGGTCCTTTAATGCTGATTTTGCATAAGAACAAAGTATCAGTATTAATGATAGTGAAAGCCAGTATTTTATTAAAAAGTGAGATATGTCACTGTCTTCATCTGCATAGTCTTTGTTCTTTATTCTGCATGACACACGGCTTGAACCTAGGACTGAGAATCCTCTATTACTTTAGACTAAAATTCTACAGGTAAGAAGACTATAGTAAGAGGGAGGAGTCAAAATGGCGGAGAAGTAGCAGGCTGAGACTACTTCAGGTAGCGGGAGATCAGCTAGATAGCTTATCGAACCATTGCAAACACCTACAAATCCAACGGGAGATCGAAGAGAAGAAGAACAGCAATTCTAGAAACAGAAAATCGACCACTTTCTGAAAGGTAGGACCTGCGGAGAAGTGAATCCAAAGCGACGGGAAGATAAACCGCGGGGTGGTGGGGGGGGCTCCCGGCAAGCGGCGGAGCAATGGAGCACAAAATCAGGACTTTTAAAAGTCTGTTCCACTGAGGGACATAACTCCAGAGGCTAAACCGGGGTGAAGCCCACGCGGGGCCAGCGGGACCCTAGGTCCCACAGGGTCACAGAAGGATCGGGGATGTCAGTATCACAGAGCTCGCAGGTATTAGACTGGGGAAGCCGGCTACAGAGACAGAGCCAAGGAGTGAGCTCTCAGCTTGGGGTTACCTTGAACCTGTCGCAGCAGGCTGGGTGAGCTCTGAGCGCAGCCAGAGGCCAGGGAGATGGGAGTGATTGGGCTCTTTTCTCTGAGGGTGCATTGAGGAGTGGGACCCTGAGCTCTCGGCTCCTCCGGGCTGGAGACTGGAAGGCCACCATTTTCATTCCCGCCCTCCGGAACTCTACGGAAAGCGCTCAGGGAACAAAAGCTCCCGAAAGCAAACCCGATCGGATTACTCAGGCCGCCCCGGGTAAGGGCGGTGCAACTCCGCCTGGGCAAAGACACTTGAGAATCGTGACAACAGGCCCCTCCCACAGAAGATCAACAAGAAATCCAGCCAAGACAAAGTTCACCTACCAAGGAGAGCAGCAGAATTCCAGTGGAGGAGAAAGCAAAGCACGGAACTCATGGCTTTCTCCCCATGATTCTTTAGTCTTGTGGTTAATTTGATTTTTTTTAATTTGATTTTTTTTCTGCTAATTTTTTTTAACTTTTACCCTTTTATTTTTTAACGTTTTTTAACTAGTTTATCTAATATATATATATATATTTTTTTCCTTTTTATATTTTTTCTTTATTTGTTTACTTTTTTTAATTTTTTTTTTTTCCTGAACTTCTTTTTATCGCCTTTCTCCCTCTCACGATTTGGGATCTCTTCTGATTTGGTTAAAGCACATTTTCCTGGGGTCTTTGCCACCCTTTCAGTATTTTATTTGCTCCTTCATATACTCTTATCTGGACAAAATGACAAGGCAGAAAAACTCACCACAAAAAAAAAAGAACAAGAGGCAGTACCAAAGGCTAGGGATCTAATCAATACAGACATTGGTAATATGTCAGATTGACGTATTCAGAATACGTTGATGTTCAGAATGACGATTCTCAAGGTTCTAGCCGGGCTTGAAAAAGGCATGGAAGATATTAGAGAAACCCTCTCTGGAGAGATAAAAGCCCTTTCTGGAGAAATAAAAGAACTAAAATCTAACCAAGTTGAAATCAAAAAAGCTATTAATGAGGTGCAATCAAAAATGGAGGCTCTCACTGCTAGGATAAATGAGGCAGAAGAAAGAATTAGCGATATAGAAGACCAAATGACAGAGAAAAAAGAAGCTGAGCAAAAGAGGGACAAACAGCTACTGGACCACGAGGGGAGAATTCGAGAGATAAGTGACACCATAAGACAAAACAATATTAGAATAATTGGGATTCCAGAAGAAGAAGAAAGAGAGAGGGGACCAGAAGGTTTATTGGAGAGAATTATTGGAGAGAATTTCCCTAATATGGCAAAGGGAACAAGCATTAAAATCCAGGAGGTGTAGAGAACCCCCCTCAAAATCAACAAGAATAGGTCCACACCCCATCACCTAAGTAAAATTGACAAGTCTTAGCAACAAAGAGAAAATCCTGAAAGCAGCCCTGGAAAATAAGTCTGTAACATACAATGGTAAAAATATTAGATTGGCAGCAGACTTATCAACAGAGACCTGGCAGGCCAGAAAGAACTGGCATGATATATTCAGAGCACTAAACGAGAAAAACATGCAGCCAAGAATACTATATCCAGCTAGGCTATCATTGAAAATAGAAGGAGAGATAAAAAGCTTCCAGGACAAAAAGAAACTGAAAGAATTTGCAAACACCAAAGTAACAGTCACCTTACAGGCAATACAGTGGCACTAAATTCATATCTCGCAATAGTTACCCTGAATGTTAATGGGCTAAATGCCCCAATCAAAAGACACAGGGTATCGGAATGGATAAA